>NC_091339.1:24009932-24124932 GCF_038502225.1 Cherax quadricarinatus
TATAAGAGCGTTGGTAAAACTATACTCTCATACATTCCCCTCTTTGCCTCCAAGGACAAAGTTCTTTGTCTCCACAGACTCCTAAGTGCACCACTCACTCTTTTTCCCTCATCAATTCTATGATTCACCTCATCTTTCATAGACCCATCCGCTGACACGTCCACTCCCAAATATCTGAATACGTTCACCTCCTCCATACTCTCTCCCTCCAATCTGATATTCAATCTTTCATCACCTAATCTTTTGTTATCCTCATAACCTTACTCTTTCCTGTATTCACCTTTAATTTTCTTCTTTTGCACACCCTACCAAATTCATCCACCAATCTCTGCAACTTCTCTTCAGAATCTCCCAAGAGCACAGTGTCATCAGCAAAGAGCAGCTGTGACAACTCCCACTTTGTGTGTGATTCTTTATCTTTTAACTCCACGCCTCTTGCCAAGACCCTCGCATTTACTTCTCTTACAACCCCATCTATAAATATATTAAACAACCACGGTGACATCACACATCCTTGTCTAAGGCCTACTTTTACTGGGAAAAAATTTCCCTCTTTCCTTGAGCCTCACTATCCTCGTAAAAACTCTTCACTGCTTTCAGTAACCTACCTCCTACACCATACACTTGCAACATCTGCCACATTGCCCCCTATCCACCCTGTCATACGCCTTTTCCAAATCCATAAATGCCACAAAGACCTC
Source organism: Cherax quadricarinatus (assembly GCF_038502225.1). Lineage (NCBI taxonomy): Eukaryota > Metazoa > Arthropoda > Malacostraca > Decapoda > Parastacidae > Cherax > Cherax quadricarinatus. Next base: position 24,010,634 of record NC_091339.1, read on the forward strand.
TTTAGCCTTATCTAAATACTGTTCACTTATATGTTTCACTGTAAACACCTGGTCCACACACCCCCTACCTTTCCTAAAGCCTCCTTGTTCATCTGCTATATATATATATATATATATATATATATATATATATATATATATATATATATATATATATATATATATATATTTATATATATATATATATATATATATATATATATATATATATATATATATATATATATATATAGTATATATATATATATATATATATATATATATAGACACAATTCTACTGCGGGAACTATTAGAGTGTTTGTCAGAATCATTTGTTGACATATAATGCGTCTGAAAGTTTGTGACAGAAATGCGGCTGGGACGCGAAATATTGACTTTTGCGATTATTTCATTTATTTGTATTGAAAAGTAATACTTGCACACTTACACTGTTCCGGTAAGTCAATAATCACTTGCAGACAATCAGAGGTAGAGAGAAATTGTGTTTAACACGAATATAAATAGTTGATTTTCTCTCTTTCTCTCTCCTCTATTGTATTTTTTTTTCATAACAATTACTGTTCATGTCCATTCATTATTCATCTCATCATGTTGCTCGGGGCAGGTTTCTTATATTAAGTTTGCTTCACACTTGTTGGTGCGCCTGACCCCGTGTGAGGCCCACGTGTCCACACTCTCAATACTTATGTCAGAAGAAGAACAACAAGAAGAACAAGAAGAAGAAAACGGTGACAAAGAAAAAGATTGATAAAGAAGAGGAAGAAGAAAGAAGTAGCAGCTGCGACAACATTATTAATTATTTACATTTACACTTCCTTCACAGACATCACAGACCACTACATCATAGACCACAACATCACAGACCACATCAATGACAACATCACAGACCACTACATCACAGACCCCAACATCACTGATAACATTATAGACCACAACATCACAGACCACAGCATCCCAGACCACAACATCACAGACCACAACATCACACCAATACATCACAGACCACAACATCACACCAATACATCACAGACCACAACATCACACTAATACATCACAGACCACAACATCACACCAATACACCACAGACCACAATATCACACCAATACATCACAGACCACAACATCACACCAGTACATCACAGACCACAATATCACACTAATACATCACAGACCACAACATCACACCAATGCATCACAGACCACAACATCACACCAATACATCACACACCACAACATCACACCAATACATCACAGACCACAATATCACACCAATACATCACAGACCACAACATCACACCAATACATCACAAACCACAACATCACAGACCACAGTATTACAGATCACAACATCACAGACCACAACATCACAGACTACAGCATCATAGACCACACCATCACACCAATACATCACAGAAAACATTACAGACCACAACATTACAGACCACAACATCACAGACCACAACATCACACCACTACATCACAGACCACAACATCACAGACCACATCACAAAAAACATCACAGACCACAACATCACACCAATACATCATACACCACAACATCACACCAATACATCATAGACCACAACATCAAATCAACAACGTCAACTTCTTCCAAATTTCTGAACTCCCGGTATAATTTTCACACACATTTACTCACTGCTCTTCATCAATCTATCTCCCACTCCCTCCCATTGCCTATCTCCCTCTCCCTTCCTCTCGTTCCTTCCTATTTCTCCTGCCTTCCGACTATTTTTGGTCACATGGACACCCTAACGTTACTGATGGATCCGTCTCGCCTTCACACCACCGCCTCTTTATCGATTCTACTATGATGACTCGATTTTTTCCCCATCAGGGGACGATGGTGAGGAGAGGGAGGGAGGGGAGAGGTGAATGAGGGAGTAGGAGGGGGAGAGAGGGAGGAGAGGTGGATGAGGGAGCGAGAGGGGAAAGAGAGGTAGATGAGGGGAGAATGGGTTGTAGTGTTGTGGGTGACAGGGAAGGTGGTTCAGATGAATTAGAAGATGGGGATAAGAGGTTATGGGATGAAGTCTGAAGTGTTGACAAGGTGGAGTAGTGTTGAAGGAGCAGCGGGAAAAAAGGGGAGCATGTGGAGTGTGGAAGAGGATATGGTGGAGTGTTGGAGACTATGTTGGTATGGTGACTGGAGCGACGTGCTGGAGTGTGCGATTAATGAATGGAGAAGGGCGAGTGTAAATGGAATGGAGTAGAAATTAGGGACAAGATAAGGATAAAAAATGGGTTAGTGAATGGGGCCACAGTAGTCATGGGTAGTTTAGCTGGTGACACCACTGGTCCAGCACAAAAGGACCCCCAACTATAAAGACCTAATGGCAACCCAAAACGTCCAGATGGAGTCACAGGCTGCTGCCCTGGACACATGGTAAACACATGGTGTGCCACTAAACATATGCATCTACAATGGCCAACACCTACCTCCTCCCATGAAGGTAGTGCCCTCCTGACATACGTGTTCTGTACTCAAGACAGATTGCTGAACTTGTCTGTCTCAGGAACATACAAGTTGACGGGTATATCTTGACAAACTTCTACTTATATTCAGCATGCCTTTGCCTCTTCCATACCCACGTCTGGTGATATTTTCCTTGACAAACAACATATATTCCTGTTCCTTTAATCCTACAATATCGCATCACTACACCTCCCAACAGATTCCAAGGTCCTCGGCTCGTGAGGTAAATATGCAATCGGGTAACTAAAAGCGTTGGAAAATAAACTCGTTAGGAAAACAAAGGATCCCAGAGTAGCCAGCTTCTTGTTCCAGAGCCACAGAGTTGCGATCCAAAGAGGTAATGTCTTTTGTATCACATGCTAAGCTTACCTTTGAGCAACTTTAAATATAAATGTTAATAAACATTATATATATATATATATATATATATATATATATATATATATATATATATATATATATATATATATTACCTGTCCCTGTCCCTATCTGCCTCCTTACAATATTCCTTCCCTCTACCTGGTCTCACCCACAATATACCCTACCCACATCCCCCTCCCCGAAGGGCCAGCTGGCAGGGTACTGTAATATTTAGTAACATATAATTGTTCTCTGATGTAACAATATTGCTTCATGTACAGCCCAGGTTATTATCTTCATCAGCTGCTCAATTTTACATTCATTTATCCTTGAAAATAATGACACACCTGTTCGACGATCAGGTGTGGCATAATTTGAATAATTATTATTATTGTTTAAATGTAACATTCAACATTAATATTAAAATTATTCACTATTATTATTATTATTATTCACAGTTCATTCCCTCCCTCATCCCCACGGTTCTTCTCTTCCCTCATTCCTCTTTTTTCCTCCCCTCTTCCCGTCTCTTCTCGCCCACCAACCCCTTCTTATAATCTTCTTCCCCCGTCATACTCTTTCACCTCCCCACCCTCTTTCTGACTCCTCCCCATCTCTCTTTCCCCAATTTCCGATATCCTGCCCTACCTTCCTCTCTTCTCCCTTTTCCCCACCCTTTCCCCTTGGGACAATTTAGGGGAAGGAGGACGCAAATTTAACCCCAACAATTTAATTAACACGTGTTGGCTTGTGGGAGAGCAGGAAGTAACACGTGGCAGAAAGGAGAGCGCGCGTGCTGGGGAGACGTGCTGGGGGTGTAGAGGCGTGCTAGAGGAGACATATTGGGGGAGTGGGGGCATGATGGGGGGGAAGGAGCGTGCTGAAGGGGTGGAGTGGCGTGCTGGGGTGTAGAGGTGTGCTGGAGGAGACGTGCTGAGGGGTGTAGGAGCGTGCTGAGGAAGTGGAGTGGCGTGCTGGGGTGTAGGGGGCGTGCTGAGGGGGTGGACTGACGTTCTGGGGTGCAGGAGAGTGCTAAAGCGTAAGGGCGTGCTGGGGGAGACGTGCTGGGGTGTAGGTCCGTGCTGGCGGGTGGAGGGAAACAAGAGTAGAGAGGTAACCCAAGTCTGGAAGATGGGAAGTGTCAAGAGAGTGAAGGAATGAGTGAATGTGTTGAGAAAAGGAATGAGTGCTAAGTGAGGGAAGTAAGAAAGCTGAGGAGGACAAAAAGGATGAAGGAGGAGACAGTGAAGAAGTGAAGGATGGGATAAGTAGCGAGTGAGAAGAGAGAAAGCAGGCAGGGGAAGGGAGAGAGTGAAGAATTGTGGGAATAGGGAAGAAGTTAGAGACGAGGAAGGAAGAGGAAGGAGTGGAGTGGAGTAGAGAGAGAGAGAGAGAGAGAGAGAGAGAGAGAGAGAGAGAGAGAGAGAGAGACGGAGAAAGCGGAATAAAGTGAGGACGACAGAGGCAGAAGAGAAAAGGAGAGAAGAACAATCAGAAAGTCAGGTGAAGATGTATCAATACCCGATAAAGTCGAAGAACAAAACAAATGAAGAGCATAAAAGCAGGAAGAGGCAAACACAAGGAGAATAAGACAAGAAGTCGGAGGATCGCAGGAGAGGGATTAAGCAGACAGAAGAAAATGGGAAATATAAAAAAAAAAGGCGGATATCAAACAAGAGATTGAAAAGGTATGAAAAGATTGGAGGAACAAACACACGGCGAGAAACACAAGATAAAAGACGAGAAGAAACACACAGACGCTAATTAAGACGACAGAGAGAAAGAGAGAGAGAGAGAGAGAGAGAGAGAGAGAGAGAGAGAGAGAGAGAGAGAGAGAGAGAAATCTAAGGGTAAAGGGCAGATGACGAGAACAACAGGAAATTTGGAAAGCTAATGAGAGATCAAATTGGGGAGGGGGAGAACACAGAGAGGTAGAGAGAGATAGAGAGAGAGAGAGAGAGAGAGAGAGAGAGAGAGAGAGAGAGAGAGAGAGAGAGAGAGAGAGAGAGAGAGAGAGAGAGAGAGAGAGAGAGAGAGAGAGAGAGAGAGAGAGAGAGAGAGAGAGAGAGAGAGAGAGAGAGAGAGAGAGAGAGAGAGAGAGGGGGGGGGAAACTAAGACTGATTAATTTTGACTTTGAGGCACTGCAATTGATCAGTGTAGAGAGAATATGACAAGATCGTCAACTCTCAGTTCTTGATCAGCCGGGCTGTGGTGCACACACCTTGCACTCCATGCGGCGAGCACCAACAGCCTGGTCTATCAGGCCATTCACCGGGAAGCTTGGTCTGGGACCCGGCCACAGGGGGAGGTGACCCTCGTGATCGTCTTACGCAGCATTACGAGGAGAGAGGGGGCATTCACCCCCACCACGTAAAGGGTAATTAGAATCGCTGGATAACATAGAAGAGGTGGAAACAAGGAAAAGGAGAAGGAAGAGGAGGGATGTAATGCTGGTGCAGTAGTAAGGATGAATGGGAGGGTGTTGGCACCTGGAGAAGTTGATATCCTTGGGGTGAAATTTGACTCCAAACTAACCATGAAGAACCATGTTGTAAATCTTGCAAACAAGGCAGCCAGGAAGCTTACAGCACTTCGCCGTATCTCGCATCTGTTTGACAGTAGGGGTTGCAAGATTCTGTACTAGGCACAAGTACGCTCACACCTTGAGTATGCTCCACTTTCTTGGTTTGCCCGCCCCCCCTCTCATCTGCGAGTGCTTGACAGAGTAGAGAACAGAGCAAGACGTCTCATCTCTAGCCTGGACCCATCCTGGATAGATCTGTCATTTCAGCAGAGCCTTCAATGTGGGTGGCCTTACTGTTATGTACAAGGCCAATATTGTCAAAGTACCACACTTGGATCCACTTCGAGGACAGCGTGAAACAAGCTTTTATGCCACAAGACGGGCAGAAAGCAGCAACTTCACTCTGGCTGTACCCTTCTCCAGAACATCACTCCATCTGAGATCATATATACCCAGGATGATTCGAGTATGGAACACATTCGTACAGCATAATGATGTCAACGAGATAGTCAGTTGATCAAATGAAACTGCTAGCCCACAGATGGCTCCAACTTCATCCTGTTCCTTACTTGTATGTCTCATAACAATAAAAATGCTTTCAAATGAGCTGATGCAGATAACAGCTCTTAGCTTGCCAATAAAGTTAGGAATCCTTAACCTGTAAATAGCTTGTCAATAAAGCTAGGGATCCTTAACTTAACCTTGTCAAACCCTGTGTAAAAAAAAAAAAAAAAAAAAAAAAAAAAAACTAAATGGGCATGTGCACGAAAAGGTGGGGGGAAAGGGAGCAAAAGAATAAGAGGAGACAAGGAGGGACAGAGAAGGGAAAGAAAACAGAGAAGGAAGGGGAAAGAAGAAGGGTAAGAGAGAGAGAAAAGATAAATAGTAGTTTAAGGAGAAGCCCAGGAAAGAAGAAGAGGAAAAGGAAATAAGAGGGATGGAGGGAAGAGGAGATAGAAATATAAAGAGGAAGGAGAGACAATGATGGAAAAAATTATTAGGGGAAAGGGGAGAGGGGAGAAAAATAGAGGGGAAGGGAGGGCGGAAAAACAAGGGGAATAAAAATGGGGAAGGGGGAGTAGGAGAGAGAAAAAAAGAGAGGGAGATTGGAAGAGGGGCAGGAAGCGAGGAAAAGAGGAAGAGAAAGAGAGACAGGAAACAGAAAATGAAGAGAGAATTATCGAAGGGGAGACGGGAAGGAGAAACACGGAAAACTTTGGGAAGAGAATGAGGCATGGAGGAAGGAAGGAGGGAAGAAGGAAGGAGGGAAGAAGGAAGGAGGGAAGAAGGAAGGAGGGAAGAAGGAAGGGAAGGAGGGAGGGAGGGAGGAAGGGAGAAAGGAAAGGGAGGGATCGAGGGAGGAAGGGACGGAGGAAAGAAAGGAAGGAAGGAGAGAAGGAAGGGAGGAAATGAGGGAGGAAGGAAGACAGACAAGAGGAAGAGGGGAGGAAGCAGATAAAAGTAAAGAAAGTAGAATAGAGGAGAGGGAGGAGGGTAAGGGAGGAGAGTATATGCTGACGGGGGTGAGAATGGAGGAGAGGAAAGGGGATGGGATGGGAGGAGGGGGGGAAAGAGACGAATCAAACAGGGAACATCACATTTCACAAGTCATTACTCTGCCAGTCCCGACTTACAACGCAGCTTGTCGTATCAACGCATCAGCTGGACCGTTCACTCCTGTATTTGTGCTTACTATTTGGACCTCTTCTCCCCCCCTCATGAAAAAAAGATAAATACCAACGATAAAAACCAGCGGTGCCATTAATTAAAATTCTGGTCTTGGCTAATCCAAAAAGCGACCAATTCATCAGGCAGGATAGGTTATCCTACAGCCCTCTCTCTCTCAAAAAAAAAAAAAAATCGGGCTTTTCAAAACGTCAAGCAGCACAATGATCAATTAATCATCCCCCAAACTCAATATTACATTGTCGAAAAAAGTCAATAACCATGAATCATGATTTTAAAATTCATCACTCTCCAATGACGGGTCGTCGGCGTCAATAAAAATGTATTACACGTGTTTGTTTTGCCTAGTTTCTAACAGACGGGGCCACCGCCCCCTTGCTAGCACCAGTGCCACCGCCCAGGGTGGATAATGAGAACTTCTAGAACAAGGGAAATAGTACCAATGGTGACAATTTTCAAAATCACTCGTGCTTTCTCATCTGGAATATTGCTCAGTGCTGACTGTCGTCGCTCAGGGCAGGAGAGATATTGAAGCTGGAACAGATACACATATTATTTAAATAAAGCATATAAATTACTGGGAATGCCTTAAAGTCCTAAATTTGTACTCACTAGATCAGAGGGAGAGAGGGGGAGAGAGAGAGAGAGAGAGAGAGAGAGAGAGAGAGAGAGAGAGAGAGAGAGAGAGAGAGAGAGAGAGAGAGAGAGAGAGAGAGAGAGAGAGAGAGAGAGAGAGATGATAATATAACTTGCACACCGCCATAACAACATACTGGAGTGAGAGATATGGGAGGAAGTGTAAAATAAACCCAGTGAAAAGCAGGGGCACCGTAGGCATAAGAATACATTGTATCAACATCCGTGGCCCCAGACTATTCAACATCTTGCCAAAAAATATCAGAAAAACTGATGGGATACGTGTAGAAGTCTTCAAGAGGAAACTGGACATGTTCACCAGATGCTAGATCAACCAGTCTGTGATGGATAAGTGGGCCAAGGGGTCGCCAGCAACAATAGTCTGGTTGACCAGGAAAGCACCAAACAAGCCTGGCCTAAGGCCGGACTCACCAAAGGTATATCAAAGGTTGTCAACAAGGGGGCCATAGTTTCCCTTGCTAACATGGTAAAAGGATGTCTCTGCCCAATTTCTAACAAGCGGTCACTACCCCATGGTAACACGGGGCTCTGAACCAGCCTCTCACTGCCCCCTTACCAACATGGAAGCACTACCCCACTTGCTAAAAAATAGACAAAGCTGTTACCGACCCTTTTGCTGACAAGCTGCCACCAACCCCTTGCCAAACGTAGGACCCCCGAGTCTGGCTGTGACAGCAACTAACAGAAAGGACCCTGAGTCTTCTAGTAATGGTCCCTTTGTTTAAAGAGGCCCCTCCAGCATGCGTGATGGAGCGCCGGTACAAGGGTAGTCGGTAAAGAAATGCCCAGCAACCCAAGAAATCAAGGACCTCAATGGAAATGTCACTGTCTGACTTTTTGGGTTATCCTAGGTAATTTACACACGTATGATAACTGTACTTAAGTGTACTAAATAAACTTACTTAAGATCCAGCAAAAACAAGCCCGAAATTTCCCCGCTGGAGACCACAAGAATTCCCGAGGTGCCTTCAAGAAGCAACCGACCCAACGCACCTACCTCTGATATACCTGTGACCGGCTTCGAGAATGCTTCTACCCGGGCAGCCCAGCCAGATGCTTGTTTTCTATGTAGGTTACCTGCAGTCATGTCGGGAGGGTCACTGCTCTTCCCCCGCAGCCCGGTCCTAGACCAGACCTCCAGGTTGCCGTGCTGATCGACCAGGCTGTTGGTGCCCGCCAGGCTTTCTTACTGAACGTTTAATCAACCAGGCTGTTACTGTTGGCAGGTCTACACAGCCATCACAGCCTGGCTGATCTGACTGCTTTCCCTTGAAAAATTCAATAACTATAACTATACACAGATACAGACCTTCATTTACAAGGCAACGTTTTAGTCTAAACAGCAAACCGTCGTCTATAATTGAAGATTATAGTGTCTTTCTAACATACTATCATACAGAATAAGGTAGTTGCACATTGCTGGTGCTCTTTATTCTGTTAAATGGCACCAAAGCACCTGCCAACAATGGTTAACACCTCACCAGGCTGGCAGTGAAGGAAGGTCCTGAAGCCTTCCAATGGCGATGAGTCCCACAGGGATAATAATAGTCACGGGGAGGCTGGTTTTATGAGGTAAACAGATTAGCGCAGAGAGGAGAGAGAGAGAGAGAGAGAGAGAGAGAGAGAGAGAGAGAGAGAGAGAGAGAGAGAGAGAGAGAGAGAGAGAGAGAGAGAGAGAGAGAGAGAGAGAGAATTTATTCCTAGGATGACTCGAGTCTGGAACATGTTCGTACTGTATAATATCAACGAAATAGTCAGTTGATCAAATGAAATTTCTGGCCCACAGATGGCTCCAACTTCATCCTGGTCCATATCTGTAATTTTCATAACAAGGCTTTCAGATGAGCTGATGTAGGTAACAGCTCTTAGCTTGTAAATAAAATTAAAAATCCTTAACCTAACCTTGTAAAACCCTGTGTAAAGAGAGAGAGAGAGAGAGAGAGAGAGAGAGAGAGAGAGAGAGAGAGAGAGAGAGAGAGAGAGAGAGAGAGAGAGAGAGAGAGAGAGAGAGAGAATGAGAGAGAGAGGAGGAATTTGTATAAGTTTATAAAGAATTAGAACAACTTCTTCCAAATACGGACACTATTATATCATTCCCTTGATCTACAGCAACTGACGCTACATCTGTGACCAACTGTACCTATCATTAAATAATGGAGATACGATGACGGTTAAAAAATAATTGGAAGTACATAAGTAATCTGTACACGACGTGCGGGTAAACTTTGAGAATATTTAACTCCAAAAAATCACAGAAAAACATACCTTGGCTTTTACAAGGAAAGAGCAGTCTGGTGGCCCGCATTTGAGAACTTGAGCGTGTTATCGGCCCCCACGACCGCTTCTGCTTAATGCCTTAAGACCTACCTGCCTAGCAAGTGGCTCCACCTACTTGACTCTCAGAGCACAAGCTTCCCCAAGAGTTTAAGACTTTAGACTTTGGAGCAAAGGTACCTTTTATGGACGCCTGGTTAAGCAACCACGTCGAGCGCACATACAAGGCGGAGGATCTCCCACACACCTCACCACATTCAAAAACTTCCCACACTGCCACTACACTCGTAACAAAACTTCTCTCCCCCCACACCCCCAAACAAGACAGAAGAAACCTATGAAGCTCCCGTAGTTGATGAAGTCTTACTGGAATCCTTGAAGTCTTCCAGCTCAGGCTGAGAGACTTCAGGCATTCTGCGTCATGAAATATGACAAGAAGAAACGTAGTTTTTGTTCCCATTGTGTAACTAGCATATAGAATAGGGTAGAGGCCAGCAGTAACAGCCTGGTTGATCAGGCCCTGATCCACCGGGAGGCCTGGTCGTGGACCGGGCCGCGGGGGCGTTGATCCCCGGGATAACCTCAAGGTAGGAAGCAGCACACCGGTGAGGTATCCAATTTTGTTTAATATAAAAAAAAACAGCGTCACACACCCCACCTAGACAGACCTTTCCACATACCCCACCAAGACAGATCTTTCCACACACCCCACCAAACCAGAAAGCCCAGACAGACCTTCCCATACCCGCTGACCCATCCTCCCACCTGGCATCCTTGAAAAAAGGATGCCAGACCATGTCACTGGAGCCATCAGGGTGCTAGGACATGCCCAGGGAGCCCTCAAGGAGTTCTTGAGAAAGAGGGGTGCCAGAGTGGGGCACGGGGAGCCATCATGGAGGTAGCAGTGCCACCCCACGCTAGTGAATACCTCCACAGGTGATCAATCTCTCCCGGGAGCAGCTGGTGTTCATAACAGTCTCCCCGACACCACCCCCAGCTCTCTATGACACATGGGGAGGGGAGACACCACCTGATGATGGAAGGAGGCAGCACGGGGAGAGTGCAGACGGGATAGGGTAAAAAACAAAGAGGAGGGGAGACAACAAACAACAGGAGAGAGGAGAGGATGAGAAGTAAGAAGTGAGGATTAGAAAGGGAAGACACCACACCAGCCAATGCTGAAAGAGAGAAATAGAAGAGTGAAATGCATAGGAGGCAAGGAGAAGAGAGGATTAAGGAGGGAGGAAAGACTGGTAACGAGAGAAGCATGGAGGAAAGGGAGAAGCAAAGATGATGGATAATGAGCAAGTGATAAATGTGACTGTAAGTGGGTGATGCAGTCAACACCACAACACCACCAGCTGATGACACCACCAGTTTGGAACACCACCAGTTGGTGATACCACCAACTGCGACACCAACAGCTGGTGATACCACCAGCTTGGGACACCACCAGCTGCGGCACCCACTGGAGAGGAACCGTGTGACCAAACTTCGGTCCGTCCTGAACCACCGTCAAGTCTATTTTTTATCTATTACACGGGTTGTGATAGATAATATACATACCGCGATGCGCCGGTACCTTCTGCTCTCTTACCTGTGAAAGAAAACGTGAGTTTTATTATACAGTGCATTAAAGATAATACCGATAACTAAATAACCAGGAACATAGTACGATACAGATGTTTATGACAGACCCAATGAAAGAAACACATTCACCATCGTTCCCTCAGAAGCTGTCTTGCCGGAAGCACGAGGGCATCACAGCTCAAATGAGCCTCAGAGCCGCAATACTAACTCACTGGAAAGAGAAATGGAGACCATTTGACACAGTTTTGAAGATTGAGACACGTATGCAACATATGGGAATCTTTATTGAGGAAACGTTTCGCCACACAGTGGTTTCATCAGTCCAATACAAAGCAGAAAGGTGTAACGAGAGGAGGAGTTTGAGGTAATCAGTCCCTCAGCCTGGACTCGATGTGTTCAGTCCATCAATCTTGTAGAATGTACAGCATAGGGCCGTAGACGTGGTTTATATACTGTAGTCAGGTGAGACTAAGCAGGAGGAGGCGGGGTCATAGCGGTACCGTCCACTAGTCGAAGTAGGTCTTGACCAAAGGTTGGACAAGTTTTGAGGAATTCTTTGTATCAAGATCCCATGATGATGCAGTGTCTGACAGTTGTGATGAATGGTTTTGAAAACTTGTCAGTTTTCAAAACCATTCATCACATGAAAACTGTTTTATTGTCCGCAACTCTTACAGCAGGAGAACAGTACCGCATCATCACTGCACAGCTTGGAAAGACTTGGTTGTCCACAATGGTCTTCAGTGAAAAGGCCTGGCAAAGACCAGGGCTACTTACTGGGAGCCAATAATTAACAATGAAAGCAATACAGTGGAAACTCTTACTGAACACATAACTGATAAATCAGACATATGTGCAACAGTTGGGTATCTTTGTTGAGGAAATGTTTCGCCACACAGTGGCTTCATCAAAGGAAAATGGTGAAGATCAGAAGTAGTATGAGGTAATCAGTCCCTCAGCCTGGCTGATGAAAGGTATATGAGTTTGAGTTTCCGAAGGTAATGAAAGAGAAAAGAGTTTGAGTTTAAGATAACCAGTCCCTCAGCCTGGCTGAAGGACTGGTTACCTCGAACTTCTTCTGATATTCACTGTTCTCCTTTGTATTGGACTGATGAAGCCACATTTCCTCAATAAAGATACCCAAGTGTTGCACATGTGTCTAATTTATCAACTTGTCGGTTCTATGAACCATTTACCTAATAATAACTTCCCGCAAACAATGTGAGTATATAACAAATCTCATCTCTCCTCACACCATTACCATAAGAAGGTAATTACATAACGAGTGGTTTACTTACCCAGCCATCACTGGTATACATGAAATACCTGGAAAAAAAATAACCAATCATACATCGAGTGAACAGGAAGAAATCTAAATGGCTAAAATAACCGATAACTTAAAACTATTTTTGTTCTCTGTTTTAATCGCAGCTTCTAATACAGGTGTATAATTATGTTAGGTCTGCAAAAGATGGTACAGCATTTCTCCAGTTTGTTTACATACACAGCGTAATAGTAACTGGGAAGCAACTTCCATTATCCACAGAACCAACTACGCACGAGAATATAACCCTGAAGTCGGGTATGATTGCATCAGGAACGAACTGCATACAAGACACAAACAACCCAGACATAGGAGAAAGGAGCTTACGACGAGGTTTCAGTCTGACTTGAACCATTAACTAGTGTGACTAGTTAATGGTCCAAGTCGGGCCGAAACGCCGTCGTAGGGTTTCTTTCAATGTGCGAGCTGTCTGTATCTTGTTCCAGACACGGTATTGTGCCTTTGTGTTCTTGACATCGTTATTCAATTTTAACATCACTCGGGGCCAGTGGAAACCAGATGCCATACCTCTCCTAGACCTGGAGCCACTGATTCTGTAAATAAAATTCACAACTTCTACACTATTCAATCTTACGAAGACTGCCTCACTGTGAGGCCGTCTTCGGCCTCACAGTGAGGCCTCACGGACAGCCGAGATAAAAACTGGAAGATGCCTCATTACCCGGGATGCTGCGAGCTCTAATGTCTTCATGGAAATGATGCAAGAAAAACCTTAACCACGAGTTTACATACGATCACAACCCCTCTCGCCCTTCCACGAGAGAAGACAAGAGAATGTGAGAGACAGCAAAGTGAGAGAGAAGACACTGAGAGATAGGTGAGTGCAAGAGAAGAGAACTGAGAGACAGTAGAGTGCGAGAGAAGACAACTGAGAGACAGTAATGTGTAGATAAGACAACTGAGAGACAGCAAAGTGCGTGAGAAGACAGCTGAAAGCTTTCAAATTGCGAGAAAAGACAACTGAGAGACAATAGATTGCGAGAAGACAATTGAGAGACAGTAGAGTGCGAAAGAAGACAAATGCGAAACAGTAGTGTGTAGATAAGACAACTGAAACAATAAAGTGCATGAGAAGACAGCTGAGAGATAGCAGACTGCGAGAAAAGACAACTGAGAGACAGTAGAGTGCGAGAAAAGACAACTGAGAAACTGAAGGGTGCGAGAGGCAACTGAGACAGAAGAGTGCGAGAGAAGCCAACTGAGAGACGGTAGAGTGCGAGAGAAGACAACTGAGAAACAGTAGAGTGTGAGAGACGACAACTGAGAGACGGTAGAGCGCAGATAAGACATATTTTACCTGGGAGACGGGCAGGGTGGTTGGGAAGTGACTTAACATCACAACTATCACACTCGCTGGTTATAGATATTTTGTATAGCAATGTAAAACATAGCAACTAGGTTGAGAATAAAACAACAACACGAGGCTTACACCATTTATCGTGAAGACGTTTCGCCCACGAGGGACTCCACCAAATGACGTCAATTAGTCCCCGGCGGACTACACATCCTCTTAGTAAAACGCCATAATCCGCACTGCGTCTTGTTTACATACTGTCCGTATACTCTACCATTAAATTATCATACCCAGAAGGGTAATACAGCGCCTTTAAAAAAAGAAAAGAACAAAAGTTTGAGAAAATGTCCGACAAAATGCAGTGAAGCCTTTCCACTGCTCTTACTAAAGTCAGACTCAATATTCCAAAAGAACATAAAAAATGCAAAGTTGGGCGGCGTAATGGCTAGTGCAGTCACCTCATCGCCTTTAAATCACGGGTAAGGCTCCTGACCGCCCTGAAATATTTGCCAACTTTGCCGACCCCTCGCTTAATCATCCTCTAATACGCATTAAATCAAAGACTGGTCCACACGGGGCAAAAATAATAATAACTAGGAACTAATGTAGACGTCTTCAAGACATAATCGAGTCACTGCCTCCGTCAAGTGCTGGTGATACTGAAAGTAATCCAGGGCCAGGATCACTGCAATGTTGTGATGTTGAAAGTAATCCGGGACAAGAACCATTGCAATGTTGTAATGTTGAAAGTAATCTAGGGCCAAAATAAATGTAATGTTATGTTGAAAGTAATCCAGGACCAGAATCACTGCAATGTTGAAAGTAACCCAGGACCTTCTGGTCCTGGGTTGTTGAAAGTAATCCAGGACCAGAAACACTGCAATGTAGTGAAGTTGACAGCTAATGTACATTGGAAAGATAGACAGCAGAGGACTTGGAAGTCCACATTGAGAGTATATGCTGAGAAGAAATATCTACTTCTACCTAGATTAAGAACTATCATGTATTATTTAGGTGTGAGTCATGATAGAAACACGAAGACTATGCGGGCCAGCGGGCCTCCAACAGCAACAGCCTAACTAGCCAGGTAATCAACTTGAGTAGTCTGGCCCCAGGCCTGACTGCAAGAGTAGAAAAAAAAAACATTTGAAACTGGTCACAGGTATGAGGCAAAGCATGTCTGTCTCCAGTGTGCCTACCATCAGGTGTCCTCAGAGCCTGTCACTGACTGCATATCTAAACAAAGAAAAAATCCAGACACACATTAATATTTAAACATTAATTATCATGGAAAAATAAACACAAATGCAGTATAATGCGATCATTTACTGACTACGTTTCGCCCACACAGTGGGCTTTATCAAGTCACATGAGTATATATAGTGTGGAGAGTCAGGTGGTGAATAATGGGTAGGATGTATCTGAGGCGGACTTGCGGATCAGTCTCTAACACAACCTACCCAACATTCTCCACCTGACTCTCCACACTATATACACTCATGTACGCTTTACACAGGTAGATTTGTTTGTGACTTGATAAAGCCCACTGTGTGGGCGAAACGTAGTCAAAAAAATGGATCGCATTATACTGCATTTGTGTTTGTTTTTCCATCGTGTCGGTATTTTATATCATTTATCAACAACAATCAATATCAAAACATCAAAATCAACACGTGACAATATTAACACCTCAACATTAATTTATCATTAACAGCTGGCCTGGCAGTTAGCCAAATACAGCCTCCACCAACTGCTTGTTAAACATGATGAAAGTTAAGACACTTGTGCAACATCTGGTTATCGTTATTGTAGACGTTTCGCCATCCAGTGGCTTTATCAATACAGATTCTTTGGACATAATAAGAAAACTGAAGAACTATATACAAAAGATGAGGTAATCAGTCCCTCAGCCTTGGAGGTGGTGTTTAGAGCACCGTGGTCGTAGAGATTCTGAAGCAGAGGCAAGGAGACTGGCGCTTATATAGGCGTCAGTGAGTAGGGACATGTAGCAGACGAGGGCATAGTCACTGGTAGGCAGGATTCCCCAGGAGAATGATGTAAATGGTATAATGATATCGACAAACTGTGGAAAAAGACATTCATGTACAGGTCAGGACATTAAAAGAAACGTTTTCGCCACGAATAAAACGTGGCGGTCAAGCCTCGCCTACGAACACCAAAATTACTGATAAATCAGACACATGTGCAACACTTGGGTTGTACGTGTCTAATTTATCAACTAGTCGGTTCTCTGAACCATTTATCTACACCACAATTGCTAGACTACAAAGCTAAATCCTCATATTTAACCAAGTTTGAGTAAATTTTACAATATTTTATCTTTTATATAGATCCACGACCAGAATTTCAATTTTTTTTTATATACACCCGACGGCTGTAATAGAAACACACGTTTCAACTGACCTGAACTGAACTGAAATTAAGTTGCAATGAACAACTGTCGATAAATAAAAAAGTGGACGAGATGCTCGAACCGCGGCTCGTAAATTGACAGTACGACTAACACACATGTCCATAATAAAGATACCCAATTGGACACGTGCCTTACGTACCTACCTGGGGGAGGGGTTGTGAACAGACTCAGTGAGGTAATATTCAACTGATCTCAATGTTTTATCATATACATCAATACCAGCCTTGATCCTTGACAGGTGTCCGAGACTAGGATAATACAGAACCAGTAAGGCTATATTTTGATGCTCTCTCCGTCGATTTAGTCTTTATCAAGGCTTGATAAAGCTCGACACTGAGTGAAACGTCGCGAAATAAAGACTGGCTCTGCAAACTGTGTTTCTCTCTTTGCTAAGCTTCCAGTTTTGTTTCTCAAGTTGAAGCACATTTACCTTATCCTGTGTTGGAAATGAAGTGGAATCCTCACAAAATCTCTGTTCCTCGCACACTGGGGTGGTGGGCAGGGACGGTGGGCAGAGACAGTGGGCAGGGATGGTGGGAAGAGACAGTGGGCAGGGATGGTGAGCAGGGAAGGTGAGCAGACAGTGGGCAGGGATGGTGAGCAGGGAAGGTGAGCAGAGACAGTGGGCAGGGATGGTGGGAAGAGACAGTGGGCAGGGATGGTGGGAAGAGACAGTGGGCAAGGATGATGAGCAGAGACAGTGGGCAGGGATGGTGAGCAGAGACAGTGGGCAGGGATGGTGGGAAGAGACAGTGGGCAGGGATGGTGGGAAGAGACAGTGGGCAGGGATGGTGAGCAGAGACAGTGGGCAGGGATGGTGGGAAGAGACAGTGGGCAGGGATGATGAGCAGAGACAGTGGGCAGGGATGATGAGCAGAGACAGTGGGCAGGGATGATGAGCAGAGACAGTGGGCAGGGATGATGAGCAGAGACAGTGGGCAGGGATGATGAGCAGAGACAGTGGGCAGGGATGATGAGCAGAGACAGTGGGCAGGGATGTTGGGAAGAGACAGTGGGCAGGGATGGTGGGCAGAGACACTGGGCAGGGATGGTGGGAAGAGACAGTGGGCAGGGATGATGAGCAGAGACAGTGGGCAGGGATGGTGAGCAGGGAAGGTGAGCAGAGACAGTGGGCAGGGAGGGTGAGCAGAGACAGTGGGCAGGGATGGTGGGAAGAGACAGTGGGCAGGGATAGTGGGAAGAGACAGTGGGCAGGGATGGTGGGCAGAGGCAGTGGACAGGGATGGTGGGAAGAGACAGTGGGCAGGGATGGTGAGCAGAGACAGTGGGCAGGGATGGTGAGCAGAGACAGTGGGCAGGGATGGTGAGCAGGGAAGGTGAGCAGAGACACTGGGTAGGGATGGTGGGAAGAGACAGTGGGTAGGGATGGTGAGCAGAGACAGTGGGCAGGGATGGTGAGCAGAGCCAGTGGGTAGGGATGGTGGGAAGAGACAGTGGGTAGGGATGATGAGCAGAGACAGTGGGCAGGGATGGTGAGCAGAGACAGTGGGCAGGGATGGTGAGCAGAGACAGTGGGCAGGGATGGTGGGAAGAGAGAGTGAGCAGAGACAGTGGGCAGGGATGGTGAGCAGGGAAGGTGAGCAGAGACAGTGGGCAGGGATGGTGAGCAGGGAAGGTGAGCAGAGACAGTGGGCAGGGATGGTAGGAAAAGACAGTGGGCAGGGATGGTGGGAAGAGACAGTGGGCAGGGATGGTGGGCAGAGACAGTGGGCAGGGATGGTGAGAAGAGACAGTGGGCAGGGATGGTGAGCAGAGACAGTGGGCAGGGATGGTGGGAAGAGAGAGTGAGCAGGGATGGTGGGCAGGGACGGTGGGTAGGGATGGTGGGCAGACGGTGGGTAGGGATAGTGGGCAGACAGTGGGCAGGGATGGTGGGCAGAGACGGTGGGTAGGGATGGTGGACAGGGATGGTGGGCAGAGACAGTGGGCAGGGATGGTGGGCAGAGACAGTGGGCAGGGACTGTGGGCAGGGATGGTGGACAGAGACAGTGGGCAGGGATGGTGGGCAGAGACGGTGGGTAGGGATGGTGGACAGGGATGGTGGGCAGAGACAGTTGGCAGGGATAGTGGGCAGAGACAGTGGGCAGGGACTGTGGGCAGGGATGGTGGACAGAGACAGTAGGTAGGGATGGTGGGTAGAGACGGTGGGCAGGGATGGTGGGCAGAGACGGTGGGCAGGGAGGTAGCAGCGCCTCTCCTGCGCTAAATCCGTCGGGGCGATAGTGCCAAGGGAATGGAAGATAATCAGGCTTAATTTAGTTAATCATGGCCAATCAGTCCATCAACGAAAAGGCTTGATGTCGGACCGGGGCGCGGGGAGGTGACCCCCAGAATCATCATCAGGTAGTTACAAGGACCATGGACCACTGAACGTACCATACATGAGCTGCAATGAATGACCGCTACAAGGTGGCCCACTGAACGTACCATAGATGAGCTCCAATGAGCGTACCCTAGATGACCTCCAATGAACGTACCTTACACAAGGACCACTGAACGTACCATACATGAGCTGTATTGAATGAACGCTACAAGGCGGCTCACTGAACGTACCCCAGATGAGCTCCAATGAACGTACCTTACATTAGAACCACTGAACGTACCATACATGAGCTGTATTGAATGAACGCTACAAGGCGGCTCACTGAACGTACCCCAGATGAGCTCCAATGAACGTACCTTACACAAGGACCACTGAACGTACAACACATGAGCTGCAATGAATGAACGCTACAAGGCGACCCACTGAACGTACCTTAGATGAGCTCCAATGAACGTACACTATATGAACACTGAACGTTCCCTACACGAGCTGCAATGAACGTACGCCACACAAGGAACGCTGAACGTTCCCTACACGAGCTGAACGTACCATACATGAGCTGCATTGAATGAACGCTACAAGGCGGCTCACTGAACGTACCCCAGATGAGCTCCAATGAACGTACCTTACATTAGAACCACTGAACGTACCATACATGAGCTGTATTGAATGAACGCTACAAGGCGGCTCACTGAACGTACCCCAGATGAGCTCCAATGAACGTACCTTACACAAGGACCACTGAACGTACAACACATGAGCTGCAATGAATGAACGCTACAAGGCGACGCACTGAACGTACCTTAGATGAGCTCCAATGAACGTACACTATATGAACACTGAACGTTCCCTACACGAGCTGCAATGAACGTACGCCACACGAGCAACGCTGAACGTTCCCTACACGAGCTGCAATGAACGTACGCCACACGAGGAACACCGAACGCACCCTACACGAGGGCCAGCATGTCTACAGGAGTCATCTCATGCAGTCATCAGCAGAGTGCCAAAAAATGCTGCAAATCCATCCGGCTGTTCACGTCTGCCTGCAGCCAATATACCTGTCATTACACGCCCTAGAAAAAATCCGGTTTATTTTATACCATGAAAAAAAAAATGACGTCAAAGTATTTTACATCCCACGTCAACTGGAAAACTGATCTATCGTCAAAAAACACTAATCAATTGTCAAATGCATCTAATCCCAAGCTTCATGCCCAGTTATTTGTTCTCCTCTCCCCCCCCTCTTCTCTTTATCATTATTCTCTTTTACATTCTCGTTATTATTTGCATGCTTCCATTCCAGCCCGTTATTTTTCTTCTCTCTTCGTTTCACACATTTTTACCTGTCATTCCTCATCTTCGTCTTCCGTATCTCATCACAATTACACTTCTCCCTTCATCTTTTCTCGGTTATCCTTCTAATTTCATTAATTCTCGTTATTCTCCAGGTGCCCCGTTGCCTGGCGGCTAAAGTTCTCGCTTCACACGGCGAGGGTCTGGGTTCGATTCCCAGCGAGGGTAGAAACATTAGGCGTGTTTCTTTACATCGGTTGTCTATGTTCCCATCAGTAAAATGGGTACCTAGGAGTTAGTCGCCTGGTGAGGGTCGCACCTGGGGACAAAACTGACCTAATTTGCCCGAAATACTCAGCATACCAAGGGGCTTTCTATATTATTATTTTTCTCCCGCCTCTTCTCTACACAACAAACATTATAGTGACAATTTACCTCTGTACATAAATACACAGAATATGAAAAAATAAGTACAAATGCAGTATAATGCGATCATTTATTGACGACGTTTCGCACACACAGTGAACTTAGATCTGTGACTTGATAAAGCCCACTGTGTGGGCGAAACGTTGTCCATAAAGCTTCGCCTTACACTGCATTTGCATTTATTTTTTCCATCGTGTCGGTATTTTATACCATTTATCTCCATGTAAAAACACATTGATATATACAGACCTGAACCGAACCATGCCATTTTTCATACACGGAATATACTGAACTAAGCTTCAGAAAGCAGTCATTACTTATACTACAAGAACGACGACACCAAAATAACGACAAACTTACCTTTTATAAACCAACCTTAAGAAATTAGAAATATATTTTATTTACTGTTGCGATACACGCTAAACCTGCGTACTTATTCACGAATACACTTGCATATACAACAGCTTAATACAACACGTACAACACATTTTGCATACAGGTTAAATTTACACACTTCATAAATACGCTTGCACATACAACGGCCTAATACAATAAAATACATTTCACGATGGAGATCAAATTTATATTATCTAATTATTAATGCTCTCACACATACAATGGTTTAATATATGAAATACATTTTTAAAGATATAGATTATATTTACATTATATATATATATATATATATATATATATATATATATATATATATAAATATATATAAATATAAATATAAATATATATATAAATAGTTCAAAAGATGGGGTGGTAGGGGAAGTGGAATATTCAAATGGCTTCAGGAAGAAATCCAAATATTCTTCCTTGAAGCCTTTTTATCCACTTCTCCGAGGCTATGGGTCCCACAATTTACACCAGAGGTGGACCCCATCCTATATATATATATATATATATATATATATATATATATATATGTGTGTGTGTGTCTGTGTGTGTGTGTGTGTGTGTGTGTGTGTACGTCATCACAGACAACATTAAAACTATCTTACGATACCTGGAGGTTACCTGGAGGTTATTCCGGGGATCAACGCCCCCGCGGCCCGGTCCACGACCAGGCCTCCCGATGGATCAGGGCCTGATCAACCAGGCTGTTACTGCTGGCCGCACGCAGTCCGACGTACGAGCCACAGCCCGGCTGATCCGGCACTGACTTTAGGTATCTGTCCAGCTCTCTCTTGAAGGCAGCCAGGGGTTTATTGGCAATTCCCCTAATGCTTGATGGGAGGCTGTTGAACAGTTTTGGGCCCCGGACACTTATGGTGTTTTCTCTTAGTGTACCAATGGCGCCCCTACTTTTTATTGGCGGCATTTTGCATCGCCTGCCCAGTCTTTTACTTTCGTAGGGAGTGATTTCTGTGTGCAGATTTGGGACCATTCTTTCCAAGATTTTCCAAGTGTAGATTATGATATATCTCTCCCTCCTGCGTTCCAACGAGTACAAGTCAAGTGCTTTCAAGCGTTCCCAGTAGTTAAGGTGCTTGACAGAACTTATACGTGCAGTAAAGGATCTCTGTACACTCTCTAGATCTGCGATTTCACCTGCTTTGTATGGAGATGTTAATGTACAGCAGTATTCCAGCCTAGAGAGAACAAGTGATTTGAAAAGGATCATCATGGGCTTGGCATCTCTCGTTTTGAAAGTTCTCATTATCCATCCTATCATTTTCTTTGCACGTGCGATCGTGGCACTGTTGTGATCCTTGAAAGTGAGATCCTCAGACATTACTACTCCCAGGTCCCTTACATTATTTTTCCGCTCTATTGTATGGCCAGGTTAAACTTACAGAAGTATACAAACGCTGGAAGTTTAATACAAAGAAAATCATTTGAAGTTGAAGAAATCTCTCGCAACATGGCTGGGGATGCAATAAACGCGCACACAAATGCATTTTAGACCTCTCGGTGCACGAACAGAATAAATGAATAAGCGGAGAATAAATGAATAAACTGAGAATACACGAGCACAGAAGAGAGATGAATAAACAGAAAAAATTAACTGGAAAAAATATGTTACAATATACTATTAAGTGGAATTGAAGTGCACAACTCAGAGAAAGTAATTTTATTGTTAATAATAACAATAATAATAATAATAATAATAATAATAATTTTAATAAATAATAATAGTAATGACAATTATAATTTTAATAATAATAATAAGTTAATATAATAACAATAATAATAATGTTAATAAATAATAATAATAATAATAATAATAATAATAATAATAATAATCACATATTCATGAGGGAAGCACTAAATCCGTTTAGACAATTTTAGCACAAAGCGAGGGAGGTGGAGTAAGGCTCGATCCTCCCTTCCCTTACTCGGTTATCTGAGCAGCCAGGTTGTTGAGGCTTGCAAGTGATGTAGCAGACTATAAAGACAAAAAAAATGAGCGGGGGGAGGGGATGAATAATGCCTAGAACATATTTCTCATGGTTTATATGACGGCTACAACTTTAAATCATTTGTCCCTGACATAAGAGTGTCGTTGTAACAGAAGTTGATAAAGATAATGGAATCCTGCTATTAAACAAGAGTGATTTTTTTATTAAGAAAATTGAAGTAATATTGTCTAATACAGGTAACCTTAATGAACTTGATGATGATGATTTTTTCTTTTTTTAACATTAAATCTGAAGACAAGCTTAAGAGATTTCTTAGAAAATTGAAATCGGTGAATTATTTTTTTGCTAGTAAATTGTATATAAGTTTGCTGTTTTGTGTTTCAGATGACAGTATTATTTGTGATAATTTACACAAACACACGCTCTCTCTTTCATATATATATATATATATATATATATATATATATATATATATATATATATATATATATATATAATATATATATATATATATATATATATATATATATATATATATATATATATATATATATATATGTCGTGCCGAATATGTAAAACTGGTCAATTAGCAAGAACTCATTTAAAATTAAGTCCTTTCTAAAATTTTCTCTTGTACGTTTAAAGATATATTTTTTTCATTAATGTTAATGTAAAAATTTATAATTTTGCACCAAAAGAATCTTAGAAAACTTACCTAACCTTATTACAACAAGAGTAATTTATT
Organism: Cherax quadricarinatus; assembly: GCF_038502225.1. Classification (NCBI taxonomy): domain Eukaryota; kingdom Metazoa; phylum Arthropoda; class Malacostraca; order Decapoda; family Parastacidae; genus Cherax; species Cherax quadricarinatus. Next base: position 24,034,472 of record NC_091339.1, read on the forward strand.
TTAGCCTAATCCAACTAAATATATTTTAGATACGTTTACAATACTTTAATACTAAACAAACACAACGAAATATATTTTTTTCGTTAGGTCCAGAATGATTTTGGCGAAATAATTGCATACACAAATTTTCGCTTGTCCTATATGGCAAGATGAGCGTTGCTATATAAGCCAAGTTCGCAAGTTCTGCCTATTCGGCACGACATATATATATATATATATATATATATATATATATATATATATATATATATATATATATATATATATATATATATATATATATATATATATATTCCCCGTCCGTCTTGTTCTTGCTCTTCATCATATTCACTTGCACATAATTGAATGCAGCAAGTCTTGCAGGTTACTCTGGCCACTGGCTGCATTCAATCGCATTTTTCTCCCTTTATTCACCACTAATAGCAACACACCCACTCTCCCTTTTTTGTGTTCGTGAACAGGGGGAAAAGACAGAGCGAGAGAGAGAGAGAGAGAGAGAGAGAGAGAGAGAGAGAGAGAGAGAGAGAGAGAGAGAGAGAGAGAGAGAGAGAGAGAGAGAGAGAGAGAGAGAGATGGAGAGGGAGAGCGGAGGGAAGTTGGCTAACACAAAAAGAAAGCTGGCATCAGGTAGAGTGGACTCCAAAACCAGGTGGTCCTTGGACAAAGACCGACAAGGTTATCTGCCTGATGAACTTATTCCACCTCTAAATCGACAGGTTGGGACTATTTCTTCTAGTAGTCAGGAGAAAGCTGACCTCTTTGCCGAATATATTCCTGCCAAGATGCAAGTTCCTGATCCAGCAAGGAAACCTCCTTGGCTAGCCGCAAGAACCGTGTCAAAGTTGTCAGTGGTGACAATTAGGCAGGATGAGGTGTATCTTCTTAAATCCTTGGAGCAAGCAGCTAGCAGTACTCACATCTATCAGCACTGCCTAGCACAGTGTGGAAAGAGGCAAATGTAGTCCCTGTTTACAAAAAGAAGAGGAAAACAGAAATCAGCAACTACAGACCAGTGTCACTCCTGTCAATCACTGGCAAGATTCTTGAGACGATAATCACACAGCAGATGACAGAGTGTTTCGACTATCACTCGCTTCTTTGTGACCGTCAATATGGTTTCTGCTGCTGATCTGTTGTTAAACAAGTGGCACCAGACACTGGATGAATCCAAAGTCATCTATGTAGAAGCACTGAACATTGCTGGTGCTTTCGACTGAGTATGGCACCAGGAACTCTTGGCAAAACTGCAAGCACTGAGAACTGAAGGCTCTACACTATGTCTCCTCAGTGATTACCTTCAAGGTAGATCTCTAAGCGTAGTTCTCAAAGGGAAAGAGTCAACAAGACATTATACTGGTGCAAGTGTTCCACAGGGAAGCGTGCTTAGGCCATTGTTATGGAATGTCTACTTCAATGACCTCCTTCATCTCATCTCAGAATCCCATGCATAAGCAGACTACTGTACTCTGACATTTCTTTATCCAAGAGAGGAAATGCCAAGTGCTCTAAGACCTAAGTTACGTCAATCACCAGCTTACAGCACATCAGCCTTGAGTAAACGGTGGCAGGTAACATTTGCTCCTTAGAAAACACTAGTAAAGATGATCTCTAGGCACCATGATAATACTGCTGGAGAAGTGATAAGAATGAATGGGAGAGTGTTGGTACCCTGGGACGAAGTTGATATCCTGGCAGTGAAATTTGACTCCAAACTGAACATGAAGAACCATGTTGTAAATCTTGCAAACAAGACGGCTAGGACACTTACAGCACTTTGACGTATCTTGCATCTGCTCGACAGGAGAGGTGCCTTCTTGATCGAACAGAGAACAGAACAATACTACTCACCTCTCGCCTGAACCCAGCCTGGATGGATCTGTCATTTTAGAAGAACTTTCAACACTGGAGGGATGTGGGTGACATTACTGTTCTGTACAAGACCAATATTGTCAAGGTACCACACTTGGATCCACTCTGAAGAGGACAGGGAGAAGTGAGCTTCTACACAACAAGACGGGCAGCAAGCAGCAACTTCACTCTGACTACACCCTTCTCCAGAACATCACTTCATCACAGATCATTTATTCCTAGGATGACTCGAGTCTGGAACATATTTGTACAGCATAATGATATCAACGTAATAAACACAGATGATCAAATGAAATTGCTATCCCACAGATGGCTGCAACTTCATTCTGTCCTATATTTGTATGTTTCATAATAAAAAGGATTTCAAATGAGCTGATGCAGGTAACAGTTTTTATCCTGTAAATAAAGTTAGGAACGTTAACCTAACCTTATAAAACCCTGTGTGAAAAAAAAAAAAAACTATTCCACTTACGTATTCCTCGCTCCTTGGCACAAAAATATACACCAAAAGAATTTTTAATTTGCCAATCTCTTAATCAGCTCACTGGCACTGACATTTATCCGGTTCATACCAACCAGTGGTACTTACTAAAGAAATACAGTGATCCTGTATAATTCCTCACACTACCACCTGTCAATCACCAGGCTCACACACACCATGAGAGTGAAACGATGCAGTAAGTCGAGAGACAAAATAAATAATAATAGGCAGACGTTTCCTAGGGGGAGCCGGACCATTACTTCTGCCGAGTGCCAGATTAATGATGCTGTGATGGCTATGTAGGCCAGTGGGGACGCCAGGACTGACAGCCTGGTTGAACAAATGAGCAAAGAAGCCTGTTTCAGGCCCGGGATGTGAGGGCAGAAGTGCTCTTGAAACCGGCCACAGTTATGCCTCAGCGCAGTGGTCCAAATATATCAACAAAGCACGGGCACACAGGAACTGAAAACGCGATAAAAAATATGATTCGACCGATACCCAATTCAGAATTTCTAAACAACTTCTCTGAATGCTCCAAGAAATATAAGAAGTCGCAAGAGCCTAAAAAAAAAAAAAATGAACACACAGCTAGATGAAAGTTTGTCCATCATATGTCAAGAGAAATATTTCATGGGTGCGCCAGTCTATCATTCTTCATAGTGTGACAAGTATTTTTTATTTTATATTTTTAGATATATATATAAGATTTCTGCAGAAGTTAGGTCTCTAAATTCTGGCGGTGACTTCACAAACTGTGGGCTCCTGATGATGCTCATTTGAAAGGCCTGGCTCAGCAACATCTCAAACTAGGCAATTTGCAGGTGTATACTTCATTAAATATTAAGCAATGAATAGGCAGGTTAGAGGGTTAGGTTAGAACCAGTTGCGGCCCACAACATACAGACAAGTTAAGAGGGTGACGTTAGAGCCAGCTGTGGCCCACAACATACAGACAAGTTAAGAGGGTGACGTTAGAGCCAGCTGTGGCCCACAACATACAGACAAGTTAAGAGGGTGACGTTAGAGCCAGCTGTGGCCCACAACATACAGACAAGTTAAGAGGGTGACGTTAGAGCCAGCTGTGGCCCACAACATACAGACAAGTTAAGAGGGTGACGTTAGAGCCAGCTGTGGCCCACAACATACAGACAAGTTAAGAGGGTGAAGTTAGAGCCAGCTGTGGCCCACAACATACAAACAAGTTAAAGCCAGCTGTGGCCCACAACATACAAACAAGTTAGAGCCAGCTGTGGCCCACAACATAGACAAGTTAGAGGGTGAAGTTAGGGTCAGCTGTGGTCCACAACATACAAACAAGTTAGAGGGTGAAGTCAGAGCCAGCTTTGGCCCACAACATAGACAAGTTAGAGGGTGAAGTTAGAGTCAGCTGTGACCCACAACATACAGACAAAAGAGGGTGAAGTTAGAGCCAGCTGTGGCCCACAACATACAAACAAGTTTGAGGGTGACGTTAGAGCCAGCTGTGGCCCACAATATACAAACAAGTTAGAGCCAGCTGTGGCCCACAACATACAAACAAGTTAGAGCCAGCTGTGGCCCACAACATACAAACAAGTTAGAGCCAGCTGTGGCCCACAACATACAAACAAGTTAGAGCCAGCTGTGGCCCACAACATACAAACAAGTTAGAGCCAGCTGTGGCCCACAACATACAAACAAGTTAGAGCCAGCTGTGGCCCACAATATACAAACAAGTTAGAGCCAGCTGTGGCCCACAACATACAAACAAGTTAGAGCCAGCTGTGGCCCACAACATACAAACAAGTTAGAGCCAGCTGTGGCCCACAACATACAAACAAGTTAGAGCCAGCTGTGGCCCACAACATACAAACAAGTTAGAGCCAGCTGTGGCCCACAATATACAAACAAGTTAGAGCCAGCTGTGGCCCACAACATACAAACAAGTTAGAGCCAGCTGTGGCCCACAACATACAAACAAGTTAGAGCCAGCTGTGGCCCACAACATACAAACAAGTTAGAGCCAGCTGTGGCGCACAACATACAGACAGGTTAAGAAGGTGAAGTCAGAGCCAGCTGAGGGGCTACAACTTTCCTTTTCTTTAAGTGTGACTGAGCAGGTAAGTGCTCATTACAACGTTTCACCCACAAGTCACGTAAGGAAAAAACCTTGTGATAACAAAACGTCTCCATCTGGTATACCTGTCCTGTTCCCACCAACTTTTCTTAGGTCAAGTGACTTCCTTTAATGTTCACACGCAATCATTTTATTTCGTATCTCACATTTTAACTTTAAACATATACATTATTTTTATTATTATTATTATTATTATTATTATTATTATTATTATTATTATTATTATCAAGGGGGAAGCGCTAAACCCGTAGGATTACACAGCGCCTGTGGGGAATGTGGAAGGTATTCAGGTTTAATTCAGGGAATTGGAGCACAATCCAATTCCCTATATCAAGAGCCCCTCGCCAGCATCAAAAAACCTTCCTTGAGGGGTAAACATATACAGTATTCTTAGATGTAAAAATATACACATTAAAAAAAAAAAAGCATCACTTCCTGAATTTAATTGCAAACTTTAAAATTATAATTGATTTGATGGAACTTAAGAAATATATTTTCAACATTTTTTTTTACTCTCCAGCACATGAAAATTAGATACAAAAAAAAAAAGACAGGATTTATGTTAAGAAAAAATAAAAAAACATCTTGTTGGGCTGTAATTGTTACTTCAGCGACTTAACTAAAAGAAATTTGTCGAAATTAAGGTGATATACACAGACTAACGATTTTATGTTGTGAAGGATTTTGATTTATACTGTGAAGAAGTTTTGTGATTTATAGTGTGAAGAAGTTTTGTGATTTATAGTGAAGAAGTTTTGTCATTTATAGTGAAGAAGTTTTGTGATTTATAGTGTGGATAAGTTTTGTGATTTATAGTGAAGAAGTTTTGTGATTTATAGTGTGAAGAAGTTTTGTGATTTATAGTGAAGAAGTTTTGTGATTTATAGTGTGAAGAAGTTTTGTGATTTACAGTGTGAAGAAGTTTTGTGATTTATAGTGAAGAAGTTTTGTGATTTATAGTGAAGAAGTTTTGTGATTTATAGTGAAGAAGTTTTGTGATTTATAGTGTGAAGAAGTTTTGTGATTTATAGTGTGAAGAAGTTTTGTGATTTATAGTGTGAAGAAGTTTTGTGATTTATAGTGAAGAAGTCTTGTGATTTATATTGTGAAGAAGTCTTGTGATTTATAGTGTGAAGAAGTCTTGTGATTTATAGTGTGAAGAAGTCTTGTGATTTATATAGTGAAGAAGTCTTGTGATTTATAGTGTGAAGAAGTCTTGTGATTTATAGTGTGAAGAAGTCTTGTGATTTATATTGTGAAGAAGTCTTGTGATTTATAGTGTGAAGAAGTCTTGTGATTTATAGTGTGAAGAAGTCTTGTGATTTATATTGTGAAGAAGTCTTGTGATTTATAGTGTGAAGAAGTCTTGTGATTTATAGTGTGAAGAAGTCTTGTGATTTATATAGTGAAGAAGTCTTGTGATTTATAGTGTGAAGAAGTCTTGTGATTTATATAGTGAAGAAGTCTTGTGATTTATAGTGTGAAGAAGTCTTGTGATTTATAGTGTGAAGAAGTCTTGTGATTTATATTGTGAAGAAGTCTTGTGATTTATATAGTGAAGAAGTCTTGTGATTTATAGTGTGAAGAAGTCTTGTGATTTATAGTGTGAAGAAGTCTTGTGATTTAGTGAGATCAGGTGGTATTATTTAGTGTGGAACGAGATCGTCTGAATCAGTGTATGAGAGGGGTCTGTGATTTAACGCATGAAGTGCTCTGACTCAACGTATAAAGAAGTGCTTTGACTCAACGTATAAAGAAGTGCTTTGACTCAACGTATAAAGAAGTGCTTTGACTCAACGTATAAAGAAGTGCTCTGACTCAACGTATAAAGAAGTGCTTTGACTCAACGTATAAAGAAGTGCTTTGACTCAACGTATAAAGAAGTGCTTTGACTCAACGTATAAAGAAGTGCTTTGACTCAACGTATAAAGAAGTGCTTTGACTCAACGTATAAAGAAGTGCTCTGACTCAACGTATAAAGAAGTGCTTTGACTCAACGTATAAAGAAGTGCTTTGACTCAACGTATAAAGAAGTGCTCTGACTCAACGTATAAAGAAGTGCTTTGACTCAACGTATAAAGAAGTGCTTTGACTCAACGTATAAAGAAGTGCTTTGACTCAACGTATAAAGAAGTGCTTTGACTCAACGTATAAAGAAGTGCTTTGACTCAACGTATAAAGAAGTGCTTTGACTCAACGTATAAAGAAGTGCCTTGACTCAACGTATAAAGAAGTGCTCTGACTCAACGTATAAAGAAGTGCTTTGACTCAACGTATAAAGAAGTGCTTTGACTCAACGTATAAAGAAGTGCTTTGACTCAACGTATAAAGAAGTGCCTTGACTCAACGTATAAAGAAGTGCTTTGACTCAACGTATAAAGAAGTGCCTTGACTCAACGTATAAAGAAGTGCTTTGACTCAACGTATAAAGAAGTGCTTTGACTCAACGTATAAAGAAGTGCTTTGACTCAACGTATAAAGAAGTGCTTTGACTCAACGTATAAAGAAGTGCTTTGACTCAACGTATAAAGAAGTGCTTTGACTCAACGTATAAAGAAGTGCTTTGACTCAACGTATAAAGAAGTGCTCTGACTCAACGTATAAAGAAGTGCTTTGACTCAACGTATAAAGAAGTGCTTTGACTCAATGTATGAAGTGCTCTGACTCAACGTATAAAGAAGTGCTTTGACTCAACGTATAAAGAAGTGCTTTGACTCAACGTATAAAGAAGTGCTTTGACTCAACGTATAAAGAAGTGCTCTGACTCAACGTATAAAGAAGTGCTTTGACTCAATGTATAAAGAAGTGCTTTGACTCAACGTATAAAGAAGTGCTTTGACTCAACGTATGAAGAAGTGCTTTGACTCAATGTATGAAGAAGTGCTTTGACTCAATGTATGAAGAAGTGCTTTGACTCAACGTATGAAGAAGTGCTTTGACTCAACGTATAAAGAAGTGCTTTGACTCAACGTATAAAGAAGTGCTTTGACTCAACGTATAAAGAAGTGCTTTGACTCAACGTATAAAGAAGTGCTCTGACTCAATGTATGAAGAAGTGCTTTGACTCAACGTATAAAGAAGTGCTCTGACTCAACGTATAAAGAAGTGCTCTGACTCAACGTATAAAGAAGTGCTCTGACTCAACGTATAAAGAAGTGCTCTGACTCAACGTATAAAGAAGTGCTCTGACTCAATGTATGAAGAAGTGCTTTGACTCAATGTATGAAGAAGTGCTTTGACTCAACGTATAAAGAAGTGCTCTGACTCAATGTATGAAGAAGTGCTTTGACTCAATGTATGAAGAAGTGCTTTGACTCAATGTATGAAGAAGTGCTCTGATTCAATGTATGAAGAAGTGCTCTGACTCAATGTATGAAGAAGTGCTTTGACTCAACGTATGAAGAAGTGCTTTGACTCAACGTATAAAGAAGTGCTCTGACTCAACGTATAAAGAAGTGCTCTGACTCAATGTATGAAGAAGTGCTTTGACTCAACGTATAAAGAAGTGCTCTGACTCAACGTATAAAGAAGTGCTCTGACTCAACGTATAAAGAAGTGCTCTGACTCAACGTATAAAGAAGTGCTCTGACTCAACGTATAAAGAAGTGCTCTGACTCAATGTATGAAGAAGTGCTTTGACTCAATGTATGAAGAAGTGCTTTGACTCAACGTATAAAGAAGTGCTCTGACTCAATGTATGAAGAAGTGCTTTGCCTCAATGTATGAAGAAGTGCTTTGACTCAATGTATGAAGAAGTGCTCTGACTCAATGTATGAAGAAGTGCTCTGACTCAATGTATGAAGAAGTGCTTTGACTCAATGTATGAAGAAGTGCTCTGACTCAATGTATGAAGAAGTGCTTTGACTCAATGTATGAAGAAGTGCTCTGACTCAATGTATGAAGAAGTGCTCTGACTCAATGTATGAAGAAGTGCTCTGACTCAATGTATGAAGAAGTGCTTTGACTCAATGTATGAAGAAGTGCTCTGACTCAATGTATGAAGAAGTGCTCTGACTCAATGTATGAAGAAGTACTCTGACTCAATGTATGAAGAAGTGCTCTGACTCAATGTATGAAGAAGTGCTTTGACTCAGCGTATGAAGAAGTGCTTTGACTCAATGTATGAAGAAGTGCTCTGACTCAATGTATGAAGAAGTGCTTTGACTCAATGTATGAAGAAGTGCTCTGACTCAATGTATGAATAAGTGCTCTGACTCAATGTATGAAGAAGTGCTTTGACTCAATGTATGAAGAAGTGCTCTGACTCAATGTATGAAGAAGTGCTTTGACTCAATGTATGAAGAAGTGCTCTGACTCAATGTATGAAGAAGTGCTTTGACTCAGCGTATGAAGAAGTGCTCTGACTCAATGTATGAAGAAGTGCTTTGACTCAATGTATGAAGAAGTGCTCTGACTCAATGTATGAAGAAGTGCTCTGACTCAATGTATGAAGAAGTGCTCTGACTCAATGTATGAAGAAGTGCTTTGACTCAATGTATGAAGAAGTGCTCTGACTCAATGTATGAAGAAGTGCTCTGACTCAATGTATGAAGAAGTACTCTGACTCAATGTATGAAGAAGTGCTCTGACTCAATGTATGAAGAAGTGCTTTGACTCAGCGTATGAAGAAGTGCTTTGACTCAATGTATGAAGAAGTGCTCTGACTCAATGTATGAAGAAGTGCTTTGACTCAATGTATGAAGAAGTGCTCTGACTCAATGTATGAATAAGTGCTCTGACTCAATGTATGAAGAAGTGCTTTGACTCAATGTATGAAGAAGTGCTCTGACTCAATGTATGAAGAAGTGCTTTGACTCAATGTATGAAGAAGTGCTCTGACTCAATGTATGAAGAAGTGCTTTGACTCAGCGTATGAAGAAGTGCTCTGACTCAATGTATGAAGAAGTGCTTTGACTCAGCGTATGAAGAAGTGCTTTGATTTACTGCTTGATAAAGTGTTCTAATTTAGTGTGTAAAAAGAGTAAAGTCCACACAGCTAATGACAGTAACAATACACACCACACTCCTTAAACCTGGCCAAGAGAACATTCCTCTGCACCCCAGTAAACATCTGTGTGATCCGTCTGTATTCTGCTTTCAAGTACTCCTCTAATATGTCTGTATGTCACACAGCAAGAACACAAGTAGTCTTCACGTCACACAGCAAGAACACAAGCAGTCTTCACGTCACACAGCAAGAACACAAGTAGTCTTCACGTCACACAGCAAGAACACAAGTAGTCTTCACGTCACACAGCAAGAACACAAGTAGTCTTCACGTCACACAGCAAGAACACAAGTAGTCTTCACGTCACACAGCAAGAACACAAGTAGTCTTCACGTCACACAGCAAGAACACAAGTAGTCTTCACGTCACACAGCAAGAACACAAGTAGTCATCCCGATTCGGAGCAAGAGCACACGTAGTCTTCACGTCACACAGCAAGAACACGAGCAGTCCTGACGTCACACATCAAGAATTAGTTACTGGCTGGACACCATCAAAACATTATAAAGGGAATATATTCAGCAGGGCATAACAGCGCTGAACACACGTCAGCATCTTCTCTATCAATAATAATAATAATAATAGCGCACTAAGGGCCTTCTCCCAGACCTGAGGTCGTCGATCTGACATTAGTAACAAGCTGAGCAAGGGAGGAAAAAAACTATTTTCGGAAAATACATATACAAAAAAATCAAACTTGACGTGGGTAAAAGTCGGCTCCCAGCGAGCAATTTAAGTCAGTCTCCGTCCAATCAGTGTCGAATAGAACCTGAACTGATTTCATTCACGAGAAATCTAATCACAACCGACCGAAGCAAACCTAATCCGTCCTGATCTTGAGTCATGCTCTGCTTCTCTGCTCCTCCCCTTTCTCTATCTCTCGCTCTCTCTCTCTCTCTCTGAGGAGTTTTATGTACGAGTGTGTGATTTATTTATAAGAACAGATGAGGCGAATCTTTACAACAATGCTAATAAAATTCCAAAAAATATTTTAATAATAATAATAAATACCACTACAGCTATTATTATCACTTTTTCTACTACTACTGCTGCTACAACTATTTTAATCATTATTATCAAAATACAAGTAGATCACACACACACACACACACACACACACACACACACACACACACACACACACACACACACACACACACACACACAGGCTGGAATATGTTCCAGAGCATCTTCAAGAAGGTTTAACGTGGCAGCGATATCCTTGGCAGACAGAAGCCCACCTGCCGATAACATGTGGCAGACAGAATCGCACCTGCCGATAACTTGTGGCAGGGACGACCACACCTGCCGATAACAGGGAGAAAGCAAGCCCGATAATATCTGCAAGGGTGTCTAGCGTGTTCGCCAAGCACCCATTTCTTTAATATATAAGATGGCAAACATCTTAGTTACAAATCTAAGCTAGGGACGCTCCAGCCTCAACCACCTTACACACGCAATTTGCTCTTCCACGATATTGTGAAATTTCAAGATTGCGGCGACGGGAGCGAGGGGAAGAGGATGAAAATAAGATTTCACAAAACCAAAGTGACATCGGGAGTCTGTAAAATGTGAATAGTGGCCACAGTAGCAGTCTATCACGATCGATGCCCTAGCAAGTGACTTGAGAACCTTTCGTAAATCGCTGGTGGAGTGGAAATCCTCACTAGTTGGGCGATAACCCAAATCTAGGAATCCTTGATCGGTTCTCCCAAAATACACATTTAGTTGTGGTTGTGGAGAGTTAAGGCTCAGTTCCTGGTCCCCACTCTTAGCTACATACAAACTATCTACCTGTACCTAGAAAGTGTTCCGGGGGTTCACGCCCCCGCGGCTCAGTCCTTGACCAGGCCTCCTGGTGGATCAGGGCCTGATCAACCAGGCTGTTACTGAGGCCGCACGGAAGACGACGTACGATTCACAGCCCGGCTGGTCAGAAGCTGACTTTAGGTATGTGTCCAGCTCCCTCTTGAAGGCAGCCAGGGGTCTATTGGTAACATAAGAACATAAGAATGTAGGAACACTGCAGAAGGCCTACTGGCCCATACGAGGCAGGTCCTTATCAAAACGACATCTACCTAAAGCTACTCAAGAAACAACTCCCGCACCCCCCAACACCAATCAAACCCAGCCCCTCCCGCTCATATATTTGTCCAGTCTCTTCTTAAAGCTACCCAAGGTCCTAGCCTCTATCACCCCACTGGGAAGACTGTTCCACGCATCTACAACTCTGTTAGAAAACCAGTACTTACCTATGTCCTTTCTAAATCTAAATTTATCCAACTTAAATCCATTATTCCTGGTTCTTACCTGGTTCGACACCCTCAGTACTTTATTAATGTCTCCCTTGTTTATGCCCGTCATCCACTTATACACTTCAATGATATCTCCCCTCATTCTACGCCTCTCCAGAGAGTGGAGATTTAAGGCTTTAAGTCTATCTTCATACGGGAGGTTCCTTACACAGTAAATCATTTTAGTCATTCTTCTCTGTATGTTCTCTAATGAGTCTATGTCCATCCTGTAGTAAGGGGACCAAAACTGAGCAGCATAATCTAAATGAGGCCTCACTAGTGATGTATAGAGCTGTAAAATAACTTTTGGACTTCTGTTACTTATACTTCTTGAGATAAATCCAAGTAATCTGTTGGCCTTGTTGCGCACACTAAGGCACTGCTGTCTTGGCTTTAGATTTCTGCTTACCATGACTCCCAAGTCTTTTTCACATTCTGTATGATCAAGCTCTACTTCACCTAGATTATAGCTTCGAGGGTTATTTTCATTACCAAGGGCAAGTACCTTACACTTATCCACATTGAACTTCATCTGCCATTTTTCAGACCAAGACATTAATTTGTTCAAATCGTCCTGGAGTTCATTGATATCCTCCTCAGAGTGAATTATACGGCCTATCTTTGTATCATCAGCAAACTTACTCATGTCACTAGTAATCCCTTCATCAAGGTCATTAATGTAAATTATGAACAAGAGAGGGCCTAAAACTGATCCTTGTGGAACGCCACTAGTGACTAATCCCCATTCAGATTTCACTCCATTAATGGTAACTCTCTGCTTTCTATTGGTAAGCCATGCCTCAATCCATGCTAGAACATTACCTCCTATACCATGAGCTGCCACTTTTCTTAGGAGTCTCTTGTGAGGTACTCTGTCGAAGGCTTTACTAAAATCCAAATAAACAATATCATATTCCTTATCACTGTCAACTGCCTCAAATGTTCTATTGAAGAACGTCAGTAAGTTTGTCAGGCAGGAACGACTTCTCGTGAATCCATGCTGAGATTCATTTATCAAGTTATGCTCTTCAAGGTGACTTCTGATAATGTCAGCTATAATTGATTCTAATAACTTGCCCACTATAGATGTCAGGCTTATTGGACGGTAATTTGAAGGAGTGGACTTCTCCCCTGATTTGAATATAGGAACCACATTAGCCATCTTCCACAACTCTGGCACAACACTGGTAAGGATGGACGCATTGAATACACTCGTTAATGGCTGACTAAGCTCCATCTTGCATTCCTTAAGTACCCTTGAAAACAACTCATCAGGTGCCGGGGACTTATTTTGTTTCAGTTTGTCTATCTGTTTAATAACCATGTCCCTCGTGACAGTAATATTAGTTAACTTAAATTCATCAGGAACTAAATAATTGTTAATTACTGGAATCTCATTTACGTCTTCCTGTGTAAAAACTGACAAAAAATAATCATTAAATAAGGAACACATTTCCAGTTCATTATCCGTCAGCTGTCCATTCCCAGTTTTCAGAGGTCCTACTTTTTCCTTCACCTTCGTCCTATACACTTGAAAGAACCCATTTGGATTAGTCTTTGATTCATTAGCAACTCTAATTTCATAGTCACGTTTAGCCTTTCTAATCCCCTTTTTTACTTCTCTTTTAAGCTGAACATATTGGTCAGTAAGGTTAACCTCTCCTCTTCTGATGCGCCTATAAATTCCCCTTTTCTCCCCTAATAGATGCTTTAGCCTCCTGTTAACCCATTTGGGATCGTTATTATTAGACCTAATTTCTCTCTGGGGAATGTATATACTCTGGGCACTGTGTACATTATTAAGAAAATAATCATAAAAGCAGATCCCTTCATACTCATAAGTATGATTATCGTCAATAAAATCATTAGCTAGATAACCCCAATCAAGATTAGACAGATGTTCCCTAAGTCCATTATAATCGGCAGAACGAAAATCGGGGATTTTTATTGTATTATCATTATTCTTGCATTCCCAATTAATGCTAAAAGTGGTGGATTTGTGATCACTTGCGCCAAGCTCTTCAGTGATCTCCAGATTATTCACTAGTGTTTCCTTATTTGACAAGACTAGGTCTAGCAAATTATTACCCCTGGTAGGCTCAGTTACGCTCTGTTTCAGAAAACAGTCCTGAACTGTTTCCATAAAGTCACTGGATTCTAGATTAACTGTCAAAGAATTCCAGTCAATTTGACTAAAGTTAAAGTCCCCTACTATGACTATATTACTGTGTCCAGAAGCCCTAACAATTTCGTCCCAAAGAAGTCTCCCTCTATCGTGATCCTAGCCTGGAGGTCGGTATATTACACCTAGAATTAGTTTTTCTTGACCCTCCACGAACTCTACCCAAACAGACTCTGTTACTGCTCCATCTATTTTTATACCTGTTTTTATGCAACAATTAATATTTTCTCGAACATACAATGCAACTCCTCCCCCCTTCCCATTACATCTATCCACATTGAACAACTTAAATCCCTGAATATTACACTCAGCAGTCATATCCCGACTCTTTAAATCATACCACATTTCAGTTAATGCAATGATATCAAAGTTCCCAGCACATGCTACCAAACGTAGTTCATTAATTTTATTTCTTGCACTTCGACTGTTAGCATAAAATACCATCATATGTTTTTTCTTCTGCACATTTTTCCTATTCATCTTTGTTTTTACACAATTTCTGAAATTATCATTACCCAGAGTTACTCCATGACAGTTACTATTAAGATTCTTAATCTCAGCATAAGTCAATATATCCATACTCATTATTTATCATTTCTAAACCCATACCTCTAACTAATCCTAGTTTAAAGTCCTAACAACCCCCTCAACTGAGTTAGCAAGAAAACCCACACCTGCCCTGGATAAGTGAACCCCATCCCTGTCATACATGTCGTTTCGGCCATAGAAGTTGTCCCAGTTGTCAATGAATGGTACTGCATTATCCTTACAGTGTTTATCCAGCCAACAATTAATACCAATTGCTGTGGACAACCATTCATTACCAACACCTCTTCTTGGCAAAATGCCACATATAACAGGGCGCCCCCCCTTCTTCCTAATTATGTCTATAGCTGTCCTGAACTTTCTAACTAAATCCTCACTTCTACACTTGCCTACATCATTGCCTCCAGCACTGAGGCAAATAATAGGATTGATCCCATTACCGTTCATGATGTTGTCAAGCCGGCTAACAATGTTCTCCATCCCAGCCCCAGGAAAGCATACCCTCTGTCTCCTACTCCTGTCCTTCAAGCAGAATGCCCTATCCATGTATCTAACCTGGCTATCTCCAACAACAACAATATTCTTACCTTCCTTGTTGTCGTTCGTCGTGACGATCCCAGTAGTCGACTCACATTCGTCGGGTAGCACCGAGAATGTGTTGGAGGTTTCCACAGGAGTTTCCACAGCAGTCTCTTTCTTCTTCATCGTTTCTGGCTTTCCATTCGTCTTCTTGATCGTCAACTTCGTCGTCCCCTGCTGTCCAGCCACTGACCACGATCCCTTCTTGACCTGAGGACTCGAAACAGGAGGACTACTACGAATCCTCTTGTTTTCCTCGGTCAATCGCGGTATCTCCATCTTCGCTGCCCTCAATTCTTCCTTAAGTTGCTGGTATAGTTGCTCGATGGAGGGCATCTTGGTTCAGTCCACGGGAGCACACAAGACACTTCTTCACAGAGTTAAGTACAGGTCACCACTGAGTTAAGTACAGGTCACCACTGAGTTAAGTACAGGTCACAACTGAGTTAAGTACAGGTCACCACTCAAAGTACAGGTGGGAGGCTGGTCTTAGGCCCCAGACACTTACTATTTTCTCTTAGTGTACTCATGGCCCGGTCTTGGGTCAGGGATCCCTGTTCACTGCCTGAATGACCAGGCTGTTGCTGCTGGCGGCCCGCATGGCTATCACAGCTTGGTTGATCTGTCACATTGCGGAAGTAATGTCACTACAAACAGCTACCACCACCAGTACCATCCACCACTACCACCAGCACAACAGCTACTACCATCCACCACTACCACCAGCACAACAGCTACTACCATCCACCACTACCACCAGCACAACAGCTACTACCATCCACCATTACAACCAGCACAACAGCTACTACCATCCACCACTACCACCAGCACAACAGCTACTACCATCCACCACTACCACCAGCACAACAGCTACTACCATCCACCATTACAACCAGCACAACAGCTACTACCATCCACCACTACCACCAGCACAACAGCTACTACCATCCACCACTACCACCAGCACAACAGCTACTACCATCCACCACTACCACCAGCACAACAGCTACTACCATCCACCATTGCCACCAGCACAACAGCTACTACCATCCACCACTGCCACCAGCACAACATCTACTACTATCCACCATTACCACCAGCACAACAGCTACTACCACCCACCACTACTACCACACACAGCTACTACCATCCACCATTACCACCAGCACAACAGCTACTACCTTTCACCACTACCACCAGCACAACAGCTACTACCATCCACCACTACCACCAGCACAACAGCTACTACCATCCACCATTACCATCAGCACAACAGCTACTACCATCCACCACTATCACCAGCACAATAGCAACTACCATTCACCACTACCACCAGCACAACAGCTACTACCATCCACCACTACCACCAGCACAACAGTTACTACCATCCACCACTACCACCAGCACAACAACTACTACCACCCACTACTACTACCACACACAGCTACTACCACCCACTACTACTACCACACACAGCTACTGCCACCCACCACTACTACCACACACAGCTACTACCACCCACTACTTCTACCACACACAGCTACTACCACCCACCACTACTACCACACACAGCTACTACCACCCACTACTACTATCACACACAGCTACTACCACCCACCACTACTACCACACACAGCTACTACCACCCACCACTACTACCACACACACAGCTACTACCACCCACAACTACTACCACGCACAGCTACTACCACCCACCACTACTACCACGCACAGTTACTGCCATCCACCATTACTACCACACACAGCTACTACCACCCACCACTACTACCACACACAGTTACTATCATCCACCACTACTACCACACACAGCTACTACCACCCACCAATACTACCACGCACAGCTACTACCACCCACCACTACTGCCACGCAGTTACTGCCATCCACCATTACTACCACACACAGCTACTACCACCCACCACTACTACCACACACAACTACTACCACCCACCACTACGACCACCATCCACAACCACTACTCAGCTGCCTCAGAGAACAGAGGTGAACACTCGGGAGAAAGAATTACAAAAACCAACACCAGGTGATAGCAATTACAGCAGGTAACGACGAGGACAAGACAGACACCATCACTGAATCACCAACAACACATGCAAAATATTTTTTTTTAATTTTCTCTCAATCTCTATTGCCCTTTCAAAGTTGGGAAAGGGAGAAAATGAAAGGCTGCATTGATGCCGGTGAAGAGCTCTTAAGAAATTGGAACTATCCTCCCTTTCATCGGATCAAACATGATTACCTTTTATTACCTTGCAACTACATGATAGTTACTAGTTTAGCGCTTCCATACTAATATAATAATAATAACAGAAATATAACGATAATAAAACAATATTATCATTATTGTGTATCCCTGAAGAGGACCATAAAGAAATTGCCTATTTTTTCATCTTATTTTATTTTTGTCTAACTTTCTCGATTACATTTCGCTCATAACTCGAGAACGTTGCACACACTCGGTTTCAAATTTTCAACACTTGTGTTCGAAAACGTGGACAAAAATCTTGAACCAACTGGCATGTTCACGCGCCTTAAGACCAAAGGTGCTGAAACTATTCGTACCAGTATTCTGCAACCGCTTAGATACCTTGCAAAACCCTCAACGGTGGGGCTTCAGATGTTCAGGAAAGATGCCAGAGGAAATATAAACAAGGTCCTGAGGATATCCCTCCAAGAGACAGAACTCGTAATAATGGATTCAAAACGAATAAGTTTAGATTTAGAAAAGACATAGGAAAGTATTGGTTTTGGAAATATGGGAAGGCGGTGAGTGGAACTGAAATATATATAGACTCAGATTTGTCCTTTATTATCTATTAAATACTGACGCCGTACAGAGAAGGTAAGATGGATTGAATGATGATGAAGGTGTTTCTTCTTTTTCGGGTCACCTTGCCTCTGTGGGAAATGACCGGCTTGTTAATAAAAAAATAACTGACCATTTTATGTGAAAAATAAGTGTGTTTTCTTTTCATTCCCGTTAATAATTTTTCAGCTTACGTCCTTTGAACGGCGTCTGTTGTTTACTGACTGGTGATGGGACATGACAGTTGGATTTTGTTCCCACTGCATAATTATACAGAACACCGCTGATATATAAAATTTTTGTAAAAAAATCTTAAGACCAGGAGAGCACCTTACGTACTTGGAGAGAAATTTTGATTGTTTTTGGCCTGTGTGGGTCCCAGTCTGCTGTTTTAGAAACGATAAAAAAGTGAAAAATACTGTTTTTGACTGGATAATTTCCGAGTGTGGCATTTGATTACCTTCAACCTTCCAAACTGAAAATTTATAATTCAACTTATGAGAGTTTAAGTTTAATGTGCTCAAGTATTTTATAATATTGATCTCTTTGAGAGGTTTGAATTAGATTTAGACTGTGTAATATCCTATTTTATCCTTTTTATTGTTGAAATTTAGATATGATGACTTGTGAAGGCTTCTTCTGATTACCTTCAAATCTTCAACGCTAATATTCAACTGCAATATCAACTTGAGCCGCACTCTGTACTATTCCAATAGCGCACACTGAAGCACAAGGGGATGGGGTTATAGAATACGGGAATACTTCTCTCTCGGATCGCACAGCCATCGAAATACATCTAGCTAATTTTATCTGTAATAATTTAACTCAATGGCCCTCTCCCACCAAGACAGGGTGACTCAAAGAAGAAAGCACATTCACCAGGTGCCAGATCAACCAGGTTGTGATGGATATATAGTGCGGTGGACGTCCAGCAGAGACAGCCTAATTGACCAGGCAAGCACCAGACGATCCTGGCCCATGGTCGGGCTCCGGGAGTAGAAAGTCTGTCCAAACTCATCAAAGGTATATCTATAGTCGTCTTTCTAGAAGTGTACTGACATCACAACCAATAATAATAATGTCAATACATTATGTTTTAAGTATGGGATATTTGTTCTGGGTTTGGCGTTGTGTGTAGATGGGTGTACTGTTTTAAGGGTAATCAAATTTGAGTCAGCTCTTACTTACAAATATACAATTCACAAGAAATAAAAAAAAGGCAAATAATCGAAAAATTAAACATACTTAAAGGGAAAAAAATAGTCAGAAATATATATATATCCCCCTACATTAACCCTGCCCCTATTCCTGTAATAAAAGTTATATATTAGGGATTTTAACATATATATTAAACAAAGTTCAGCGAGGCCTTCAACACACAACCATCAAAAAAAAAAAAGAAAAACTCACAGATGACACAGACAAAAGACCCTTCACATCTGTTTCCCAATAAAATGCAAATCAATGGCTTGTGGTCTCAATCTTCAGCCATAAATCTATAACAAGAAGATGCCCCTGCTACAAAGACTAACTACTTTCGCTGCAAAAGTCTTAAACTGTAGTAATGTATTGCATTCTATACGTGCTTTAATAGCGCCTAAACGAGATATTAAGACTTACGAATCTTCCATAAATGAGAAACTTGGAAGGGAAAAGCATAAAAGAAAAATAAAGAGAAGAGATATTGATATCCTTTAAAAATCGCTACGTCTAGGACATTCATCTCTACGAGCCTAGATGGTCGCAAAGACTGGAGAGGATTTAGTAGTGTGTACTTGTGTCCGGGAGGTGGGAAAAGGGGTTACAGGCGGGTTCAAAGATTCCTCTTGAATTCAGTATTTTGAGAGGACCAGGTCTAACCTCAACTCTAGTCTACTCTCCTTCCTCCTCTTCCTCCTCCTCTCCCTTTCTCTCTCTCTCTCTCTTAGAATCTATAAATGTCGCCCAATTTCGTAGGATTCCCTGTCAGCTGTCGAAACTTGCCTAATTGCTTGGGGATCAGGAGGGCCCTAATCGAGACCTGAGATTTGCTGGTGTGTCGGGTCAGGTTCACGCCTGCCTGCCTTTCTTCCTTTACCCCAGGGCCACTTGTCTTGTGCCTTCTCTTCCTCTCTTTCTGGGACCACATATGTTTAGAGTCACTTGTTTAGGACTGCCCCCCCCCCCCGAGACTGAAAAGACTGC
Organism: Cherax quadricarinatus; assembly: GCF_038502225.1. Lineage (NCBI taxonomy): Eukaryota > Metazoa > Arthropoda > Malacostraca > Decapoda > Parastacidae > Cherax > Cherax quadricarinatus. The sequence continues at coordinate 24,054,574 of NC_091339.1, forward strand.
TTCCGGAGCCCCATTTATTTAGGGCCATATCTCATTTCTGTCATATTTCTTACGACTATTTCTTCAGGTCTACTGTACATAAGTACCTGGAGTCTACCTGGAGGGTATTCGGGGATCAACGACCCCGCGGCCTGGTCTATGACCAGGCCTCCAGTGATTTGTAGACCTGATCCTTGTGAAACTCTACTTTAGACATTTGTCCATTCTAATGGCTCTTTTGGAGATCATTAGTAGCTTCTGCTCCTTAAGTATACTTTGATCCACTGTAAATACAGCTTATGGTATCCTTCTCTGCTTCTCTAGTTGAAGGTACAGTCTCAAATGTGGTAAAGTGTTAAACATCTTCCTGCAGTCCTAGAATATGAAGTCCATTCTTAACAGGGAACACATCCTAAATCTCTTTCTTCAGTTCCTCAGGGACTTTTCTGATATTCCTCGTTATTTCTAACCCTTCCTTCTCCAGTCTTATTACCTGGTCTTAGAAGCTGATATATAATTCTCAAATTGTCAACAAGCCTCTCTCCTCAACTATGCACATTCGTGTCTGGATGTTCTAAATACTCTATTTTTTGTTGTCCTTCACTTTATGTAGTTTTTCCATGCTGTTGCTCTTCTTGTGTTTGATTCAGTTTATTTTGTGTAAATCACGGGCTCTCTCTCTCTCTCTCTCTCTCTCGTTTCTGTGATGGGGAGAGGGAATTAGGAAGAAAGGGTCCCTTAATGCAATTTTTATGTACATATACATAAAATACAGTAACAAATGTTTGTGCATCATAAAACATCAAGAAGAAAATTAAGCCTCAGCAGAGAGAACATTTACGTGATTTACACAATACTTTAATGGATGCAGACTCTGACCTCACTGAATCAGTCTTCATAAACACACATGCAGACATCAAGGAGGTATCATGTTAGCAGTGAAGGGCTCTTAATTTAAAGAGTTGGAACTACCCTCTTCTTTGGATCGAACTTGATTACTTCCTTTACCCCAGACACTATGACTCCTACGGATTTAGCGTTTACCCATGAATGTAATAATCATACATGCATATAAAAGTGCCACGCTTAACATGAAGGCCAGTCACTGATACTTCTTGACACGTAATTACTGCCACTTACAAGTGAACGCTACTACACAAGAGCTACAGTGGCAGTCACAATTGTGAGATGAATTAGTGGCTTATTTTTTAGTGGCCCCCCACAAGCACCCCCCCCCCCCATCCACAGCCAGCCCTCACATCAGTGGTTCACTATACTTCTTGGCCATAACGCAGCGATTTGACGAAATGAGCTGAAGGTATTCACACCGAGAGGTTATTATTATTATAATCAAAAAGAAGCGCTAAGCCACAAGGGCTATACAGCGTCACACCGAGAGGTGTGTATCTCTCTTGAGTATATACACCGAGATGTATATGCACCGAGAGTGTCCAGACGTACACATTTCGGTGTATTTACACAAAGATGCACACTTCCCTGTATATATACTCTTGATTCGTGTCGAGGGACGGTGTTCGTGACAACGCAGTGGGCGTGGCCCAAAACTGTCAATAAACCACGCCAACTCCCGCCCCGATTGAAGGACTCGTTCCGTAAATGACGGTAACCCATGTCAGGGCTGTCAAGCACGCTCGATACACGTAACAAGAATCAGAAAACCGACCTTAATGACAGGCTGGCGGAGGAGGAGAACAAGGGGTAAAGAACAAGAACACTTTGGGCCATTTGTTTACTTTTCTGAAGCGAGTGACGTCACTCTAGAATAATGGGTTAGGGGGCAGAGGTGAGCCGTCGGGCTTTTTATCCCTCCCCCCTTAGAAAATTAGAATGTTTAATTCCCTATATCAGCATTAGGGCTGACAGTGATTGCCCTCACGTTAAGAATTACTTCCCGTCGTGCGTGTTTGGTGTATACTTTGTAAGTTTAATTACGATACTGAGGTATGAATGTGTGTGTTTGGTGTATACTTTGTGAGTTTAATTAAGATACCGAGGTATGAATGTATGTTTTTTGTATACTTTGTGGACCTAATTACGATACCGAGGTATGAATACGTTTGTTGTATAATGTGAGCTTAATTACGATACCGAGGTATCGTATAACAAATGCGTGTTTAGTGTATGCTTTCCAATGTTAATTTCTTACATTACTAGAACATAGTATACTACTGACTCCGGCCATACAATAGAGCGGAAAAATAATGTAAGGGACCTGGGAGTAGTAATGTCTGAGGATCTCACTTTCAAGGATCACAACAGTGCCACGATCGCACGTGCAAAGAAAATGATAGGATGGATAATGAGAACTTTCAAAACGAGAGATGCCAAGCCCATGATGATCCTTTTCAAATCACTTGTTCTCTCTAGGCTGGAATACTGCTGTACATTAACATCTCCATACAAAGCAGGTGAAATCGCAGATCTAGAGAATGTACAGAGATCCTTTACTGCACGTATAAGTTCTGTCAAGCACCTTAACTACTGGGAACGCTTGGAAGCACTTGACTTGTACTCGTTGGAACGCAGGAGGGAGAGATATATCATAATCTACACTTGGAAAATCTTGGAAGGAATGGTCCCAAATCTGCACACAGAAATCACTCCCTACGAAAGTAAAAGACTGGGCAGGCGATGCAAAATGCCGCCAATAAAAAGTAGGGGCGCCATTGGTACACTAAGAGAAAACACCATAAGTGTCCGGGGCCCAAAACTGTTCAACAGCCTCCCATCAAGCATTAGGGGAATTGCCAATAAACCCCTGGCTGCCTTCAAGAGAGAGCTGGACAGATACCTAAAGTCGGTGCCGGATCAGCCGGGCTGTGGCTCGTACGTCGGACTGCGTGCGGCCAGCAGTAACAGCCTAGTTGATCAGGCCCTGATCCATCGGGAGGCCTGGTCGTGGACCGGGCCGCGGGGGCGTTGATCCCCGGAATAACCTCCAGGTAACCTCCAGGTACTAAGCCCTACTCATAACGTGCAGCACAATTGGTGGTTTTTCAAGACCCAGAGTAAATACTCTTTGTGTTTATAATCAGAGAGGAAGGAAGAAGAACAAGAGTAGTAATATAATCCCGATAGATGTCAGGGCAGCAGTTAATGAGCAACATGACCATAGGCGGCAGAGAGCTGTGTGTGTGTGTGTGTGTGTGTGTGTGTGTGTGTGTGTGTGTGTGTGTGTGTGTGTGTGTGTGTGTGTGTGTGTGTGTGTGTGTGTGTGTGTGTCTGTGTGTGTCTGTGTGTGTGTGTGTGTGTGTCTGTGTGCGTGCGTGTACTCAGCTATTTGTGGTTGGGTTGCAGGGGTCGATTCACAGCTCCTGGCCCCGTCTCTCCACTGGTTGTTACTGGATCCATTATGTCTCTGCTCCAAGAACTTTATCAAACCTCTTCTTAAAGCCATGTATGGCTCCTGCCTTCACTAAATCACTCTCCAGATTGTTCCACTCCCCTGCCAACTCTATGACTGAAGAAATACTTCCTAACATCCCTGACTCATCTAACTGTGTGTGTGGGGGGGGGGAGTTTCTAACTTGAAAAAAAAGATGAGAAGTAAAAACATAATAAAAAATTATTAAAATCAGTAATAATACACATAAAGCAATACAGTACATTGTCTCCTTTTCTTAGTTTTCTGATTATTATCATTCCTTGTACTCTCTTCTTTACTTTCGGTTTACCGTCGTGCACCGTAAATAATGTAAAGGCTGATGTTAGTACCATCTATGAGCCAGAGCTAGCTCTCTCTCTCTCTCTCTCTCTCTCTCTCTCTCTCTCTCTCTCTCTCTCTCTCTCTCCCACACACATACCGAACGCTGCCTTGTGGGCACTTTATAAACTAGACTGAAAAATACTACTGTAGTATATATAAATAATATGGAGGGGAGTTTATGGGCCGTGTTAAAAGAGGAACTGAAATACAATTTACTGTAAGTTTGTTTACTAGTATGAGCAGTCTATTCGATGTCTTATCAAAAATTTAACAAGAACAGAAGGAAGATATAATGAAGGAATAAACACCACTGAGGGATAAATCCAGGACACAGAAGTTATATACGAGTCTCTCAAGTTTTCTGTGAGAGAGCTCTTACTGCTCTTGTAACCACCTGGTAGGTAGGTATAATGATCGTCAGGAAACAGGACGTTTCCTGACGCGGGTTTTAGTCATACGGTGACCCACAGCTGGAGCTTTTGGTCATCTGACCGAGGACTTCCGCTGTCTTACCTGTCCACCTCTTTAAAAATCATCGTTATGATTATAACCATTTGGTATAATTTCACTACCTGGACCAGACAAAGAATAAATACTGCTGACACCAAGATTACAAGTCGACCTACACATCGTGCCAGCCAGAGCACTATCGACTCTCCTTATTCCTTCACTTACCGTATCCTTAATATTAAAGTTATAATTATAACCATAATTTTTAAAGGGTTGACCAGTAAGCCAGTGAAGACGTCGGTCAGATGACCAAAAGCTCCAACGGCGGGTCGTGATATGACTAAGACCCGCGTCATGAAACCTTTGTCCTGTTTCCTGACAAATCTTACTCAACCTTATCCTTATTTTACACATGGTCTAGAAGGGGTTCACTGACCTTCTCATACCAGAACTCAGTAATCTGGATATGATCTCACCTTCTTTCACTCTCCTTCCATGATAAAAAAAATAAACATGAGTCATCAATTAAAAAAAATCATTAATGGAGTTATAAGCGTTGGCAACCTTACACATTTATACACAAAGTATTCTTCACACCCCCGCACCCTTTAGTAAGCAAGTTTATTTACACACAGGTACGCATAAGTACGATTATCATAATAATGTAAATTACCTAGGATAACCAAAAATAAGTCAGACAAACTGACTTATTTCCCATTGGGGTCTCTCCACTTTTTCCTTTACTTCCCACACCTTGCACTCTTTCCTTTGCTTCCTCCACCAGGCACCTTACCCCCTGCCCCCTGCAGCCACTCCCCGCTTCATGCCCCCTGCCCCCTGCATCCGCTCCCCGCCTCATGCCCCCTGCCCCCACTCCCCCGCCTCATGCCCCCTGCATCTACTCCCCGCCTCATGCCCCCTGCACCCACTCCCCGCCTCATGCCACCTGCCCCCATGAGCGTTGAAAACAGCTCGTGGGTAAACTTGGCGAACATCTCATCTTGGGCAGCCTCGTTCTCTGAGGCAGGAGGCGCTGTTAGCCTCATCACACACCCGCCGCCACCCATTTCTGCTTCTAAACAACGCTACCTTATTATTGCTTCATCTTCTTCCATGTCTCGCTTTCTTCTTCACAAACGTCTTACCTTTATTTCCTTTTTTTGCCTTTCATATATCTATGTCTCGCTGTTATTTCCCTCTATGTATTGCTTTATTAAATATCGTTATGTCTAACTTTCTTCGTCTCCTCCTATATCCCATTTTGTCATGGTTTCTTTCATCTTTCTATGTCTTAGTGTTATGTTCTGTCTTACTTTTATTTATTTCTGTCTTACTTTTTTCATTTCCTTTTTATAATCTTACTTTTTTCATCGTTTTAAGTGTCACTTTCTTCGTCTCCTCCTATGTCACATTGTGTCATATTTTTTTCCTTTCAAGTAATGTAAACACAAATTAATTAACGCAAACCTAACCTAACCGTAACTAACACAACCTAACCTAACATAGCCTAAACTAACCTAACCTAACCTAACCGCAACTAACCTAACTTAACCTAACCTAACCGCAACTAACATAACCTAACCTAACCTAACCGTGTCAGCATAGTTGCTGATCCCCTTACATGTGTTGTATGCATAGATTAGTTGAGTATCATAGTACCATCCATGTGCTTTATATAGAAGCTCCCTAGGCCTGTGACTGTATGACGTCACGGGGTACAGCTTGAGGCAGTGAGACGAGCTGCCTCGCTCTCACTCGGTGTATAGACATCCAGGCAGTAACACGGCAGGCTGTCCCATCCCTTCCTTATCACAGTCTGACAATATATATAGTGTTACCATCCAACAAGGTGTTTGCCTTCAACCCTTGTTTCTCCTACCGAACCCCACACGACAACCTAACATAGCCTAAACTAATCTAACCTAGCCGTAACTAACATAACCTAACCTAACATAGCCTAAACTAACCTAACCTAGCCGTAACTAACATAGCCTAAACTAACCTAACCTAGCCATGACTAACCTAACCTAGCCGTAACTAACCTAACCTAACCTAGCGAAACTAACCAAACCTAGAATAATACATACTCGTTACAGACGTTTATCTCGGGCATCAATCAAGGAACTAAGACGAGTCTTGGAAATATAAACACAAATGCAGTATAATATGATCCTTTATTGACAACGTTTCACCCACACAGTGGGCTTTTTCAAGTCACACACGGATCCGTGTGTGACTTGAAAAAGCCCACTGTGTGGGTGAAACGTTGTCAATAAAGGATCATATTATACTGCATTTGTGTTTATATTTCCATTGTGTCGGTATTTTATACCATTTATTTCCAAGACGAGTCTTACCAGCCAGAATCTTCAACATCTCCACAGCGGAGGCCAAGATGTTACAGGAGCGACACACTGGGAGTTCGTAGCCACCTTGAAAAGCATAAATTAATCAACGAATCTCAGCATGGTTTTACAAAGGGGCGTTCCTGCCTTACGAATTTATTAACTTTTTTCACTAAGGTATTTGAGGAGGTAGATCATGGTAATGAATATGATATTGTGTATATGGACTTCAGTAAGGCTTTTGACAGGGTCCCACATCAGAGACTATTGAGGAAAATTAAAGCACATGGAATAGGAGGAGAAATTTTTTCCTGGATAGAGGCATGGTTGACAAATAGGCAGCAGAGAGTTTGCATAAATGGGGAGAAATCAGAGTGGGGAAGTGTCACGAGCGGTGTTCCACAGGGGTCAGTGTTGGGCCCCCTGCTGTTCACAATCTACATAAACGACATAGATGAGGGCATAAAGAGCGACATCGGCAAGTTTGCCGATGACACCAAAATAGGCCGTCGAATTCATTCTGACGAGGACATTCGAGCACTCCAGGAAGATTTGAATAGACTGATGCAGTGGTCGGAGAAGTGGCAGATGCAGTTTAATATAGACAAATGCAAAGTTCTAAATGTTGGACAGGACAATAACCATGCCACATATAAACTAAATAATGTAGATCTTAATATTACGGATTGCGAAAAAGATTTAGGAGTTCTGGTTAGCAGTAATCTGAAACCAAGACAACAGTGCATAAGTGTTCGCAATAAAGCTAATAGAATCCTTGGCTTCATATCAAGAAGCATAAATAATAGGAGTCCTCAGGTTGTTCTTCAACTCTATACATCCTTGGTTAGGCCTCATTTAGATTATGCTGCACAGTTTTGGTCACCTTATTACAGAATGGATATAAATTCTCTGGAAAATGTACAAAGGAGGATGACAAAGTTGATCCCATGTATCAGAAACCTTCCCTATGAGGATAGACTAAGGGCCCTGAATCTGCACTCTCTAGAAAGACGTAGAATTAGGGGGGATATGATTGAGGTGTATAAATGGAAGACAGGAATAAATAAAGGGGATGTAAATAGTGTGCTGAAAATATCTAGCATAGACAGGACTCGCAGCAATGGTTTTAAGTTGGAAAAATTCAGATTCAGGAAGGATATAGGAAAGTACTGGTTTGGTAATAGAGTTGTGGATGAGTGGAACAAACTCCCAAGTACCGTTATAGAGGCCAGAACGTTGTGTAGCTTTAAAAATAGGTTGGATAAATACATGAGTGGATGTGGGTGGGTGTGAGTTAGACCTGATAGCTTGTGCTACCAGGTCGGTTGCCGTGTTCCTCCCTTAAGTCAATGTGACCTGACCTGACTAGGTTGGGTGCATTGGCTTAAGCCGGTAGGAGACTTGGACCTGCCTCGCATGGGCCAGTAGGCCTTCTGCAGTGTTCCTTCGTTCTTATGTTCTTATGTTCTTAAGAGTGGCATGTGGAGGGAAGGGTGACGTGTGGAGTGAAGGGTGACGTGTGGAGGGAAGGGTGACGTGTGGAGGGAAGGGGAAAGGAATCAGAGATTTGGAACTTCATAAAGGAGTCACTGTGTGAGGTTATGACAGCTTATGAATTATTCTGAGCCAGATATACATTGAATATTTCACAAAGTTCTCAGCTTATATGCATAATAATAATTAATATATATATATATATATATATATATATATATATATATATATATATATATATATATATATATATATATATATATATATATATATATATATATATGCACACTCGCAGAGATAATACCGTGAGAATCATATAGAGTGACTGACCGTATGCGTAAAAATAAACGAATCCGTACATTCAGTAGCACAGACAAAAACGCAAATATTTTCAATCAGTTCGAGACCCCCCCGTGTGTGTGTGTGTGTGTGTGTGTGTGTGTGTGTGTGTGTGTGTGTGTGTGTGTGTGTGTGTGTGTGTGTGTGTGTGTGTGTGTGTGTGTGTGTGCGCGTGTGTGTGTGAAAGAAAGAAATGTTGAACATATACCACTCCACAAGACTGCTCACGTTCCACCTCAAAGTCTGACAAATATTTAGTGAGAACCTGTTCAAAGGTAGTTGAAACCTGCTGTAACCTACAAGTTCCAGGACAGCTACGTCTCTCCACTCTTGGTGGGTGAGGTTATATTCCTAACTCCAGTAATAGTGGATACCATATACACTCACTGGGTGACAGGCTGACAGCGCACTGCAGTGTTAGTTTTTTTTCTATAGAATGTTCAAGGCCAAATACATTTTACATTGTTTAATTTATGTACAATAGTCACCGAAACTAGTTTATCTAAGAAACTAACTGCTGCTGACAAGCTGCTACCTATTACGAAATAATATCGTGCTGGATGTCATCCATCTTGCTCAAGTGGAATGATGATGATAAGATGACGTTGTGTGTCCTCAGAGCTCTCATTGGCCAGTCAGTGTGGCCGGTCGGTGTGGTCGGTCAGTGTGGTCGGTCAGTGTGGCTGGTCAGTGTGGCCGGTCAGTGTGGCCGGTTAGTGTGGCCAGTCAGTGTAGCCGGAGCCGGATTCGTGCACCGCACTACTGACTGGAGACGAAATTTGTGTATCATGCGTTCAGAGACTTCGACTCAAAATAATACTAACTTTGGCAATGAATAATATTAACCGCCATAAAAAAGGGTGACTTGCTATGTACATACAAAACCTCAAGACTATACAACTTTAACATTCACTATAGCAAAAGTTTCAGTACAGGTACATAAGTACAATTATCATCCATAGCGTAAATTCCCTTAACCTCTCAAGGCTAAGACTTTTTTCTTACCATTTGCACATGACCTTGAGTAAGCAGTGCACGAATGAAGGCCAACGGTGGAAATATAAACACAAAATATATAATGTGATCCTTTAATGACAACATTTCGCCCACACAGTGAGCTTTAGCAAGTCACAAACAGATCTACCTGGGTGAAAGGTACGTGAGTATTTATAGGATGGAGTCAGGAGGAGAATGCCAACAGTGCTTACAAAATACATTTTATATCTCTGGTTCATTCACACTAGCTTGAAAAAACGTCTGTCTCCTGTTTACTTATTCAAACGATGACAAATTTATGACAGGTGACCTGAAAGAATAATGAATAACAGGTGTTTAATAATTCAGCTAGTCATGATGCAGTAAATGTTCATTGTTTTATGGTGATACAAGTTGTAAGTCTGTATAAATTGCTCTAGTTTTTTTTTTTTCAGATGAGAAAACCTTGAAGAATTGAGACACTTATGCAACACATGGGAATCTTTATTGAAGAAAGGTTTCGCCACACAGTGGCTTCATCAGTCCAATACAAAGTAGAAATGGGTAAGGAGAGTAGAAGTAGTTGTATTGGACTGATGAAGCCACTGTGTGGCGAAACGTTTCTTCAATAAAGATTCCCATGTGTTGCATAAGTGTCTCAATTCTTCAAGTTGTCGGTTTTCAAAACCATTCATCACATCTGTCAGACACTGCAACATCATGGGATCTTGGTACAAAGACTTAACGCTTGCCCAACCTTTGGACGACGACCTACTTACACTAGTGGCAGGTCCCACTGTGATCCCGCCTCCTCCTGCTTCAACTCATCTCACCGGAGTATATAAGCCACCTCTCTGGCCCTATGCTGCACTTACTACAAGAGTGATGGACTGAACACATCGATTCCAGGTTGAGGGACTGATTACCTCATACTTCTACTCTCCTTACCCATTTCTACTTTGTATTGGACTGATGAAGCCACTGTGTGGCGAAACGTTTCTTCAATAAAGATTCCCATGTGTTGCATAAGTGTCTCAATTCTTCAAGTTGTCGGTTTTCAAAACCATTCATCACATGAGAAAACCTTATTGTCATGTCAATGTCAACGAGAAGAATCTTTCCTTCCACTTGTGGTTCCCTGAGATGCCTGAGAGATATCAATTTATGATATATAGTTGAAGATTGAGACACTTATGCAGCACATGGGAATCTTTATTCAGGAAACGTTTCGCCACACAGTGGCTTCATCAGTCCAATACAAAGAGGAAGGCGTAAGGAGAGGAGGAGAATGAGGTAATCAGTCCCTCAACCTGGAGTCGATGTGTTCAGTCCATCAATCTTGTAGAATGTACAGCATAGGGCCGTAGACGTGGCTTATATACTGTAGTGAGGTGACGTGAAGCAGATGGAGGCGGGGTCATAGTGGTACCATCCACTAGTCGAAGTAGGTCTTCGTCCAAAGGTTGAACAAGTGTTGAAGAATTCTTTGTAACAAGATCCCATGATGCTGCAGTGTCTGACAGTTGTGATGAATGGTTTGAAAAACCGACAAGTTGAAGATTGAGACACTTATGCAGCACATGGGAATCTTTATTCAGGAAACGTTTCGCCACACAGTGGCTTCATCAGTCCAATACAAAGAGGAAGGCGTAAGGAGAGGAGGAGAATGAGGTAATCAGTCCCTCAACCTGGAGTCGATGTGTTCAGTCCATCAATCTTGTAGAATGTACAGCATAGGGCCGTAGACGTGGCTTATATACTGTAGTGAGGTGACGTGAAGCAGATGGAGGCGGGGTCATAGTGGTACCATCCACTAGTCGAAGTAGGTCTTCGTCCAAAGGTTGAACAAGTGTTGAAGAATTCTTTGTAACAAGATCCCATGATGCTGCAGTGTCTGACAGTTGTGATGAATGGTTTGAAAAACCGACAAGTTGAAGATTGAGACACTTATGCAGCACATGGGAATCTTCAACACTTGTTCAACCTTTGGACGAAGACCTACTTCGACTAGTGGATGGTACCACTATGACCCCGCCTCCATCTGCTTCACGTCACCTCACTACAGTATATAAGCCACGTCTACGGCCCTATGCTGTACATTCTACAAGATTGATGGACTGAACACATCGACTCCAGGTTGAGGGACTGATTACCTCATTCTCCTCCTCTCCTTACGCCTTCCTCTTTGTATTGGACTGATGAAGCCACTGTGTGGCGAAACGTTTCCTGAATAAAGATTCCCATGTGCTGCATAAGTGTCTCAATCTTCAACTTGTCGGTTTTTCAAACCATTCATCACAACTGTCAGACACTGCAGCATCATGGGATCTTGTTACAAAGAATTCTTCAACACTTGTTCAACCTTTGGACGAAGACCTACTTCGACTAGTGGATGGTACCACTATGACCCCGCCTCCATCTGCTTCACGTCACCTCACTACAGTATATAAGCCACGTCTACGGCCCTATGCTGTACATTCTACAAGATTGATGGACTGAACACATCGACTCCAGGTTGAGGGACTGATTACCTCATTCTCCTCCTCTCCTTACGCCTTCCTCTTTGTATTGGACTGATGAAGCCACTGTGTGGCGAAACGTTTCCTGAATAAAGATTCCCATGTGCTGCATAAGTGTCTCAATCTTCAACTTGTCGGTTTTTCAAACCATTCATCACACATGATATATAGTACCGACAAGATATATAAGACAGACTTGACGGACTGACAACCATCTTCCAAGACTGACGGACTGACAACCATCTTCCAAGACTGACGGACTGACAACCATCTTCCAAGACTGACGGACTGACAACCATCTTCCAAGACTGACGGACTGACAACCGTCTTCCAAGACTGACGGCCTGATCACGTCAATACCACTACTGCTTCTACTGTCTCCAGCGTTATAGTCACCTGTATTCGACTGAAACGTTGTCCAGGCGAAACGTTTCAGTAACAAAGATATCCAAGTGTTGCTAATGCGTAGAATTCATCGCGCTTGACAAAATAATCCTGGGCTCAGGAGTTGTGGATGACTGGAACAATCTCCCCAGGTCGAACAGAGTTGTGGAAGCGTGGAACAGTCTTCCGAGTAGGGTAATCGAGGCTAGGACCCTTGGTGACTTTAAAGAGAGATTGGACAGATATATGAGTGGGAGGGGCTGGGTGTGATTTGTGTCGTGGGTATGGGAGTAAATTCTTGGATAGCTTTGGGAAGGGGTAGGTTTGATAAGGACCTGCCTTGTATGGGCCAGTAGGCTTTTTGCAGTGTTCCTCCATTCTTATGTTCTGATGAGTGGGTGTGGGCGGGAATGTGATGCACCTGACCAGCGTGGGCCAGCAGGCCTGCTGCCGTGCTCCTTCTGTCTTATGTTCTTACTTTGGAACTTAAGTGTTCCACCACCTAGTGTGAGGGACGTCGCTCAGGAATACTCCCACAGCTCCACACTGACGAAACACGAGACCCAGTACTTGTGGCTCGTCAGTAGGCACCAGAAAATGTCGCTGGTAACCAAAAACAAGAAATGTTGAATTAGACACAAGTGCAACTCTTGGGTATCTTTATTGAGGAAACGTTCTCCTCCTGTTCTTCAAGTTTCTCCTTTGTATGGACTGATGAAGCCACTGTGTGGCGAAACGTTTCCTCAATAAAGATACCCAAGAGTTGCACTTGTGTCTAATTCAACAACATGTCGGTTCTCTGAACCATTCATCTACAATCCTGTCAGACACTGCAACTTCTTGGGATCTTAATACTTGGGAATTCTTCACTTGCCTAACCCTTGGGCACGACCTACGTCCACATTAGACAAATGTGACACCACCTACGACTGCTGCCCCTCACCTGTCTACGGTTTATAAGCTGCTTCTCCGCTCATATGCCGTATTCTATTCAAGATTGATGGACTGACCACATCGACTCAAGGCTGAGGGACTGATTACCTCATTCTCCTGAAGAATTCAGACACTTATGCAACACATGGGAATCTTTATTGAAGAAACGTTTCGCCACACAGTGGCTTCATCAGTCCAATACAAAGTTGAATTCGGTAAGGAGAGGAGAAGTTTGAGGTAATCAGTCACTCAACCTGGAAACGATGTGTTCAGTCCATCACCCTTGTAGGAAATGCAGCACAGGGCCAGAGAAGTGGCTTATATACTGCAGACAGGTGAGATGAAGCAGGAGGAGGCGGGATCACAGTGGGACCTGCCACTAGTGTAAGTAGGTCGTCGTCCTAAGGTTGGGCAAGCGTTGAAATCTGAACACATCGTTTCCAGGTTGAGGGACTGATTACCTCAAACTTCTCCTCTCCTTACCGATTTCAACTTTGTATTGGACTGATGAAGCCACTGTGTGGCGAAACGTTTCTTCAATAAAGATTCCCATGTGTTGCATAAGTGTCTGAATTCTTCAACTTGTCGGTTTTCAAAACCATTCATCACCTCATTCTCCTTCTGTTCTTCAAGTTTCTTCTTTGTATGGACTGATGAAGCCACTGTGTGGCGAAACGTTTCCTCAATAAAGATACCCAAGAGTTGCACTTGTGTCTAATTCAACAACATGTCGGTTCTCTGAACCATTCATCTACAAAAACAAGAAATAATGGACACTGCTTATTGTTTTTTTCGGCTAAACACTGAAGGCTGTGGGAACGGTATATAACACCGACACGATGGAAAAGGAGACGAAACTGAAATATTAATGACAACATTTCGTAACGATAAAGCTCACCGCGTGGATGAAATGTCTAACTTGATAAAAAGATCCCTGAGTGGGTGAAACGTCAGTAAAAACTGGAATTATACCGCATTTGTCGCTCTCCATTAAGCGAAGCGTCATCGTTCACATAAAATGAGATTTAACATTATTTTTATCAAGGGGGAGTGCTAAACCCGCAGGAATTATAGAGCGCCTGTGGGAGGGGGGTTATACACTGATGTGCAACACTGTATACTTAGACTCTGATACACATTACAAATATGAGTTATGATCATTCTGAAATAAAAGAAAACATTAATAATTTTATACTGTAATTTTCATTTTTAAATGTTAATATTTGCCGTGAGTACGCGCAATAATAAGTTCCTCTAAATACTGCCTGATCTGTCTGTTTCCACTTGTAATAACATTTCAACATGTAACATGGACTGCATTGTGGAGAAAGTAATTTCCAACTGTTAATTTTTTTAACATCCTAATATTACAAATGTAAATTATATATATATATATATATATATATATATATATATATATATATATATATATATATATATATATATATATATATATATATATTAGGTAAAACTGGTCAATTAGCAAGAACTCATTTATTTCGCCTGCTCTTGTGAATTCCTTGCATTTTTAAAATCTCTAGTTGGTCGATGCATGCAGGGGATGAGATGAAAAGCTGTAAGCCTTCTCCCTGAAAGCTGGTTGCCTTGGATCAACGTCTAGCGTGAGCTAGGCGCCAAGGTATTGTCCAGTGTGGTGAGAATGGTAAAGCACTGCGTACCTTGTTCCAAGGTTCGTGTCTCCTTCAGCCATAGATCAGTGTTTGTGTATATTTCGCCCGCTTTTGCGAATTCCTTGTATATATATATATTTATATATATATATATATATATATATATATATATATATATATATATATATGTGTGTGTGTGTGTGTGTGTGTGTGTGTGTGTGTCTGTGTTTACTAAAGTATAGTGGTACCGAAACCGTTGTATGGGTGTGAGGCATGAGTTTTAAACATTCAAGGGACGACGTTGTGTTTAATAGCGATGTGTGGTGTGAATATTACACAGAGAATTCGGAGCCTGGAGATTAGATATGGGGGTTAACAAAATTGTTATTCAGAGGGCTTAGGAGTGGTTGTCAAGGTGGTTTGGATATTTACAGAGGATGGGGCAGAATAGGATGACTAGGAGGGTGTGTGAATGTGAGTGGAGGGAAAGAGGAACAGGGGTCGTCTCAGGATCCTGGAGGGAAGGGGGTAAAGGAGGTTTTGAGTGCAAGGTGCTTAGACATCCAACAAATCTGTCTCGAGATGTGGGGATCAGACCCACATTTGAGCGCTCATGAAATCTAATTTACACAGTTTTAAATAAAAAGATTAGAGAAAGTTAAAAAGAAAGTGTAAAGGAATGTAAAGAAGCAATTTCAAGAAATTTTAGATATAGCAATAGCAACATTATTCGTGTACAAGATTTCTCATTTCATTTCACGTGTGTGCGTGGCTAAGGGAAGGTTAAGGGAAATCGACATGACGACACTGGCGGACAGGAGAGATAGGGGAGATATGATAACGACTTATAAAGTACTGAGAGGAATCGAAAAGGTGGACAGAGCCAGGATGTTCCAGAGATGGGACACAGCAACAATGGAAGTATTTCTTCAGTCACAGAATTGTCAGGAACTGGAATAGTCTGGAAAGTTATGTAGTACAGGTAGGATCCATACACAGCTTTACGAAGAGATATGATAACGCTCATGGAGCAGGAAGAGTGACCTAGTAGCGACCAGTGAAGAGGTGGGGCCAGGAGTTGTGATTCGACCCCTGAAACCACAACTAGGTGAGTATATACACACACAAACACACATATGAAAGCCTGAAATAAAACACACATGAAAGCCTGAAATAAAACACGCATGAAAGCCTGAAATAAAACACGCATGAAAGCATGAAATAAAACACGCATGAAAGCCTGAAATAAAACACGCATGAAAGCCTGAAATAAAACACGCATGAAAGCATGAAATAAAACACGCATGAAAGCATGAAATAAAACACGCATGAAAGCCTGAAATGAAACACACATGAAAGCCTGAAATAAAACACACGTCCACATTGTTGACTGGGAAGATTACTGCTGCTCTCCCCACAAGAAAATAGAGTAAATATAGTAACACAAATGGTCTCATCAAGGCCCCGCACCTCCTCATGAATGCTAGAAGAAGAAAATCAACATAGAGAAGAGTTTGTTAGCTGAGACACGCTACCCCAGCCCTGTGTGTGTGTGTCTCTCTCTCTCTGTCTCTTTCTAAGTGCCCGTCTCTCATTTTCTCTGTCTACATCTGTCTTTTGGCGTCTTCTTTTATCTTTCTCTTGTTATGTCGCATGAAGAAATATTTAAGCTCGATTACTCGCGATTTCTCTCTCTCTCTCTCATCTTGTTAGTGACTCTCACCTGAAATTTAGTCTTTGGCACTAGAAGTTTTGCCTGATGTAATTTGAAAAAAAAAAGAGTAACACACAAAGCACAAAATTAAACAGATGAATAACTTGAGAGAGAAAGAGAGAGAGAGAGAGAGAGAGAGAGAGAGAGATAGAGAGAGAGAGAGAGAGAGAGAGAGAGAGAGAGAGAGAGAGAGAGAGAGAGAGAG
This sequence comes from Cherax quadricarinatus, assembly GCF_038502225.1. Taxonomy (NCBI): domain Eukaryota; kingdom Metazoa; phylum Arthropoda; class Malacostraca; order Decapoda; family Parastacidae; genus Cherax; species Cherax quadricarinatus. The sequence continues at coordinate 24,071,269 of NC_091339.1, forward strand.
AGAGGAAGGGGAAGGAGGCATCAGCATCCACAATACCGTAGTAACACTTGCAACAACTTACCATGCAAGAGGCTCACAGCCTCGGCACTCACTGACAGGAAGCTTAATTAAGCTCATTGACAGGAAGCTCAATTAAGCTCATTACCAATAAGCATATTACATAACCTTCTCGCAAACTTACGAGATCAGTCTCATAACTAAGACTCTAAAGTTGTACTTAATAACATCAGTCAAGTTCTCTCAGGCAAGACCCTGAGAAAGATACCTGACTCTGGCGTTCCTGCTCCACACACCTGACTCTGGCGTTCCTGCTCCACACACCTGACTCTGGCGTTCCTGCTCCACACACCTGACTCTGGCGTTCCTGCTCCACACACCTGACTCTGGCGTTCCTGCTCCACACACCTGACTCTGGCGTTCCTGCTCCACACACCTGACTCTGGCGTTCCTGCTCCACACACCTGACTCTGGCGTTCCTGCCTCACACACCTGACTGGTGTTCCTGCCTCACACACCTGACTCTGGCGCTCCTGCTCCACACCTGACTCTGGTGTTCCTGCCTCACACACCTGACTCTGGCGTTCCTGCCTCACACACCTGACTCTGGTGTTCCTGCCTCACACACCTGACTCTGGCGTTCCTGCTCCACACACCTGACTGGCGTTCCTGCTCCACACACCTGACTCTGGTGTTCCTGCCTCACACACCTGACTGGCGTTCCTGCCTCACACACCTGACTCTGGTGTTCCTGCCTCACTCACCTGACTCTGGCGTTCCTGCCTCACACACCTGACTCTGGTGTTCCTGCCTCACACACCTGACTCTGGCGTTCCTGCTCCACATACCTGACTCTGGCGTTCCTGCCTCACACACCTGACTCTGGCGTTCCTGCCTCACACACCTGACTGGTGTTCCTGCCTCACACACCTGACTCTGGCGCTCCTGCTCCACACCTGACTCTGGCGCTCCTGCTCCACACCTGACTCTGGTGTTCCTGCCTCACACACCTGACTCTGGCGTTCCTGCCTCACACACCTGACTCTGGTGTTCCTGCCTCACACACCTGACTCTGGCGTTCCTGCTCCACACACCTGACTGGCGTTCCTGCTCCACACACCTGACTGGTGTTCCTGCCTCACACACCTGACTGGCGTTCCTGCCTCACACACCTGACTCTGATGTTCCTGCCTCACTCACCTGACTCTGGCGTTCCTGCCTCACACACCTGACTCTGGTGTTCCTGCCTCACACACCTGACTCTGGCGTTCCTGCTCCACATACCTGACTCTGGCGTTCCTGCTCCACATACCTGACTCTGGCGTTCCTGCTCCACATACCTGACTGGCGCTCCTGCTCCACATACCTGACTCTGGCGTTCCTGCTCCACATACCTGACTCTGGCGTTCCTGCCTCACACGCCTGACTCTGGCGTTCCTGCTCCACATACCTGACTCTGGCGTTCCTGCTCCACATAGCTGACTCTGGCGTTCCTGCTCCACATACCTGACTCTGGCGTTCCTGCTCCACATACCTGACTCTGGCGTTCCTGCCTCACACGCCTGGCTCTGGTGTTCCTGCCTCACACACCTGACTCTGGCGTTCCTGCTCCACATACCTGACTCTGGCGTTCCTGCTCCACATACCTGAAACTGGTGTTCCTGCCTCACACGCCTGACTCTGGTGTTCCTGCCTCACACACCTGACTCTGGCGTTCCTGCTCCACATACCTGACTCTGGCGTTCCTGCTCCACATACCTGAAACTGGTGTTCCTGCCTCACACGCCTGACTCTGGTGTTCCTGCCTCACACACCTGACTCTGGCGTTCCTGCTCCACATACCTGAAACTGGTGTTCCTGCCTCATACACCTGACTGGTGTTCCTGCCTCATACACCTGACTCTGGTGTTCCTGCCTCACACACCTGACTGGCGTTCCTGCTCCACACACCTGACTCTAGCGTTCCTGCTGCACATAACTGACACTGGAGTTCCTACTTCACACAGCTGACACTGGGGTTCCTGCTTCACACACCTGACTGGCGCTCCTCTACACACTTGACACTGGCATACCTACACGAAACATGAATCCCAGTGGCTACCGGAGCCTGGCGGTGGTTCGCCAGTCTCTTCGCATATCGGAAGAACATTCACCAGGCCTTACAGCGCTTGTGACACTCGTTAGTAGTGCTGCATCGCAAGATCGCCAGATTCGCCTTCTCCATAACAACATCCTGGAGTGTGAGACATGTTGACGTGGAACCCAGGTATGTTGACGTGGTCATCCCAGATATGTTGACGTGGTCATCCCAGATATGTTGACGTGGTCATCCCGGTTGTCACATGTCAATACAAACATGGCAAGCCGCTCGCAAATACAATCCCATGCAAACTTTTACTCACTTTAATTTAAACCTTCTCAATAATGTCATGGCACATCATTGCGAAGCTGTATTCTTTGTTGTCTTCTTTTCCCTCTTTATAATACCTGACTAACCTTGGCATCTGATGCAACATGTCTCCCATCTATATATAAACCAATCACACGTCCTTTTATCAGTCTTCTTATTATCATAATTATTATTATTATTATTATTATTATTATTATTATTATTATTATTATTATTATTATTATTATTATTTAAGGAGTGCCAGGCGCAAAGACTGCAAAAATAAAACTGTTTAAGTTACATTAATATTTATAATGAAGGCCACTCTCACAGTGTTGTGGTTGTTTACTTTGAGATAATTGCAAGCCGCACGTCCTCTCGAAGACACTGTCCATGTTAAGTCATCACATGCACACGCCAGCCATCATGGTGTCCTTACGTACATGCTCGTACGTGTGTGTATACGTTAATTAAGCATCGTTCTCCCACCCATGCACTAGTCAGCCTTCAAGACGTACTTCTTGTATGGTGTAAATGAGAGTCAGCCTCACATGTACAGACGCACGCACGCACCTTACCTAACACACTAAGACCTACGGGTGTATACACAAAGTGACAGAAACACTTACACAAACAGCTTGCTTCAGCACTCCTCACAAGTGCTTCCGAGTCAGTCTGAAAGAGCTGGCAATTTAGCTTTTTTTTTCACCAAAGAAACTAAATACAAAAACAAAAATAATAAGTGTTGGTTTATCAGGAGAGGGACGGTCCGAGACCACTAAAGTGGTCTAGGGTGGTGTAAGACCACTTTATAAGAGAGAGTGGTCTAAGACCACTTTTCGTTACCATGGGCTCCTTCCCAGATGGTCTTAACTGTGGCATTTATCAAGTATGCAAGACCCACCAACCCTGCCTTGTTCGCCCTTCACCACGGGGCTGCTGACCTTACATGAACACAAGTGCAGTGTGGTCGATAATCATCTTATATATGGCAACCTGTACTGCGCCTTCAACATAACCTACACCTAGTCGGTCCTAATATGGCAACTGATCCTCTGATTTCAACATAATCGGTCAATGTGGCAATTAGTCCTCCGGTTTCAATATGATCAGTAATAGCATGGCAATTAGTCCTACGATTTCAACATATTCGGTCATAATGCGGCAATTAGTCTCCCGATATCGATATACTCAGTCCTAATATAGCAAATAGTCCTCAAATTTCAATATAATCAGTCTTAGTATGGCAATTAGTTTCCCAATTTCGACATAATCAATCATAATATGGCAATTAGTCCTTCAATTTCAATATAACCGGTCCTAATATAGCAATCCGACCCACAATTTCTAAATACTAGACTCTAGCGATGTACTGTTTAAAGAACAGGGTATTATTGCGACATTTTACCCTGTTTAGAGTTTTTTCGAGCGATCTGAGCGAAATGTCTTGTACTGAAGCTCGTGTCTTTCCTTCAGTAATTATTACCAATTATCGTAATTACTGTTATCAATAATAATCAACAAGAGGTCCCCGAGAGTCTGTTGATATCTGGTGGGGTTATACAGAGCTTGAAGAATGGAAGGTAATCAGGTTTGATCCAGCACACAAAACACACGACATGCCCAACAAAGCAATACGCTCAACATAGCCAACACTGCAATACACTCAACACAGCCAATACTGCAATACAATCAACGCAGCCAACACTGCAATACACTCAGCAACACACTCCACACAGCCAACATAGCAACACAACACAGCCAACACAGCACTACACTCAACACAGCCAAGGCCACGGAAATAGCTGTGGCAACACTAACTATTAATTAGCATAGATTGTGCTTCATCACAGACGGTCTGGCCTGTAAATTGGTCCAACGTATTTGTTCAACTAATTGTGAGGGGTAAACACCAGCTGATTAGCCCCATCACTGTTGCACACCCACCCACCTCCTGAAATTTGTGTTCGTCGCCTCCCAACAAACAGAAATAAACCAAACGATTATTATTATTATCATCAGTAGTAGTAGTAGTAGTAGTAGTAGTAGTAGTAGTAGTAGTAGTAGTAGTAGTAGTAGTAGTAGTAGTAGTAGTAGCAGCTAGTAGTAGCAGCTAGTAGTAGCAGCAGTAGTAGCTAGTAATAGTAGAACAGCAGTAGCTAGTTATTGGAGCTAGCAGTAGCAACAGTTGTAGCAGCATCAGCGGCAACAATTAAGTAGTAGCAGTACTTATAATAATATCAGTAGTATTATACTCCTGATTTTTTTACCAACTCCCAGATAAAATCTGGAGTAACTATGACCTACCATCTAGTTATCTCTGTAATAAGATATTTATAATTTCTGAAAACTGCTATAACTTTTTACAAGACGAACATTTAACACCAATTTTTAAGATAAAACAAGAAACAAGTTACAAGGTCAGCCTTAATGACTGCTCAAACTCGCCCTTATGTACCTGTGTGAGAGAAAGGTTAGCACTGCCTTGTACCGACCTGCGTATTTACAGAGTTTGATGTCAACATGTCAATTGCTAACTCAGTTGGGAATTGATGGCATGTTTCACTAGGGATGCCATTTTTCCCCTTTATTTGCCAACCTGGTCTGAGCTGCTGGTGCTGTTTGCTTGTATGTAAAGTGTCTGTGTTTGAGGGTGCTACGTGGAGCAGTGCTCTTTTGTTGTCGGTGGTGGTTGTGGTAGTAGTGGTAGTGACAGTGGTTGTGGTAGTTGTGGTGGTGGCAGTTGTGGTGGTGGTAGTGGTTGTGGTGGTAGTGGCAGTTGTGGTGGTGGTAGTAAGTGGTGGTGTTGGCAGTGGTAGTATGTGGTGGTAGTGGTTGTGGTGGTGGTAGAGACGCACAACACACCCAGCTCATCACACATGTATGACATGATACATATTAACACTACAGACTGGTATAACGGATGGTGCAGCGGAAACTGTTAACCCCAGCAACCACACACCTCTCCCAGGACCCCAGCAATGACAAGAACCTCTCCCAGGACCCCAGCAATGACAAGAACCTCAAAGGACCCCAGCAGTGACAAGAACCTCTTCCCCGACCCCAGCAGTGGCAAGAACCTCTCCCAGGACCCCAGCAGTGCCAAGAACCTCTTCCACGACCTCAGCAGTGGAAAGAACGCCTCCCATGACCTCATACGTAGCAAAAACCTCTCCCAGGACCTCAGCAGTAACAACAACCTCTCTCAGGACCCCAGCAGTGGCAAGAACCTCTCCCAGGACCCCAGCAGTGGCAAGAACCTCTCTCACGACCCCAGCAATGACAATCTCTCCCAGGATCCCAGCAGTGACAGGCACCTTTCCCAGGACACAGCAGTGGCAAGAATCTCTCCCAGGACCCCAACTGTGACAAGAACCTCTCCCAGTACCCCAGCAATGAGAAAAACCACTCCCAGTACCCCCACAAAAGCAACAAGACCCCAGCCGAGGCAAGAACCTCTCCTACGATACAGCAGAAGCAGGAACCTCTCTCAGGATTTCAGTAAAAGCAGGAACCTCTCTCAAGACCCCAGCAGAAGCAGGAACCTCTCTCAGGACCCCAGCGAAAGCAGGAACCTCTCTCAGGACCCCAGGAAATGCAAGAACCTCTCTTAGGACCCCAGCAAAAGCAGGAACCTCTCTCAGGACCCCAGTAAATGCAAGAATCTCTCTCAGTACCCCATCAAAAGCAAGAACTTCTCTCAAGACCCCAGCAGAAGCAGGAACCTCTCTCAGGACCTCAGCAAAAGCAGCAACCTCTCTCAGTACCCCAGCAAAAGCAGGAACCTCTCTCAGTACCCCAGCAAAAGCAGGAACCTCTCCCAGGACCCCGGCAGAAATCTCTCAGGACCCCAGCAATTTTAGGAACCTCTTTCAGGACCCCAGCGGAGGCAAGAGCCTCTCTCAAGACACCTGGCCTGCGGTGGTGGTCAACATTTTGATTCTCTGAATAAATAAAATGATACACAACGATTAAGACAGATGCTATCAGAGTTCACTTTGCTTTGAGCTTAAATAGGACTGCTGATGTCTAAACCTGAGCTGAATTTGTTATACGTGGCAGCGGCTGTTGCTGATTTTTCAACAGGGCAAACTGAAGTAAATATTAAAATCATAAGCTTCAATTCCTAGCAGAAGAACCAGCACTCACCCAGACCACACTCATACATATAAACAAGGATCTATGTTACATCACCACCCAAGCACACACATCCATTCATAGCTTTAAGCAGAGGTATGATAAAGCTCATGGTGCGGGGAGAGTGACCCAGTAGAGGCCAGTGAAGAGGAGGGGCCAGGAGCTATGAATCGACCCCTGCAACCACAACTAGGTGAGTACACACACACACATCACTACACACTCCTCTGCACACATTAACAATTTAAGAGAAGGAGCTGCCCGGAAGTAAGGTCAAGTTGGGTTTTTGCTGAGCGTTTCCTTTCCCCAAAACATCTATCATTTTCTTCCCAATCATCTACCCTTTAAACCCCATTTTTTCCAAACACAACCCCCATATTTCAGCCTCTAACCTTAACCTCTAACCCCTTTCACAAATCTTCATTTGTTTTTCTTCACTTCCCCCTGAGAAACAGTCTGTTTTTTTTTTTTTTTTGCAATTCTCAGCATATTTCTTGTCCCCAATCCCTAATCTCCCCAATCCCACTTGAATTAGAAGAAGCCATTAATAACATGCCCCTGCACTCTGCTCCAGGCTCAGACACGTGGCACTCCATATTCATCAAGAACTACAATAAACCTCTACCTTGTGCCTTCAATATTCTATGGGAAGCCTAGATACAGCCGATACAGCCTCACTCCTTACAGGTGGCAGCAAAGCAAGATCAAGGAACAATAGAGTAACAGTGCTGACGTTATATATTATCTAGATCTTAGAAAGGGTTTTAAGAAGCAAGATTGCCAATTACATGGAATCACAACAATTGCACAATCCAGGTCAGCATGAGTTTAAGGCAGGTCATTCATGCTTTCACAAATGCTGGATCATTACGACATGGTCTTGGATGGACTGGAAGACAAGCATAATACAAATACATATATAGTGTACAATGAGTCTGCAAAAAATCTTGGACAAGTGTGACCATGGTGTATGAACATACATAATGTTTGCAAAATAATAAATGGGAAAGTAGGCAGATGGATATTTAAATTAATAAAAAAATAAAACCCAAAGAGTAATAGTAAAGAGTGAAAAAATTAGAGACTGCTACAGTGAAAAGTTCTGTTCCCTAAGGCACAGTATTCGCCCTATTTCTCTTTCTCATTTTTTAAATCCGACATAGATAAGCATAGTATCATAGCACCATATCCGACGAAGATGATGCAAGAATATGTGAGAGTGACATCCACTGAAGACATAGCAATCCTCCCAGCTGATATAAACTACATCTTTTAGTGGCCCAATGATAACAATATGATGCTCAATAAAAAAAAATTCTGCTACTCCACTATGGAAAGACTGAGGAAATAAAGACTAGAACAGAGAGCAAGACAAACTCGAATTATTTAACAGAGCGGAAGTTTAATATGAGAGACTTAGTAGTGATAATGTCAGAAGATCTCACACTGAAGGACCACAACAATGTTATCACAGTTCTAAAGACAATAATAGGTAGGATAACTAGAACTTTCAAAACACGAGATGCCCAATGAGTGATGATACTATGAAAGTCACTTTTTCTCTCTAGGTTAGAATACTGTAGTATACTAACGGTCCTCTGCAAGGCAGGCGATACTGAAGAACTGGAAAACATAGAGTGTACCTTCACTGCTTGTGTAATTCACTGAAGCACCTGAATTACTGGGAATTCTTGAAGTCTCTCAAACTGTACTCCTTCGAACGTTGGCAAGTAAGATACATCACAGACAAGAAGCTTGGCAGACGGTTCAAAATACCTCCAATTACAGCGATGAGTGTAATAAGAGACAATAAGTGTAAAGGGACCAAGACTTCAACACCCTCCCTTCAGGCATAAGAGAAATTACCAACAGAACTCTTGCTGTCTTCAAGAGGGAATTTGACATGTTCCATGTGATATGTCTGATACGTTCCTGACCAGCTTGGGTGTGGTGCATACGCTGATCTGCGTGCTTCTGGCACCAACAACCAGGTCGATCAGGCCAGCAGCCGGGAGGCCTGGTCTGAGACCAGGCCGTAGGGACGGTGACCCTCGAAACCGACTAAAGGTAGGCTACAGGTAACCTCTACTTTCCCCCTTCTCTCTCTCTCTCTCCCCTCACACACAATCAAGAAACAGGTCACTATAAATCACATCGAGAACAAGCGACCACTAAATAACCCAAAATGTTCAGGACAACCGCGTTCATATTTTGGGGATTACCCGGGTGAAAAAGGGCAAGCCGAGGGCAATAAAGGCAAGTGGGACTCTGAGAGCACCAGCGGAGCATTACTACGGATCCCGGGGACAATTGTGCGAGATTTGGTAGGCAATTTGTGGGAGTCCTGCTGGGTAATTTGGGAGATCTGGTGGGGAAATTTTTTTGGGTAGAACCGGTGGGAAATTTTTGGGTAGATCTGCTGGGCAATTTATAGAACTGGTGGGGAATTTGTAGATCTATTTGTTGGCCAGTTTGTATGTCTGGTGCCCAAAATAACTTCAAGTTGCTTGTTCTCTCTAGATTACAATACTGTTGTATACTAACGTACTAGGCTACAATACTATTATATACTAAAGTACTAGGCTACATTACTATTATATACTAACGTGCTAGGCTACAATACTATTATATACTAACGCCCTAGGCTAAAATACTGCTATATAATAAAGTACTAGGCTATAATAATGCTGTATACTAGCATCGTTTTCTAAGACAGGAGAAAGTGTTGAACTAGAAACCATACAGAAAACTTTCACTGCTCGTATACATTCAGTCAAGTATCTGAACTACTGGGAACACTTGGAAGTCTCTTGAGCTGTCCTCAATACATTGGGAGAAAGATACATCATAATCTACACCTGTAAAATCCTAGAGGGATTGGTCCAAAACCTGCACACTGAAATCACTCCGTATGTAAGCATGAGGCTCGCGAGACAGTGCAAAATAATTCCAATGAAAAGGAGGAACGCCACAAGTATACTAAGAGAACTTAAAAAGTATAAGGGGCTCAAGACTCTTCAATACGTTTATCAGGATAAATTAATCTCCAATAAAATAAAGTCTCCAGATACCTTTCCTATGATGCCCCCATCAAGGATCTCTCCCTCAGAGTTCGAGATGTGTTTCCTAAAGAATTAAGTCTCCATCACCTTTCTCAAAATCTCACCACCCACATCTCTTTCTGACGGTCTCTCCAGCACACGTTTATCCAACAACGTCTTCATTACACATCTTCACAAAATCTCCACTACGCATATCTCTCTCTCTCTCCAGCAGTCGTCTCCAACACATATCTCCAACAAAGTCTGACAGAGACATCTCAGGGGGGCACACTGAGTCAGGGGACTCTTCTCTGGACTCACAACAAAGGACTCTCATCCTCCCAGACTAACTTTTCTCAAGCAACTGTCCGCACCAACATTCCTAGGTACCATCACCCCTATTAGCGGCAATGATTAAGTTGAAATAAGTTTAAATTGTACCAACACTCCTATTAGCAACCTAGATTAAACTGAACTAAAGTTTAAACTGTACCATCAATCCCATTAACAGCCATGATTAAGTTGAACTGAAGCTTAATTTGTACCATTACTCCTATTAGCAACCTTGATTAAGCTGAACTAAAGCTTAAATTGCACCATCACTCCTATTAGCAGCCATGATTAATCTGGTCAAAGATTTATGGGATAAGATCACCATTATTAATGACTAAGATTAAGCTTGATCAAGATTTATTAACATCACCTTATTAGCGACCTAGGTTAAACAGCACCACTATAGGTTTATTATGTAAGATCACTATTACTAACGACCATGATTAAACTGGATCAAGATTAAGATCACCATCATTAACGACCATGATTAAGCTTAAAAAAAGTTTTTCTCTTTAGTCACTGTCATCAGCGTTCGTGATTCAAGTTAAGGGCATTTCTATTCATATCAGAATTATTTGGGAGGAGTTTTAAATCTTGGAAGACCTGAGTTAATGAACATAAAATTATTGTTAGTGAGGGAAATAAAAACTATCTTATATTTCCCTGTCATATTCTATCGCACTGGATGGATTTCCGTCATATTCCACAGCACAGGATGGATTTCCCTGTCATATTCCATCAGATAGGACAGCTTTCCCTGTCATATTCCATCACACAGGATAGTTTTCCCTGTCATTCCATCGCACAGGATGGGTATCCCTGTCATTCCATCACACCATGAACGAGAATTATATATTTGTATATCTAGTAAGAAATGTATATAAACTGAGAAGCACAGTATATACCAGTGTATATACACCGAGAAGCGCATATCTTTCCGTGTATATATACTGATAAGCTGATAATACTCAGTGCATATACACCGAGACCTTACTTTCAAAGTCCATTTTATTGATGTTAAGTGTGCAAGTGAACTGCAGTTCTAATGATCCATCCACGTGCAATCAAGAAGCCTACAGCCGGCATACCAATGTAGAGTTCATGAACTGTGTTTAAAAATGGATTGACTGGCTTGTCGGTCGTATTTCCATACTACTCTGTCCCTAAATTTTCTTTTTAATATATAAGTGAACTGTAGATATAAATCCAAATGTACTCCTGTTAACCCTTTTGGGGGCCTAGTTCCTAGGCTTTTTATGTATCCATATACTCTTGCACTACCCTCCACAGGATAGCTATGGGGTGCAGTGTGCACACTAAACTAGCCACTTCGGTGGCAAGATCTAAATCTTTGTCAAGTTTCTTGACCTAAAGTCGAACCAGGCCACGGAAACAAGGGGTTGGAGGGGGAGGGGTGATTAATTCCTGGAACCATCAATAGTTATACCAGTGACAGTGACATCCACAAGACAATGCACGTCCTCCAGGGTAACATCTCTCTCTCTCTCTCTGGCTACCTTGTGAAACACACAAATATTGGCTGCACTTTTATCAGCGGATTAATGAGTTCTTAGCCGCTGCGGCACTAACAAACATTTTCCCCATAAAGGTAATTTCATACAAAAGTGATCTCCCATAAGGGTTATCTTAATCAGCTCAAGGAAAATACCTACCTACCTGGAGGTCGTTCCAAGGCTCAACGCCCCCGCGGCCCGGTCTATAACCAGGCCTCCCACTTAGCACTGTGTAACAAAAATTACTTTCTTAAAACTCACAAAGTGGTCAGGATACTTAAACTTTCCTACATCTCCCTGTCTAGCCCCACTTTTCCACTCCTCTTTTCCTGTCTATCTCCACCTTTTTTACCTCTTCCTTCCTGTCTATACAAAGCCTTTTTTTTCACCGCTCTATCCTACTCCGATCTTTCTCTTCCCTATTCCTGCCATCCCTCTTACTGTGTAAAAACTTCTTATGGTCCAACAAAGTCTTCCTCTGCGTTAATCACTGATATATTATTGTAGTGAAAATACTGACTGGCGCGTTGTGCTCATTATGGATTTCTGATATACGATAGTTTGTTGTTTGTGAGTAGTTCTGTCTCTCTTTGTGTGTGTGTGTGTTTTAGTTTTAGGGAGAGAGAGATTGAACAGAATATGACCAACACAACTGCCTCACTTATGCTAGTAGTCAGAGTAGCTTGCAGCAGCAGCAGCAGCAGCAGCATCCCAGATATTATACGATCAAGTATTCGATGATTTTGTTACACATCCTAAATCCATCCTCCGGGCGGTGTTAAAAAGCTACACAATTTTCCCTGTCAAATCCACACATAAAATTCGGTAAGTTCAAGATGATGTTACGGAAGCGAGGAACGTGTCAAACAACTGTGTCTCGAAGGCATCTTGTCTGTGTAAGAAACATGTGCTAAACGTCTTAGCTGCTCAAAACACATCTTCAATCATCTTCAGTCTTCTTCAGGCTTACTCAACTGAAGAAGCTTGTTTGAGCGGGCTAAACGTTCCGATAATAAAGATATACAAGTGCCTTACTCACATATTTGTCAGTACTGTATACCATTAATGTGATCCAAAGGTATTTGGCTAAACAAGTTAGTGACTCGTAACTCAGAGGAACTAGTCCCAAATCTGCACACAGAAATATCTCCCTAAGAAAGCAAGTAGCTAAACAGACGGTCAAATATACCCCCAATGAGTACGGTACGAGACAACACAGTAAATGTCAAGCGACAAAGGCAGTTCAACAGACGTTAAGAAAGAATCTGTAACTTCCTCGTGTCAATTCTCGATCAGCCGGCCTATAATTTGTACGTTGACCTGTGTGTGGCCAGTAGTAACAGCTTGGCTGATCAGGCCTTGCTCCACCAGGAGACATAGTCTGAGACCTGGTCGTGGGGGTGTTGACCCCCAGCAAATATCAAGTATCGTCTTCGCCGAGCCCAAATGGATCCTATTGCGGTAAGAGGGGAGGAGTGGTGGTTCACTTTAGAGAGGGTTGGACTCTGAGATGAGAGGGAGAAGTTAAAAGCTCATGGTCTGTAAATTCGCAAATTCAGTTCAAAAATGAATAATGAATTGTTTACAATTCAACAGTCGAGATGCTCGACCAGAATTGTTAGTCAATGTGGTTGAAGTATTTGGATGGAACATCCGTTCCTAAATTCTTCGATTGTCTCCTATTCACGTACATAAAAAAGACGAATGTAACACAGCAAAAGAAGTCACATTTAATTACGTTAATTGCAGCGCTGGAGCGGTAACACTGCCCGCCGCCTGTCTACACCCTCTGGTGATAGACCGCCACCCACTGTCTACCTCACGAAGACTGCCTACACTAATCTATTTCCTGGCAATCCCCGACCCTATCCCATCTTTCGTCCGCAGAACGTCACTATTCTCCACCAACACCAACACTATCACCACCACCACCACAACCACCGTCCTCACATACTTAATCTATCCCAACATCAAACGACTCAATACAAACCAAAAATTGTCGCCATTGCCTTCAGCAAAAAAAAAAAAAAGGAAATAGAGAGGAATGTCCACGAGACCGAAAGAGGAATTAGCACCAGTGAAACGTACACCGTGGCTCTGATGGCTCGCTGGCTCAGAAGCGACACAGTTCGAATCCCTCCACTACCCCCCTCAACCCCCTCTCCCACTGTATATCTCTGGAGAACGGTAATAGCTTTTCCTAATGCAACTGCATCCCACCTAGGAGACCATTTGGCTTACGGGGGAGTTTGAAAAGGGAAGGGAGAGTTCAATCATAGTCTCATAAAGGCCCATCTTGCCGCGTGAGATAATCGTAAATGGCACTGGGGAAATTGGCAGACTGAGCCCCGTCATCAACAGACTGACACCGCTAAAACTGCGGAGCACTCATTGTCGCAGTCCTTCGGCGAGCTACCGCTGTTGTTGCCAGTATTCTTCTCAGAGGAGCCTTCATTATCATTAGAGGGAGAGGCGTGGAACTGTGAGAAAGAGAGAGCGCACGCACACACACACACACACACACACACACACACACACACACAAACGCGCGCGCGATGTTCTAGAGATGGGACACAGCAACAAGGGGTCACAGTTGGAAGTTGAAGACTCAGATGAATCACAAGGATGTTAGGAAGTATTTCTTCAGTCGCAGAGTTGTCAGGAAGTGATGTAGTGGAGGAGGATCCATACATAGCTTTAAGAAGAGGTATGATAAAGCTCATGTAGAAGGAAGAGTGACCTAGTAGCGGCCAGTGAAGAGGTGGGGCCAGGAGCTGTGACTCGGCCCCTGCAACCACAGAGGTGAATACACACACACACACACACACACACACACACACACACACACACACACACAGGTAATCACCGCGGCAGAAGTTTCCTACAAACTTTACACTTATGGTCTTTCTGCCAAGAAACTTACAAAAACGATAACTTCAGAGGGAAAACGGAAATCGCTAGACGTGTATCATGAAAAACGGGAAAACTAACAGTTTATCACGAAAACGGGAAGCACTAGACAGTCTATCATTAAAACAGGAAGCTCTAATAGGAAAAACGAGGATGTAAACCGTCAGAACCCAACCGTTAGATCACACTGCACCACATCACAAGGTACTGCTTGGTCACGACAAGAGATGGCGCTAGTGAGGGAGTGAGAAAGACAGCAGATACCAGACGAGCCTGGCTCATGGCCGGGCTTCGGAAGTAGAGAGATTCTCGGAACTCATCAAAGGTAAAGGTTAGCAGTAAGTGGTTCACAACACCTACTAGTGCTCCTTTAATGGTACACTCCATCCCTGGCTCGCTTTAAAAACAATAAGCAATTTTACTTAGGCACAGGTAGGCATAAGTACAATTATCAAACTTAACTGGATAACCCCAAAAAAGTCAGTGTGACTTATTTCCATTCACTATGGTACGTTATCCATATGCTCTTGTGCTACCGTCCACATGATGGATATGGGGTGCACAATAAACTAGCCACTTCGGTGGCAAAATCTCTAATCTATGGTACGTTTGAGAAGGCGAGGTGCACCGAGGCTCACGTGAGTGTCTTCTTATACAAGAACGAGGACTCATGACAAGGAAACAACAACAACAAAACAAACAACAGGAGCACCAAGATTATCATCATCGGCAGCAGCAACAGTCGCACCACTGCCAGGAAACTACCCTTGGGACACTGCCCTCAGGACAGCCGTCCTGGCAAAACAGTATATAATTAAAGGAGGCTGGCAGACAGTGATCGCAGGGAGGGCAGAGGGGCCGTCCTAGGCGGCAACCATTGTCGCTACAGGACAAAGCATCGCCCTAATACAATGGCCCATCGTTTGTCATTTAGAGAATTCCGCCTGCACTCCCTTGTCTAGTTAGATCCAACAAGGGCCTCGTTAGTCAAGACTCCCGTTAACAGACAAGGGACTTAGTATATAAACGAGGTCGTGAGAGTGATTGTGCCAGAGGTAGTAGGCAGCCAACGCCAGGACGGGGTCTTGGGCAGCGCCACCGCCTTCACAATCCTCAACTTCCTCTGAGTGCCGAAGGATCCTTGCAAGGGGATCCCAGAGGGCCCCATAGGACCTTCGTAGGAACACCCATTTTCACGTTCCGGCCAGCGCTCGTCAGCTTGCACACAGCACTTCCTGCTTATTGCAAGATGTTTCAGTGAGGAAAGAAAGAACGCTAAGAAATGGGCACTTGAGGAGAAGACTGCGTTCGCAACAATAAGAAAAACGGTCATTCTCTGTGACTGTTACGTTCCGTGTGATCCCGGTAGTTCCCCCAGCGGCATGAGGAATACGAAGACGAACGGCAGAATAGCGATGAGAGATGAAGAAAATTAGAGAAAGAGGGAGGGGGAAGGAGGTGGAGGAAGAGGAAGAGGAGGCGGCATTGTGCCAGGCTCCCTTGCTTATAGCTAAAACTCTTGCATTTTTTAAGCTATTCTTTCTCTTATTTTGGGCTGCTCAAGGACCCCTTTGCCATTCTGAAAAGCTTTGTCAATTATTTTTCCATTTCTTGAGGGCATTTACATATTTTATATATATATATATATATATATATATATATATATATATATATATATATATATATATATATATATATATATATATATATATATATATATATATATATATATATATATATATATATGGTCAATTAGCAACAACTCATTTAAAATTAAGTCCCTTCTAAAATTTTCTCTTCTTTGTTTAAAGATATATTTTTTCATTTACGTTAATGTAAAAATTGGTAATTCTGTACCAAAAGAATCTTAGAAAACTTAGCTAAGCTTATTATAACAAGTGAAATTTAATTCAGAAAATTCAACTAAATATATTTTAGGTAAGTTTGCAATAATATAATAATTAACAAACACAATGAAATATATTATTTTCGTGAGGTTCAGAATGATTTTTGCGAAATTATTGCAGACACAAATTTTCGCTTGCCTTATTCGTCAAGAAGAACGTTGCTATTTTAGCCAAAATCGCAGGAATTGAGTCCTGGAAATGGGAAGTACAATGCCTGCACTTTAAAGGAGAGGTTTGGGATATTGGCCGACGTGTTAATATGTGTGTGTGTTTGTACTCACCTAGTTGAGGTTGCAGGGGTCGAGTCCAAGCTCCTGGCCCCGCCTCTTCACTGGTCGCTACTAGGTCACTCTCCCTGAACCATGAGCTTTATCGTACCTCTGCTTAAAGCTATGTATGGATCCTGACTCCACTACATCGCTTCCCAAACTATTCCACTTCCTGACTACTCTGTGGCTGAAGAAATACTTCCTAACATCCCTTTGATTCATCTGTTTCTTCAACTTCCAACTGTGTCCCCTTGTTACTGTGTCCAGTCTCTGGAACATCCTGTCTTTGTCCACCTTGTCAATTCCTCTCAGTATTTTGTAAGTCGTTATCATGTCCCCCCTATCTCTCCTGTCCTCCAGTGTCGTCAGGTTGATTTCCCTTAACCTCTCCTCATAGGACATATCTCTTAGCTCTGGGACTAGTCTTGTTGCAAACCTTTGCACTTTCTCTAGTTTCTTTACATGCTTGGCTAGGTGTGGGTTCCAAACTGGTGCCGCATACTCCAATATGGGCCTAACGTACACGGTGTACAGGGTCCTGAACGATTCCTTATTAAGATGTCGGAATGCTGTTCTGAGGTTTGCCAGGCACCCATATGCTGCAGCAGTTATTTGGTTGATGTGCGCTTCAGGAGATGTGCCTGGTGTTATACTCACCCCAAGATCTTTTTCCTTGAGTGATGTTTGTAGTCTCTGACCCCCTAGACTGTACTCCATCTGCAGTCTTCTTTGCCCTTCCCCAATCCTCATGACTTTGCACTTGGTGGGATTGAACTCCAGGAGCCAGTTGCTGGACCAGGTCTGCAGCCTGTCCAGATCCCTTTGTAGTTCTGCCTGGTCTTCGATCGAATGAACTCTTCTCATCAACTTCACGTCATCTGCAAACAGTGACACCTCGGAGTTTATTCCTTCCGTCATGTCGTTCACAAATACCAGAAACAGCACTGGTCCTAGGACTAACCCCTGTGGGACCCCGCTGGTCACAGGTGCCCACTCTGACACCTCTCCTCGTACCATTACTCGCTGCTGTCTTCCTGACAAGTATTCCCTGATCCATTGCAGTGCCTTCCCTGTTATTCCTGCTTGGTCCTCCAGTTTTTGCACTAATCTCTTGTGTGGTACTGTGTCAAACGCCTTCTTGCAGTCTAAGAAAATGCAATCCACCCACCCTTCTCTCTCTTGTCTTACTGCTGTCACCATGTCATAGAACTCCAGTAGGTTTGTGACACAGGATTTCCCGTCTCTGAAACCATGTTGTCTGCTGGTGATGAAATCATTCCTTTCTAGATGTTCCACCATTCTTCTCCTGACAATTTTTTCCATGATTTTGCATGCTATACATGTCAGTGACACTGGTCTGTAGTTTAGTGCTTCATGTCTGTCTCCTTTTTTAAAGATTGGTACCACATTTGCTGTCTTCCATGCCTCAGGCAATCTCCCTGTTTCGATAGATGTATTGAATATTGTTGTTAGGGGTACACATAGCGCCTCTGCTCCCTCTCTCAGGACCCATGGAGAGATGTTATCTGGCCCCATTGCCTTTGAGGTATCTAGCTTACTCAGAAGCCTCTTCACTTCTTCCTCGGTTGTGTGTACTGTGTCCAGCACATGGTGGTGTACCCCACCTCTCCGTCTTTCTGGAGCCCCTTCTGTCTCCTCTGTGAACACTTCTTTGAATCTCTTGTTGAGTTCCTCACATACTTCACTGTCATTTCTTGTTGTCTCTCCTCCTTCCTTCCTTAGCCTGATTACCTGGTCCTTGACGGTTGTTTTCTTCCTGATGTGGCTGTATAACAGCTTCGGGTCAGATTTGGCTTTTGCTGCTATGTCGTTTTCATATTGACGTTGGGCCTCCCTTCTTATCTGTGCATATTCGTTTCTGGCTCTATGACTGCTCTCCTTATTCTCCTGGGTCCTTTGCCTTCTATATTTCTTCCATTCCCTAGCACACTTGGTTTTTGCCTCCTTGCATCTTTGAGTGAACCATGGGCTCATCCTGGCTTTTTCATTATTCCTGTTACCCTTGGGTACAAACCTCTCCTCAGCCTCCTTGCACATTGTGACTACATATTCCATCATCTCATTAACTGGTTTCCCTGCCAGTTCTCTGTCCCACTGAACCTCATTCAGGAAGTTCCTCATTCCTGTGTAGTCCCCTTTCCTGTAGTTTGGTTTCATTCGTCCTGGCCTTCCTGCTTCCCCCTCCACTTGTAGCTCTGTGTATTCGAAGCTCAAAACCACATGATTGCTGGCCCCAAGGGGTCTTTCATATGTGATGTCCTCAATATCTGCACTACTCAAGGTGAATACTAAGTCCAGTCTTGCTGGTTCATCCTCTCCACTCTCTCTTGTAGTGTCCCTTACGTGTTGGTACATGAAGTTTTCCAGTACCACCTCCATCATCTTAGCCCTCCATGTATCTTGGCCCCCATGTGGCTCCAAGTTCTCCCATTCGATCTCCTTGTGGTTAAAGTCGCCCATGATCAGGAGCTTTGCCCTGCATGTATGAGCTCTTCTGGCCACTGCAGCCAGTGTGTCAACCATCGCTCTATTGCTCTCGTCATACTCTTGCCTTGGCCTCCTGCTGTTCTGTGGTGGGTTATACATCACTGCAATTATCACATTGGGACCTCCAGAGTGAAGCGTTCCCGCTATGCAATCACTTTCTTCTCCGCTGTCTCCTCTCTCCAGCTCATCAAAATTCCATCGGTGTTTGATCAGCAATGCCACTCCTCCCCCCCCTGTTCCTTCTGTCTTTCCTCAGGATCTGGTATCCCGTTGGGAAGATGGCATCTGTTATCATACCTGTAAGCTTGGTTTCTGTGATTGCTATGATGTCTGGTGATGCCTCTTTGACTCTTTCGTGCCACTCCTCCCACTTGTTTGTTATTCTATCAGCGTTTGTGTACCATACCTTCAGTTTCCTTTCCAACACTGTGGTTTGGGGGGCCTGTGGGGGTGGGAGACCTGGTAGCATACTGTGGGATTCTATGGTTCGGGGTTGGGTGGAAGCTGTGGGTATGGATTGTATTGTGTGTTGGGATGGTGTGATAGGTTGTGGGGTTCTGAGGATAGTTGTGTGTGTGCTTGCTCTTACTGCTCTGTTCTGCTCTGACTGACCTCTGCTGGTTCCATCCTTGTCTCCTTTCCTAGCTCCTTTTGATTTTTTGTCCTCTCCCTCAGCTGCTGTCTCTCTTTTTGTGTTCTGTCTCTGTCTAGGAACACCTTCTTGTACTCTTCTGAGCTTCTCAACCGTGGTTTTTCTTGGAGGATCCTGTTCCGCACTGTTTCTGTCCTGAGAATCAGCTTGATCGGTCGGTTTCTCCCCTTCAAGTACCCCCCTATTCCCTGAAAATTTACAATCTCGTCCATGTCTTCTCCCCCTATTTCCGTGATGATTTTCTCAATCTCCTTTCTTTCTTCCTGCCATCTTTCAGTGTGTATCCTTTCCTCTCTCTCCCGAAGCCCATGGATAAACACTGATTTTGCCCTTTCCTCCTCTCATTGCCTCTCCCTCTGTGACTCTGGTTTCTGTCTGTATGTGGTCGTTTTCTCCCTTGATTTTTCCAGTGGCTCTTGGTAGCATGGTTGTGCCTCAGCATTCGACCTATCTCCCTCTCCATTTGCACCCATCTGCTCTTCCCTTCCACTCCCTGGCCCTTCTTTGCAGGCTGATAGGACCTTAGCATATTTCATATCTCCTTCCTTCCTGTTCAGCCTCTCAGCTTCGTATGGTGTGTCTTCTCTGGTCACTACCCCTGAGACTTGCTTCAGCCTGTTTACCTCAAATTCTAGGACCTTTACCCTGGCTACTGCAGTTTCGACATGGGCCTCCCAATTCCTCGTCTCCTTCTCCAACCTCTCTTCCCATTTCACAGAGAGCTCTTTCTCCATTTTTTCAGAAAGCTCTCCTAATTTTCTCTCCCATTCTTGCTCTATCCTTTTCCACTGCTCCTCCATCCATTCCTCCCTACCAGTACCATTGTCATCTGATCCCTGATTCCTGCGAGTCCCAACCATTTTTTTTCTTTTTTTTTTTTTAGTAAAAGAGAAAGTGAAAAAGAAAAAGGGGGAGAGAGTGAGAGAGAGGGAGAAAGAGAGAGAAGGGGAGGGTAGGAGGGGAAAAGGGGGAGAAAGTGAGAGAGAGAGGGAAAAGGTAAGAGAGAGGGGGGAGTGACAAGGGAAGAGAGGGAGAGAGAAGAGGAAGAGAGAGAGAAAGAGAGGAAGAGAGAGAGGGGGAGAGAGGGAGAGGGAGGGAGAGGGAGAGAGAGGAAGAGAGAGGAAGAGAGTGAGAGGAAGAGAGAGAGGAAGAGAGAGAGGAAGAGGGAGAGGAAGAGAGGATGATAGAAAGGGGAGAGAGAGAGAGAGAGAGAGAGAGAGAGAGGGGGGGGGGAAGAGAGAGGAGAGGAGAGGGAGAGAGGCGGGGGGGGGGGAAGGAAGGGTTAGAGGGTCACTTCACAGGAAGGTGTGAAATCCTGTATATGGGTGTGTGTGTGTGTCTGTATGTGTGTGTGTGTGTGTGTGTGTGTACTCACCTAGTTGAGGTTGCGGGGGTCGAGTCCGAGCTCCTGTGTGTGTGTGTGTGTGCGTGTGTGTGTGTGTGTGTGTGTGTGTGTGTGTGTGTGTGTGTGTGTGTGTGTGTGTGTATGTATATATATATATATATATATATATATATATATATATATATATATATATATATATATATATAAGATCTCTTGTCGTTAGTTAGTACTGGAAGTTGTGGCTCCAGTACCTTAATTGGTGAAGCCGCTGGTATTACATGGATTACCGGTAGTCGATTCCATGGAGTGAGAATCTGTCTTAACGAGGTTCCTTTCAACATTAGCACACATTAGCAATATTAAGAGTAACCTGCACCTGTCATATTTCGCTGAAACATCCATTAAGGCACTTAGGTGAGTCTTTGAAGTGAGGCTCCTTAGCCAGGCGTCTCAGCTCTGGTGGGAGTGAACTTGGACGTCTCGTATCGGTAATATTGAACCAGCGCTGCTTCTCAAACACCTGCCTATCGTATCGGAAACTTCCTCCTCCCAAATGTCTTGTTAGGCGGAGCATCCGACCGTTGCCTTCATTTGCGGGCGACTCATCCAGCCTTCATTCTTATGGCGTTTAATGAGGCTTACGTCTTCCCCACAGCCACTGTTTCGTGTGTGTGTGTGTGTGTGTGTGTGTGTGTGTGTGTGTGTGTGTGTGTGTGTGTGTGTGTGTGTGTGTGTGTGTGTGTGTGTGTGTGTGTGTGTGTGTGCGCGCGCGTGTATGAGCGTGTGTGTGAAGCACAAAATCTGAAACACAAACATCAAAAGCGACAATACGGAACAAGAAAATAACCGTCTTAACCTCAACAAACACCTTTAACACCATAACAAACACCTTTAACACCACAACAACCATCTTTTAACAATAAGCAGCTGACAGGTGTCAGGCTCCCGAGGCCAGTTGTGAGCTACCAGCTCTTCATAATGTCAGTGTGAATACGTAACACCTGCACAGTTTTGTCTTCTAATCCTCAGTTTTCTCAAGGGAATGAAGCGTCAGAGAAAGGGTGTAAATGGAAGAGCAAAGTCTACACGATTTACAAGGTGTTAGGATTTAATGCACTCTGGGCAGCTAAGGGAATAACAAGGGAACAACACAGTGCGAAGAGAACTGTCTTTTCCCCTAATCTATATATTACTTGTGTAGCTATATATATATATATGTCGTGCCGAATATGTAAAACTGGTCAATTAGCAAGAACTCATTTAAAATAAGGTCTTTTCTAAAATTTTCTCTTATACGTTTAAAGATATATTTTTTTCATTAATGTTAATGTAAAAATTTTTAATTTTGCACCAAAAGAATCTTAGAAAACTTACCTAACCTTATTATAACAAGAACAATTTATTTTAGCCTAACCCAACTATATATATTTTAGTTTTGTTTACAATAATTTAATACTAAACAAACACAGTGAAATATATTTTTTTCGTTAAGTTCAGAATGATTTTGGCGAAATTATTGCATACACAAATTTTCACTTGTCCTATATGGCAAGATGAGCGTTGCTATTTAAGCCAAGATCGCAAGTTCTGCCTATTCGGCACGACATATATATATATATATATATATATATATATATATATATATATATATATATATATATATATATATATATATATATATATATGTCGTGCCAAATAGGCAGAACTTGCGATCTTGGCTTAAATAGCAACGCTCATCTTGCCATATAGGACAAGTAAAAATTTGTGTATGCAATAATTTCGCAAAAATCATTCTGAACCTAACGAAAAAAAATATTTCACTGTGTTTGTTTAGTATTAAATTACTGTAAACAAATCTAAAATATATTTAGTTGGGTTAGGCTAAAATAAATTGCGCTTGTTATAATAAGGTTAGGTAAGTTTTCTAAGCTCCTTTTTGTGCAAAATTATAAATATTTACATAAACATTAATGAAAAAAATGTATCTTCAAACGTATAAGAGTAAATTTTAGAAAGGGCTTAATTTTAAATGAGTTCTTGCTAATTGACCAGTTTTACATATTCGGCACGACATACATATATATACCCCTCAAGGAAGGTTCCTTGATGTTGGTGAGGGGCTCTTGATTTAGGGAATTGGATCTGTGCTCCAGTTCCCCGAATTAAGCCTGAATGCCTTCCACATCCCCCCCCCCAGGCGCTGTAGAATCCTCCGTGTTTAGCGCTTCCCTCTTGATTATAATAATAATACATATATATATATATATATATATATATATATATATATATATATATATCTATATATATATATATATATATATATATATATATATATATATATATATATTTTTTTTATTATCACACCGGCCGATTCCCACCAAGGCAGGGTGGCCCGAAAAAGAAAAACTTTCACCATCATTCACTCCATCACTGTCTTGCCAGAAGGGTGCTTTACACTACAGTTTTTTAAACTGCAACATTAACACCCCTCCTTCAGAGTGCAGGCACTGTACTTCCCATCTCCAGGACTCAAGTCCGGCCTGCCGGTTTCCCTGAATCCCTTCATAAATGTTACTTTGCTCACACTCCAACAGCACGTCAAGTATTAAAAACCATTTGTCTCCATTCACTCCTATCAAACACGCTCAAGCATGCCTGCTGGAAGTCCAAGCCCCTCGCACACAAAACCTCCTTTACCCCCTCCCTCCAACCCTTCCTAGGCCGACCCCTACCCCGCCTTCCTTCCACTACAGACTGATACACTCTTGAAGTCATTCTGTTTCGCTCCATTCTCTCTACATGTCCGAACCACCTCAACAACCCTTCCTCAGCCCTCTGGACAACAGTTTTGGTAATCCCGCACCTCCTCCTAACTTCCAAACTACGAATTCTCTGCATTATATTCACACCACACATTGCCCTCAGACATGACATCTCCACTGCCTCCAGCCTTCTCCTCGCTGCAACATTCATCACCCACGCTTCACACCCATATAAGAGCGTTGGTAAAACTATACTCTCATACATTCCCCTCTTTGCCTCCAAGGACAAAGTTCTTTGTCTCCACAGACTCCTAACTGCACCACTCACTCTT
Organism: Cherax quadricarinatus; assembly: GCF_038502225.1. NCBI lineage: Eukaryota > Metazoa > Arthropoda > Malacostraca > Decapoda > Parastacidae > Cherax > Cherax quadricarinatus. The sequence continues at coordinate 24,095,365 of NC_091339.1, forward strand.
TTTCCCTCATCAATTCTATGATTCACCTCATCTTTCATAGACCCATCCGCTGACACGTCCACTCCCAAATATCTGAATACGTTCACCTCCTCCATACTCTCTCCCTCCAATCTGATATTCAATCTTTCATCACCTAATCTTTTTGTTATCCTCATAACCTTACTCTTTCCTGTATTCACCTTTAATTTTCTTCTTTTGCACACCCTACCAAATTCATCCACCAATCTCTGCAACTTCTCTTCAGAATCTCCCAAGAGCACAGTGTCATCAGCAAAGAGCAGCTGTGACAACTCCCACTTTGTGTGTGATTCTTTATCTTTTAACTCCACGCCTCTTGCCAAGACCCTCGCATTTACTTCTCTTACAACCCCATCTATAAATATATTAAACAACCACGGTGACATCACACATCCTTGTCTAAGGCCTACTTTTACTGGGAAAAAAATTTCCCTCTTTCCTACATACTCTAACTTGAGCCTCACTATCCTCGTAAAAACTCTTCACTGCTTTCAGTAACCTACCTCCTACACCATACACTTGCAACATCTGCCACATTGCCCCCCTATCCACCCTGTCATACGCCTTTTCCAAATCCATAAATGCCACAAAGACCTCTTTAGCCTTATCTAAATACTGTTCACTTATATGTTTCACTGTAAACACCTGGTCCACACACCCCCTACCTTTCCTAAAGCCTCCTTGTTCATCTGCTATCCTATTCTCCGTCTTACTCTTAATTCTTTCAATTATAACTCTACCATACACTTTACCAGGTACACTCAACAGACTTATCCCCCTATAATTTTTGCACTCTCTTTTATCCCCTTTGCCTTTATACAAAGGAACTATGCATGCTCTCTGCCAATCCCTAGGTAATATATATATATATATATATATATATATATATATATATATATATATATATATATATATATATATATATATATATATATATATATATGCATACAAAACAAAACACGGAGGATAGAAATCTTAAACTCAAGATCTTTCACAAGTCTCCGTGCATCATCAGGAGCTATGCAATGTTGCAAGAATAGCAAGAGAGAGAGAGGAAAGGTTGATGGGTGGGAGGTCAACAGAAAGAGAGAAAGGGGAGAATGGAACCGTATTAATGAGATAGGAAGAATAAGGCTCAATTTAAACCACAGCAGTTTTCTGTGTAAATTGACCAAATGATCAAATAATCCAGATAATCCATAATCAGTCATTCGTAGAGGATAATTCCCTAAACCATCTCCCCCCCCCCCCACCTCAGTAATTATATAAGGCCAAACAAAGTTGCATCGAAGTCACAATGTTGATTTGGCTCAGAATACAACACTGAACGTCTGTATAATGTATACTGAGAAGTATACATCTCTGTATATATACCCCGAGAAGTGTGTCTCAATGTATATACACCGAGAGGAGTGTATCAGTGTATATACACCGAAGCGTGTGTCATTCTGTGTATATACCACGAGAAGTGTGCCACAGCCATCCTGGGAGGTGACGTCACATCAGACACCCTGGGTGTTGACGTCACACTTCCCGGGTGGTCACAAACATCTTCGGTGACGTCACAAACATGCTGAGTGGTGACGTCGCATCAGACATCCTAGGGCAACGTCACCGACATCCTGGGTGGCGACGTTACAGGCATTCTGGGTGACGTCACACATATACATGACGTCAAAGATCTTGTGAGGTGACGTCACAGACATCCTGGGAGGTGATGTCACAAACATCCTGGGTGGTGTCACAAACATCCTAAGTGACGTCACAGATATCCTGGAAGGTGACGTACCCTGGCAGCGTACCAATGCGTATATTTAATAATAATAATACGCCACTCGTTTTTAATTCGGCTCTTTAATTAAGAAGCGTAATTACTGAGATTAATTTTTGTATTGATTATGCATTTAAAACATTTTTTTTTTTTACAAATTACGATATGTAGGCGTGAAGAAAATGTATTTAACAGTGGCCACCAGGGGGAGAGAGAGAGAGAGAGAGAGAGAGAGAGAATGTGCTACCAGTTGTCAAAGGAACTTATCGATAGACACTTGACTTGTTGTATGTAGTCCGTGTTTGTGTGTGCGTGTGTGTGTGTGTGTTTGGGTGTGTGTGTGTGTGTGTGTGTGTGTGTGTGTGTGTGTGTGTGTGTGTGTGTGTGTGTGTGTGTGGGTGTGTGTACTTGCCTAATTGTGGTTGAAGGGGTCGAGACGTGTGTCTGTGTATACAATCTATGGAAAGTTAGCAATTTCATCACGAGAGGGGGATCACCGCCCCCTCCCCCGTCGTGATTCCTTAGACTAGGTAGGTCTCTTGGTTGATGGTTTGGTCAACCAAGCTTGTCAGTAGTGGCCGAAAGCAGTACAAAGCACAACAACCCGGCTAATCAGGAACAGCCTTGAATATAACAAAGGTCCTTTTAGAAGACATACACGTCTCTCTCACCCTCTTTCTCTCTCTCTCTCTCTCTCTCTCTCTCTCTATGTATTAACAAGGCAGCATTATAAGTATAATCCGGATAATCTGGTCATACCCTCCAAATTAATGTCATAAAAAGTTGTTATGCTTTTCATTACTGTAAATTTTATTAAAGTATTTCTGCTTTAAAATGAGGCAAATTTACGCGCCCGCGCGCCCGCGAGCTTTTAAAATGTTTGTACTCATAGAGAGACACACTCAGCTCTAGCGAAAGTTCTGTAATTAGAGAGATGTACTCAGCTCTAGTGAAAGATCGCTACTTAACACACAACAAACACTAACACATTACCAAACACGACAAACACAAACACATCAGCATACACGACAAACATCCCCACACACGAGAAACACATCACCACACATGATAAACACATCACCACAAACAATAAACACGAGTTGTCCTCAAAAATCCTGTACTCAACGAGCTGTACTAAAAAAAAAACACCTGTGCTGAACGAGCAGTACTCAAAGAGCTGTGTAATGACCAACGTGTAGGTACAGCGGTTATGCTCGTGCCTCGTCTGCTGTAATATAATAGCATACTCTGCACCACAATAATACAAATTTTATTACAACTAATTTATAATATATATATATATTGCCGAATAGGTAAAACTTGCGATTTTGGCTTAAATAGCAAAACACATTTTGCCGAACAAGGCAAACGAAAATTTGTGTATGTAATAATTTCGCAAAAATCATTCTGAACCTAACGGAAAAAGTATATATTTCATTGTGTTTATATATATATATATATATATATATATATATATATATATATATATATATATATATATATATATATATATATATATATATATTTTTTTTTTATTATCACACCGGCCGATTCCCACCAAGGCAGGGTGGCCCGAAAAAGAAAAACTTTCACCATCATTCACTCCATCACTGTCTTGCCAGAAGGGTGCTTTACACTACAGTTTTTAAACTGCAACATTAACACCCCTCCTTCAGAGTGCAGGCACTGTACTTCCCATCTCCAGGACTCAAGTCCGGCCTGCCGGTTTCCCTGAATCCCTTCATAAATGTTACTTTGCTCACACTCCAACAGCACGTCAAGTATTAAAAACCATTTGTCTCCATTCACTCCTATCAAACACGCTCACGCATGCCTGCTGGAAGTCCAAGCCCCTCGCACACAAAACCTCCTTTACCCCCTCCCTCCAACCCTTCCTAGGCCGACCCCTACCCCGCCTTCCTTCCACTACAGACTGATACACTCTTGAAGTCATTCTGTTTCGCTCCATTCTCTCTACATGTCCGAACCACCTCAACAACCCTTCCTCAGCCCTCTGGACAACAGTTTTGGTAATCCCGCACCTCCTCCTAACTTCCAAACTACGAATTCTCTGCATTATATTCACACCACACATTGCCCTCATACATGACATCTCCACTGCCTCCAGCCTTCTCCTCGCTGCAACATTCATCACCCACGCTTCACACCCATATAAGAGCGTTGGTAAAACTATACTCTCATACATTCCCCTCTTTGCCTCCAAGGACAAAGTTCTTTGTCTCCACAGACTCCTAAGTGCACCACTCACTCTTTTTCCCTCATCAATTCTATGATTCACCTCATCTTTCATAGACCCATCCGATGACACGTCCACTCCCAAATATCTGAATACGTTCACCTCCTCCATACTCTCTCCCTCCAATCTGATATTCAATCTTTCATCACCTAATCTTTTTGTTATCCTCATAACCTTACTCTTTCCTGTATTCACCTTTAATTTTCTTCTTTTGCACACCCTACCAAATTCATCCACCAATCTCTGCAACTTCTCTTCAGAATCTCCCAAGAGCACAGTGTCATCAGCAAAGAGCAGCTGTGACAACTCCCACTTTGTGTGTGATTCTTTATCTTTTAACTCCACGCCTCTTGCCAAGACCCTCGCATTTACTTCTCTTACAACCCCATCTATAAATATATTAAACAACCACGGTGACATCACACATCCTTGTCTAAGGCCTACTTTTACTGGGAAAAAATTTCCCTCTTTCCTACATACTCTAACTTGAGCCTCACTATCCTCGTAAAAACTCTTCACTGCTTTCAGTAACCTACCTCCTACACCATACACTTGCAACATCTGCCACATTGCCCCCCTATCCACCCTGTCATACGCCTTTTCCAAATCCATAAATGCCACAAAGACCTCTTTAGCCTTATCTAAATACTGTTCACTTATATGTTTCACTGTAAACACCTGGTCCACACACCCCCTACCTTTCCTAAAGCCTCCTTGTTCATCTGCTATCCTATTCTCCGTCTTACTCTTAATTCTTTCAATTATAACTCTACCATACACTTTACCAGGTACACTCAACAGACTTATCCCCCTATAATTTTTGCACTCTCTTTTATCCCCTTTGCCTTTATACAAAGGAACTATGCATGCTCTCTGCCAATCCCTAGGTACCTTACCCTCTTCCATACATTTATTAAATAATTGCACCAACCACTCCAAAACTATATCCCCACCTGCTTTTAACATTTCTATCTTTATCCCATCAATCCCGGCTGCCTTACCCCCTTTCATTTTACCTACTGCCTCACGAACTTCCCCCACACTCACAACTGGCTCTTCCTCACTCCTACAAGATGTTATTCCTCCTTGCCCTATACACGAAATCACAGCTTCCCTATCTTCATCAACATTTAACAATTCCTCAAAATATTCCTTCCATCTTCCCAATACCTCTAACTCTCCATTTAATAACTCTCCTCTCCTATTTTTAACTGACAAATCAATTTGTTCTCTAGGCTTTCTTATCTTGTTAATCTCACTCCAAAACTTTTTCTTATTTTCAACAAAATTTGTTGATAACATCTCACCCACTCTCTCATTTGCTCTCTTTTTACATTGCTTCACCACTCTCTTAACCTCTCTCTTTTTCTCCATATACTCTTCCCTCCTTGCATCACTTCTACTTTGTAAAAACTTCTCATATGCTAACTTTTTCTCCCTTACTACTCTCTTTACATCATCATTCCACCAATCGCTCCTCTTCCCTCCTGCACCCACTTTCCTGTAACCACAAACTTCTGCTGAACACTCTAACACTACATTTTTAAACCTACCCCATACCTCTTCGACCCCATTGCCTATGCTCTCATTAGCCCATCTATCCTCCAATAGCTGTTTATATCTTACCCTAACTGCCTCCTCTTTTAGTTTATAAACCTTCACCTCTCTCTTCCCTGATGCTTCTATTCTCCTTGTATCCCATCTACCTTTTACTCTCAGTGTAGCTACAACTAGAAAGTGATCTGATATATCTGTGGCCCCTCTATAAACATGTACATCCTGAAGTCTACTCAACAGTCTTTTATCTACCAATACATAATCCAACAAACTACTGTCATTTCGCCCTACATCATATCGTGTATACTTATTTATCCTCTTTTTCTTAAAATATGTATTACCTATAACTAAACCCCTTTCTATACAAAGTTCAATCAAAGGGCTCCCATTATCATTTACACCTGGCACCCCAAACTTACCTACCACACCCTCTCTAAAAGTTTCTCCTACTTTAGCATTCAAGTCCCCTACCACAATTACTCTCTCACTTGGTTCAAAGGCTCCTATACATTCACTTAACATCTCCCAAAATCTCTCTCTCTCCTCTGCATTCCTCTCTTCTCCAGGTGCATACACGCTTATTATGACCCACTTCTCGCATCCAACCTTTACTTTAATCCACATAATTCTTGAATTTACACATTCATATTCTCTTTTCTCCTTCCATAACTGATCATTTAACATTACTGCTACCCCTTCCTTTGCTCTAACTCTCTCAGATACTCCAGATTTAATCCCATTTATTTCCCCCCACTGAAACTCTCCTACCCCCTTCAGCTTTGTTTCGCTTAGGGCCAGGACATCCAACTTCTTTTCATTCATAACATCAGCAATCATCTGTTTCTTGTCATCCGCACTACATCCACGCACATTTAAGCAACCCAGTTTTATAAAGTTTTTCTTCTTCTCTTTTTTAGTAATTGTATACAGGAGAAGGGGTTACTAGCCCATTGCTCCCGGCATTTTAGTCGCCTCATACGACACGCATGGCTTACGGAGGAAAGATTCTTTTCCACTTCCCCATGGACAATAGAAGAAATAAAAAAGAACAAGAGCTATTTAGAAAAAGGAGAAAAACCTAGATGTATGTATATATATATATGCATGTGCGTGTCTGTGAAGTGTGACCAAAGTGTAAGTAGGAGTAGCAAGATATCCCTGTTATCTTAGCGTGTTTATGAGACAGAAAAAGAAACCAGCAATCCTACCATCATGCAAAACAGTTACATGTTTTTGTTTCACAGTCATCTGGCAGGACGGTAGTACTTCCCTGGGTGGTTGCTGTCTACCAACCTACTACTATATATATATATATAGGTATATATATATATATATATTTATATATATACATATATATATATAGGTATATACATATTATATATATATACATGTCGTGCCGAATATGTAAAACTGGTCAATTAGCAAGAACTCATTTAAAATTAAGTCCTTTCGGAAATTTTCTCTTATACGTTTAAAGATATATTTTTTTCATTAATGATAATGTAAAAAAATTTAATTTTGCACCAAAAGAATCTTAGAAAACTTACCTAACCTTATTATAACAAGAGCAATTTATTTTAGCCTAACCCAACTAAATATATTTTAGATTTGTTTACAGTAATTTAATACTGAACAAACACAGTGAAATATATTTTTTTCGTTAGGTTCAGAATGATTTTGGCAAAATTATTGCATATACAAATTTTCACTTGTCCTATATGGCAAGATGAACGTTGCTATTTAAGCCAAGATCGCAAGTTCTGACTATTCTATATATATATATATATATATATATATATATATATATATATATATATATATATATATATATATATATATATATATATATATATATATATATGAATGTATGCATGAGGCTGACACCAGCTGACACAAACACAGGTGAGGCTGACACCATCTGACACAAACACAGGTGAGGCTGACACCAACTGACACAAACACAGGTGAGGCTGACACCAGCTGACACAAACACCAGTCGAGAATGTTGAGCTTTCAGTGGACCTTTCCTCGTCTGACATAATAATAACCTGCCATGAGAAGACTAAGAGGCTGTCGCTGGCAGACCCTTTCTCCCCCATCCCCCCTTTTCTTTCTCCTGCTCTTCCTTATTCTTCATCTTTTTCCTTATTGTCCTCCTCCTTAAAGGGAATCGCAGGAAAGGAAAAAGAAATGTAGTCCGAGAAATCTGCAGATACAGAACATAAACTAGGCCATTCATACCAGACAAAAGAAGTACAAAAGGAACAAAAAAAAAAAAAAGTCCAAGAAACTGGGAAAAATCTAAAATACTTCTTCTTATGCAAACAAGAAGTCAGAAACCTCCATTATATACTGGACCTCCACTGAACCCTTAATCTGTCCAACCAGATCTACGTTCACATGCGTAGTGCTCCAAAAGTAGATCTACGTTTTTTTACATATTTTCAAATATAACAAAAAAAAAAATGTAGATCAAAGTTTTTTTACACGTTTTCAAAAGTAAAAAACAAAAGATCAACGTTTTTTTACATACTTTCAAATGTTGAAAAAACGTAGATCTACGTTTGGACAGTTTAAGGGTTAAATGACATTCACACATAGATGACAACAAAGAACTGAACGAAATCCTAAAAGAACAGCATGAGTCGATTAGCAGTCCTATCTATTCCATGAGACTTGAAAGATCCAGACAGATTTTGTTTCATAAATTCGGCCCACCTTACAAATTATACGCTGACACGAACACAAATCCTTCAAACACTGGTGACATGCATACCAAGACTGAGCCTGATTCCTGAAATACGTCATTTCATAAAGAAACCCAAAACATCATTTGAAAGAGTGCTTAGTGTACCTGGAAACAGCTTAGATTAAGCTAAAATTTTAAAAGAGGCCTTATATAGTGCAGACACAGTTCCTCTTCATAAAGCAAGTAGCAAAAAACTACACTCCAGTAGCATTAACATCACAGAAATCTACATATAAAAATCTATCTAAAAATCTCTTAGTCTTCATGTCAGTCATACGCCATTTCATGCAGGAAAAATCATCTCGACTTACCTCCATGCAAAAATAAAGCTGCAATCCGGCATGGCTTGCAAAATCTAATTATAATTAACGATTATTTTTTGAGTTGTGCAATGCACAACTTGTCTGAGTTTTTCTGAGAGGAAGTGGAGATTACATCCTCGTTTACACCTCTCATATGTTCACTTGTCAAAACTACAATGTAGGTCATGCAAGCAAAATGGTTTTATGCAAATTACATTACTCCATGCAACATTGTAATATGGCTTATGCCCTAAAAATCTTGCCACCACAACCTGGTATTTTAGAAGAACAAAAAAGCACAATACCGTGACTGGAAGAATACACAAATAATCCGCACATAAGAGAGAAAAGTTTATGACGACGTATCGGTCTGACCTGAACCATTTACAGTGTGACTTTGTAAATGGTCCAAGTCGGACCGAAACGTCGTGGTAAGCTCCTCTCTATGTGCGGGTTATTTATGTACTGGTATTTTAGGTATTATGTGATCACTGAAACACACACATATAAATAACGCAAGTAATTATAATACTACTACTAATACTACTATTAATAATAATAATAATAATAATAATAATAATAATCTCCGAATTCCTAATTCTGCGAGTCGGTCAGAAAGTCAGCCACTACGAACAAGAAGGTAAACCAGGTTTTTTTCAATTGTTAATCTTAACTTGTGGCTGGTTTCGAGAGTTTTCCTGTTTTCACCGTCTGCTGTCTGACTAACTTGGTTAGGTAATGTTTGTGAGGAAACAGGACAAGTGAGTGTTTCCTGAGGCTTTTAAGTCATATGATGACCGGCGGCTGGATGGAGTTTTTGGATATCTGATCGAGGCCTTCCGCTGGCTTACCCCTCCACCCCTTTAACAATTATGATTAAAACTTATTATCCTTACAGTGATCACTGACCAACCTGGTGACCGCCTGTGACCGGTTTCCAGGTTTCTTCCATCCTATCTGCCCGACCTGAGACCAGGCTACCCTACTGACTACCTGATTCACCAGGCTGTTGGAGCTTGCGACCTGCAGACCCACACAGCCATCACAACCCCACAACTGGAGTCTGCCATTGTCCTAAGGAGCATCGTTTAACTGTGACGTTCTTTATAAGAAACGATCGCTTAAACCTCTGCTGATACTGACATTAAACAAAAACAAATGAATAAATATATAAGTAACAACAATAACGCAAATAAAAGTTCGATAAAGGTCAATAAGCAATATGAAAGAAAATAAAGAAATAAATGGAGAGCTTGCTTACACATGTCAACATTACAACGGTGTGTACACATGTGTATTAATAATACAACGGTGATTATGACTGTGTTAAGTAAATATTGTAAACAGTCATATAAACATACATAAACATAAATTATACAGACATAAATATGTTATGTGTCGATAACAATAAACATCTACATTAGTTTTGCTGTGTGCGAGCTCCTGCGCATGCGCGCTTATGTAATGTAAATGTTTTTCTTCTTGTATTAGGGAATCTAACTCATGTTAGTACTAGAATACAGAGTACATTTATAATGTAACAAGTCATCTTAGTAGTCGAGTACATATTGAGTGCATTTATGATGTAACAAGTCATGTTAGTACTCGAGTACATATTGAGTGCATTTATGATGTAACAAGTCATGTTAGTACTCCAGTACATATTGAGTTCATTTATGATGCAACAAGTCATGTTAATACTCGAGTACAAATTGAGTACATTTATGATGTAACAAGTCATGTTAGTACTCCAGTACATATTGAGTACATTTATGATGTAACAAGTCATGTTAGTACTCCAGTACATATTGAGTACATTTATGATGTAACAAGTCATGTTAGTACTCCAGTACATATTGAGTACATTTATGATGTAACAAGTCATGTTAGTACTCCAGTACATATTGAGTACATTTATGATGTAACAAGTCATGTTAGTACTCCAGTACATATTGAGTACATTTATGATGTAACAAGTCATGTTAGTACTCCAGTACATACGCAGACAATCACATTTTTAACATTTATGCTTTCTTAAGAAGACATTGTAACCCCCCCCACTTACCCACACACCCTCCCCTCACACACCCTCCCCTCACACACCCTCCCCTCACACACCCTCCCCTCACACACCCTCCCCTCACACACCCTCCCCTCACACAACCTCCCCTCACACACACTCCCCTCACACACCCTCCCCTCACACAACCTCCCCTCACACACACTCCCCTCACACACCCTCCCCTCACACACCCTCCCCTCACACACCCTCCCCTCACACACCCTCCCCTTACACACACACACACACCCTCCCCTCACACACACCCCTCCCCTTACACACACACCCTCCCCTCACACACCCCTCCCCTCACACACCCCTCCCCTCACACACACACCCTCCCCTTACACACACACCCTCCCCTCACACACACACACCCTCCCCTTACACACACACACCCTCCCCTCACACACACCCCCTCCCCTTACACACACACACCCTCCCCTCACACACACACCCCCCCCATAAACACACACACACCCTCCCCTCACACACACACCCCCCCCCCAAACACACACCCTCCCCTTACACACACACACCCTCCCCTTACACACACACCTCCTCCCCTCACACACACACCCCCTCCCCTCACACACACACCCCTTCCCTTTACACACACACACCCTCCCCTGACACACACACCCACTCCCCTCACACACACACACCCTCCCCTCACACACACACACCCTCCCCTTACACACACACCCCCTCCCCTCACACACACACACCCTCCTCTTACACACACACACTACCCTCACACACACACACCCTCCCCTCACACACACACCCTCCCCTCACACACACACCCTCCCCTCACACACACACCCTCCCCTCACACACACACCCTCCCCTTACACACACACACCCTCCCCTTGCACACACACACACCCTCCCCTTACACATACACACCCTCCCCTCACACACACACCCTCGCCTTACACACACACCATCCCCTCACACACCCTCCGCTCACACACCCCTCCCCTTACACACACACACCCTTCCCTTACACACACACACCCTTCCCTTACACACACACACCCTCCCCTCACACACACACCCTCCCCTTACACACACACACCCTCCCCTCACACACCCCTCCCCTTACACACACACACACCCTTCCCTTGCACACACACACCCTCCCCTCACACACCCCTCCCCTTACACACACACACACACCCTTCCCTTACACACACACACACCCTTCCCTTACACACAAACACCCTCCCTTTACACACACACACCCTCGCCTTACACACACGTACACCCTCCCCTTATACATACACCCTCCCCTTACACACACACACACCCTCCCCTTACACACACACCTTCCCCTTACACACACACATCCACACCCTCCCCTTACACATACATACATACACCCTCCCATTACACTCACACACACACACACTTTACACACACTCCCTACACCCGTACACTACTTTCCACCAACACATCCCGCACCCTCCTCTCCAATACATGCAACCTACACCCACACACACACACACACACACACACACACACACACACACACACACACACACACACACACAAACACCTACCCCTTACACTCCCGCCGTACACACACACACCCCTCTCCCAGCCCATCCCACACCCTCATCTCCAACACACGCACCCTACACACACACACACACACACACCCAACACACTCGTCTCCACCACACACTGTTGACAACTTCGTGTCTGTCATAATCAAAACTTAATGGCTCTGTCATCAAGTGAGGTTCGCTAATGCAATAATTAAATTTCTGATGATGGAGTGTGGTTGTCTGTGTCGCTCGTCTACATGTATATACATACATATGCTTGTCAATATTCACACGCACACACACACACACACATATATATATATATATATATACATACACACACACACACAACACACAAACAACACACACAACGCCTACACACACACACACACACACACACACACACACACACACACACACACACACACACACACACACACACACACACACACACACACACACACACAATCTAACCTCTGGTAAAAGGCACTGAACACTACTGATCAACTTTTCATGGTGCAACCAAGGATCGATGCGGCCCTAATGAGCCGTCTACCTGATACATGTCGCTACCTTGCTCAATGATCTCTGTATAAAACAATAGTTAAGTATACAACACAAGGCACACCACTAGTGCACTATACAGATGCATATACATATCACACACACACACACACACACACACGATCGATAAGAAGACATAAGAAAGAGTGCAGAGAACACAGATAAAGCTGAAAACCCAGATGACTTACAGTGAGGTTGGAAAATACTTCTTAAATCGAAGGTCAATGAAAGAAAGGTGGAAAGAGCCAGAGGAAGAAGGGCTTTGATAAACCTCACACACATTGTCAAAAGGAAATAGGATCAGGCCCGAGAGGATGGGAATCAGCAACACCAGTTGATGGTAAGTTGAGAGGCAGTGCCAGGAGCTGAGACTCGACTCCAGAAAGCACAGCTCGGTGAGGACAACGCATTGAGTACATCCTAAGAAGGCACTGCGACTGCTGTACACTTATAAGTTTACTTCTGGAGTTCGCAGCACCACAAGGGAGCCTTCAACTGAGTGCAGAAAGATAATGTAAACATTCCGAGTTCCGCTACATGACTGAACCTATTACTGTAATGTAAAGTGTACTATTCCTCACATCACAAAACTGGACATATAACAGGCTGGAGTATGAAGAAATGTATAGAGTTTAGCCAACCATTACATCTCTAGAAGATGGAGGAGCCAGAGGAGACATCATCACATCACATAAGATACTCTGACGCCAATATAAAGTACACGGGGACGGTACTTGAACTAGAGTTCGTCATAAAAGAGTACACTCACACTGGTGACAATACAATACCCTACATACAATCATACAATACTCAACATACAACAGTCTTGCCCATACACCATCACTGGTGAGCGGTAACATTAATGTTAAACACGACACAATGCATGAACAATGAGCTTAAAAATAAAAAGAATCAATTAATATACATTAGTAATGGAGTTCACTTATTTTAATGAAATTCTTAACATGAATAAATTGTGTGTATAGGGTAAATATGTATGTACATAATGAGTTGTGTGAGCTGGGATAGAGTCTTACCTGTACTCACCTCATTGTGTTTGTAGGGGTCAAATCATAGCTCTTGGCCTCGCCTCTCCGCTGGTCGCTACCGGTTTCATTCATTTATAACTGCGTGAGCCCTATCATACCTGTTCTTAAAGCTAAGATTGTATTCTGCCTCTACCACTTCACTGTCTAGGTCGTTCCACTTCTCGACCATTCTAAGGCTTAAGAAGTATTTCCTAACATCTCTGTGATTCATCTGTGCTACTAACTTACAGTTGTGATCTCATGTGACTGAGTCCCGCCTCTCAGATTCTCTTTGTCCACCCTGTCAATTCCTCTCAGTATTTTGTACGTCGTAATCATATCACCTCTGGTACTACGCTAGTTTATTCAGGTTTAGCTCCTCTAGCCTTTCTTCTTCATAGTTTGTGAGCGCGCGCGCGCGCGCTTGTGTGTGTATACTCACCTAATTGTGGTTGAAGGGGTCAGTCATAGCTCCTGGCCCTGTGTGTGTGCACTTAGTCGTACTCACCTAGCTGTGGTTGCGGGAGGGTTGAGGTACAGCTCCCAGCCCCGCCACTTTAACACTACACCTTACACCTGTAATCAACAACTGAGAAGAAAACACTGGTAGTCAGACAGGTGAGAGCGACCTCACACCTGGCATCCACCTAACCATACTCGACTCCATGAATAGCCAGTGAGTTGTTAATGGTAGGACTGAGTTGATAATGGAGATTGATGGTGGGATTTTAGGTCCACTGGTAGTGGTGGGTTTGGTGGTGGTGGAGGCGATGGTGGTTGTAGATACAGAAGTAGTGGTAGAGGGTATGGTAGTAGTTAGTGGTGGTAATAGGAATGGTGGTGATAACAGTAAAGTAATAGTATAGTATTGGTAGTGGTACTAGTGGTGGTGATGGTACCAGTGATTCCGGTAGTGGTGGCAGCACTAGTCGCAGTGGTGTAGTAACAGTAGTGGTGGTGGTAACAGTGGTGGTGGTAGTAACAGTGGTGATGGTGGTGGTAGTAACAATAGTGGTAATAGTGGTAGTAACAGTGGTGGTGGTGTATGAAAGAAGGGAAGGCAGCAAAGACTAGGTACGTCGCATAGTTCATTTGTATAAGATAAAAAAAAAAAAAACGAAGAGAGAACAAGAGAATGTGTAAGAATTATAGGATAATAAATCCCTTGAGAACATGATATACAGTGTAAGGTGGGAAAGCATTTCTAAATAAAGACTTGAAGGAGAAACTGAAAAAACCTCAAAGAAAGGTACATTCTCCAATGTGTGTGTGTGTGTGTGTGTGTGTGTGTGTGTGTGTGTGTGTGTGTGTGTGTGTGTGTGTGTGTGTGTGTGTGTGTGTGTGTGTGTGTGTGTGTGTATATATATATATATATATATATATATATATATATATATATATATATATATATATATATATATATATATATATATATATATATATATATATATAGTTCACCTAATTTATAGTCTAAAGCTCACTGGGATACCCACTAATAACCGGTAAAAAGATTTGTAATTATTAATGATACGTAATGAGGATTTAATTAACATTTTAAGCATTAAAAATTACCAATTGTGAAATATATATATATATATATATATATATATATATATATATATATATATATATATATATATATATATATATATATATATATGTACAGAAGAGTGTTATGAAAGAGTAAGTTTATTATGTAACGTGAATACAAGACTGCATGTTCTGTACGCAAGACTACATGTAGTGAGTCCTCAAGACTACATGCAGTGATCTCTTAAGACTACATCAATGAGTCTTCATGACCACATGTAGTTAATCTTCAAGTAGTGAGTCTGCAAGACCACATGTAGTAAGTCTTTAAGACCACATGTAGAGAGTCTTCGAGGCCATATGTATCGAGTCTTCAAGACTGGTATCCGTCATCTAACGCATATCTCCATTCCTAGTCAAGCAATCCCATTCCCGTTAGCTATAGTCCAGTTTCGTCCCAAATGATAATCACACTCACCCATAATATTTTAGTTATTACCTATGCGTTACTATCCTTACCATCATTATTCCCGTTCCTGGTCATGGTATAATGTAGCCACCGGTAATATTCCCATTCCTGGCTCGCCTCCATTACATACCTGGAAAGAGAAGAGATCGGGAACATTATTAAAACGTAACACATTCACCCCACGTTACAATCACATCCACCCCACGTTACAATAACATTCACCCAGGTTACAATCCCATTCACCCCACGTTACATTGTCAACAATGTGACACCACGCTTAACACAAAATCTTAATACCTTGTATTTATGTGAGGCGCTAGACCCGTGTGGGTCTTTTAGGGCAAGGAGGGTACAGGCTCGATCCTCCGTCTGGTTCGGCGCGAGAGACATGTTACCAAAATGCATTAGTTACATAATTTTCATGTTACAAAATGACATCTGCTGTGGCTATTTAATTAATTATAAATCTTAAAGGATGTATGCAATGACCCGGTTGTAAGCTGGTCCACAGAACCAGCTGCCTGGTAAATATTGCCCGGACAGACTAGCTCAGGTTGTAAGCTGGTCCACAGAACCAGCTGCCTGGTAAATATTGCCCTGACAGACTAGCTCAGGTTGTAAGCTGGTCCACAGAACCAGCT
The DNA here is from genome assembly GCF_038502225.1 of Cherax quadricarinatus. NCBI lineage: Eukaryota > Metazoa > Arthropoda > Malacostraca > Decapoda > Parastacidae > Cherax > Cherax quadricarinatus. Next base: position 24,111,863 of record NC_091339.1, read on the forward strand.
GCCTGGTAAATATTGCCCTGACAGACTAGCTCAGGTTGTTACCTGGAGGTTACCTGGAGGTTATTCCGGGGATCAACGCCCCCGCGGCCCGGTCCATGACCAGGCCTCCTGATGGATCAGGGCCTGATCAACTAGGCTGTTACTGCTGGCCGCACGCAGTCCAACGTACGAGCCACAGCCCGGCTGATCCGGCACTGACTTTAGGTATCTGTCCAGCTCTCTCTTGAAGGCAGCCAGGGGTTTATTGGCAATTCCCCTAATGCTTGATGGGAGGCTGTTGAACAGTTTTGGGCCCCGGACACTTATGGTGTTTTCCCTTAGTGTACCAGGTCCACAGAACCAGCTGCCTGGTAAATATTGCCCTGACAGACTAGCTCAGGTTGTAAGATGGTCCACAGAACCAGCTGCTTGGTAAATATTGCCCTGACAGACTAACTCAGGTTGTAAGCTGGTCCACAGAACCAGCTGCCTGGTAAATATTGCCCTGATAGACTAACTCAGGTTGTAAGCTGGTCCACAGAACCAGCTGCCTGGTAAATATTGCCCTGACAGACTAGCTCAGGTTGTAAGCTAGTCCACAGAACCAGCTGCCTGGTAAATATTGCCCTGACAGACGAGCTCAGGTTGTAAGATGGTCCACAGAACCAGCTGCCTGGTAAATATTGCCCTGACAGACTAACTCAGGTTGTAAGCTGGTCCACAGAACCAGCTGCCTGGTAAATATTGCCCTGATAGACTAACTCAGGTTGTAAGCTGGTCCACAGAACCAGCTGCCTGGTAAATATTGCCCTGACAGACTAACTCAGGTTGTAAGATGGTCCACAGAACCAGCTGCCTGGTAAATATTGCCCTGACAGACTAACTCAGGTTGTAAGCTGGTCCACAGAACCAGCAGCCTGATAAATACTGCCCTGAGAAACTAACTCAGGTTGTAAACTGGTCCACAGAACCAGCAGCCTGATAAATACTGCCCTGAAGACTAACCCAGGTTGTAAACTGGTCCACAGAACCAGCAGCCTGATAAATACTGCCCTGAAGACTAACCCAGGTTGTAAACTGGTCCACAGAACCAGCAGCCTGATAAATACTGCCCTGAAGACTAACCCAGGTTGTAAACTGGTCCACAGAACCAGCAGCCTGATAAATACTGCCCTGAAGACTAACCCAGGTTGTAAGCTGGTCCACAGAACCAGCAGCCTGATAAATACTGCCCTGAAGACTAACCCAGGTTGTAAGCTGGTCCACAGAACCAGCAGCCTGATAAATACTGCCCTGAAGACTAACCCAGGTTGTAAGCTGGTCCACAGAACCAGCAGCCTGATAAATACTGCCCTGAAGACTAACCCAGGTTGTAAGCTGGTCCACAGGGCCTGAACCAGGTCTGGTCCGAGACAGGATAATGGGAGCGATGATCCCATAAACTTTTATTAGATACAATCCTTCAATCTCTCTGTTTAAGATATTAGTCAAATGTTACCTATGACAGGGGAAAAAAACCCACCAGTGTTCAATTTTAGCCCTGCCTCTGTATCGGGCTTGTTCAATATGTATATATATATATACACAAAATATATATGAACAAACTGTTCAGTTACACAAGTCAGTAGCTGCAGGCACTCATGCAATTTTTTCATTCACTTGTAACAGCGCTGAAAGTCAACATTTTTTCCCCCGTTTCCACAGCACAAACACACACGAGCAAAATAAATATATAGATAAAACTATCAGAGTTTGCCCTTGGCCCCGCCACCCAGGCAGACCAAGCATAGACAAGGTCAACCTCGAATGCACAAGGAGCACCTTGTTGGCACTCTAACCTCCCCTACCCCCAACCACCCCAACTCCCATTAATCCGCCTACTTCCCCCCTACCCATTCACCGCCATAACCCCCTCCCACCGCCCCCTTACTATCTTAAATACGCCTCCCTACCTCAATTCCCCCTCCCTATTATATATGAACTAGCCAAAATGAATATTGGTGGTAATCTACTCAGTTGGATAATAGGTTATCTGTTAAAGTATCCTTTGCAGGATTAATGCTCTCCCAAATGCCCTATCTACCTTACCTAAACATACAGTAGAACTGTAAGCTATGCTGATGATCCACAAAATGGCATAAGACGAGTACCATTCTTAATGAGGTTCAATTAATTGGTAATCGACTAGGTCTCGTCTTATCTTCATCTAAAACAAAGATATCGACCAGCCAACGACGTGTCCCACCCATCTATATGTAGGGTAAAAACATTAGCTACGTTAAATCTTATAAATATCTTGGTGTTGATGTACCCTTCAATAAATCTATCATGTTTTTTAACACGTCGGCCGTTTCCCACCAAGGCAGGGTGGCCCGAAAAAGACTTTCATCATCATTCACTCCATCACTGTCTTGCCAGAGGCGCGCTCACACTACAGTTGCAAAACTGCAACATTAACACCCCTCCTTCAGAGTGCAGACACTGTACCTCCCATCTCCAGGACTCAAGTCCGGCCTGCCGGTTTCCCTGAATCCCTTCATAAATGTTACCTTGCTCACACTCCAACAGCACGTCAAGTCGTAAAAACCATTTGTCTCCATTTGCTCCTATCTAACACGCTCACGCAACTAAATAAAAAATGCAAAGATAAGCTAAATTATTTCAGACCTGTTGCTGGCTACAACCCCATGGTGTTAATGTAAGAACAGTAAGACTGGTGCACATAGCCTATATTGCATTCTTAACTGATTTTGCTTCGCCCATGTTAATATTACCAAAGGAAAATTCCCCCGGCCCTTGTAGTTAATACAAAATGAAGCCTTCAGAATTATTCTCGATTGTTTTAAAGCTACCAAGGTTGTTAAAATTACCAAGATTCTTAATATGAAAGAGCTTGGTGTTCCTAGTATCAGTGATAGGATTATTGAGATTTATATAGTACTTGGTATTAGAATGTTAAAAAAATGAACTAGACAGTATATTAACATAGATTTAAATGGGTTGTGAAAATATGCAATTAAGCTTTATAACCTGCATGAACTGTATCGCTGTAGACAAGAAGAGCATTTCACTTCTACAAGATGTGTTCATTTAATATCACATATTTGATATCCCCTCCTGAGAAGCTCATCACTAGGAACCATTTCTTTCCAAAAGACAACTGGTCTGGAAGAACATTCTTGCTTAACTGTTAATAATATATCGTAAATTATATACAATGATGAATCTAAACATGAGTCTACTGGCTGGGCTGCATCTGCTCTTGTTGTCACCTCCCTAGATAAGAACTATAGCAACCATCTTGAGTTAGGGATAAGAATTAACAACTGGGCGTCTATACTGCAAACTGAATTGTCACTAAGTTAACTTATGACATTGAGCTTGACACTGATTATTACTCATTCTATGTCACCACTGAAGACACATGACTCACATAATGACTCTGACAACATGGTCACTGGAGAAGACAGATATAGTAACTCAAAAATCAAAGTAAAAGGAATTAATGTACATGTGTGGATTCCATCACACATAGAACTAGTAATTCATTGTAAAGTTAATAGTTTAGTCAAAGAAGGAAAATGTAGAATACAACTTTAGTATGCCTGTGTCTAGCATTAGGAATAATATTAGGAAAAATTAAATAGAAATTGAATGCCATAAGAATGCAGTTAGAAGCCTGAGTAGATCTATCAGTACCATAACATGAACGTAGATAATGAGGTTTAATGCAGCAACTTATAATGTGATTAAGAGAATGATGTTGTAGTAGCCAAGCTTAGGCTTGGTTACAAGGAACACTCTTAGGCTTGGTTGCAAGGAATAAGCTTAGGTTTGGCTACAAGGAACAAGCTTAGGTTTGGTTATATGGAAAAAGCTTAGGCTTGATTACAAGTAAGGCAGACACTGTAGTAGCCAAGCTTTAGCTTGGTTACAAGGAACAAGCTTAGGCTTGGTTACAAGTAAGGCAGACACACACAAAGATGATCAAAATAAATGCATGAGTAAATTCTTGTAATTGTTGAAGCGTTCAACAAACCTCAATATGTTTTTCTAACCTTCTTCTCCTTCATGCCCAATTCTCCTATTCATATTTACAGTGTCCCTTTATTATGGCAGGATGATTTTGTGATTCGTCGACAACAGTGAACCAGTGCATTGATAATCCCCATAACCGAGTGAGGATGATTTCTCTGGTCAACTATATTAAATATAATTAAGTAACCGGTACACTTAAGAGTGATACTCAAGCAACGTTCTAACACTCATAATACCCACAACTGAAGTCTCCCAGCCCCGGATGACAGATTTCATTACCTCAAGCATGAAATTAATCCTGCAGGATGTGATATGCCCGGAACATCATACTGTGTGATGGAGTATAACAGGAAAACCATGCTATAGATGGATGACTTTCGCCTACTGCCATGTTTTTATTCCGTTCTTGTGCAGACAAACGTTGAGAAGAGGCAAAAATCAATTCCATAACGCAGAGGACACTCCCTGGGACTCAGATGGCCATGCCAAAATGTAGCTTTTAAAGACAGCTGTAGACCTCATTGATATCCCCAGCACACACATTACCTCATTTTATCACCAACACTACAACCCTGGAGAATGGAGGAGGGGGAGGAAGGAAGAGATGGAGGAGGAAGAGGAGAAAGAGGGTGGTATATATTAATTCGTAAAAGAACATTTTAGAAAATTAAATTTTTGATGTCGTTTCAGCCTAATGAACCAATCTGGCTTATTAAGTATTATATATATATATATATATATATATATATATATATATATATATATATATATATATATATATATATATATATATATATCATAAGATTTGACTTATAAGCTTCTAAATATGTAGAGAGACGATGAAAAATGCTTTTTTTTTTATTCTCCTCTCATTTCCTTCGCTCTTGCTTTACTCTTCTTTCCTCATTTCTCACTCTCTTCCAAGTTCTCCATTTTCTTCCCATTCCTTCTCTCTCACCCCGGTAGTTCAAAGACACTTTAAGTAGAGAAAAATCGTTCATTTAACGATGTGCCCCTTCCTCATTCATCCTATCCCTTCTTCTCTCCTCCCTTCCTGCCCCCCTTCCATTCATTAACTTCCCTCCCCTCCCTCTACCCCTATCACCCCTCTCCTACCTCACATCCCCCAATTCACCTCTCCCTCTTATCTTTGTTATTCCCTTTATAGTCCATTTTTCTTCTCTCTCTCCTCTGTCTCCCTCTTTGCACCTCCTCTCTTCCTGCGCTCCTATCAAAAGACAACAGCAATCAAATAACTTTGACTTCATTGAGTTATCTCAAGTTAAATGTACATAATATACTATAGAAGTGTACCCTGAAGATATTGTAACAAAATAATACGTTAAGTTAGGTTAGGTTACGTTAATTTAGGTTAAGTTAGGTTAGGTGAGGTTACATTAGGTTAGGTGAGGCTAATTTAGACTAGGTTAAATTAGGTTACGTTAAGTAAGGTTAGGTTAAGCTTCTACTGATGTTACCTCCCCCCCCCAACGTTGCTTTCAATACATCAATTGATGTCACTAGTATTGTAACTCAACGCTGTTATCAATACACCAGTCGATGTCACCAGTGATATACCATAACGTTATCAATACAGCAGTCGATGTCACCAGTGACGTACCATAACGTTATCAATACATCAGTTGACGTCACTAGGGATGTACCACAACGTTGCTCTCAATGATTTTTACAACACTATCACTGTAAAAAATATATATCAATCAACCTTTCAAAAAAAAATTGGGTATAGTCCATTTTTTTACACTATTAACAAATACAAATGTATAGCTGAAATAAATACGTGAAGAATTTACGAATTTACTCACGAAATCGTAATGAAACGACTGGAGATAAACCACGGAACCAGTGGGGTTCGACGACTCACTCGCCACTGGTTTAACCCCCATCCGTTCCGTGGTTTATACGAACCTACACTTGTACGCCCTCCCTCTACACACACGCACACGCACGTACGCAATCTGTAATGGTGCCAATGACACCAATTAAAACTGGAACTCAATGAGCACACTACACTATCATGAAGTGCCAACTTAAAACTGAGAAAGGAGGGAAGGAAGGAGGGAGGGAAGGGAAAGAAGGGAGGGAAGGAGGGAGGGAAGAGAGGGAAGGAGGGAGGGAAGAGAGGGTCGGAGGAAGGGAAGGGAAAGGGAGGGAAGGAAGGAGGGAAGGGGAAGGAGGGAGGGGAGGGGAGGAAAGGGAATGGAGGGAGGGAGGGAAGGGTCGAGGGAAAGGAGGTAGGAAGGAAGGAAAATAGTTGGCAAGGAGGGATGGGTCGAGGAAAAGGAGGGAGGGAGAAAAGGAGGGAAAAGAGCTGGGAAGGAGGGAAGGGTTAAGAAGAGGGAGGGAGGGAGGGAGGGAGGGAGGTATAATCTTCGTGATTGGCAAGATATGATAATCAGCAGCACGCACTTAAAAGCTTCCTGATTGGGTCAGCAAGATAATCCCACTGCTGACAGTCAGTGAACGGCGCCGCTCATTAACAGTGCCTGACTACGCCTGATTTTCCAGAGCTGAACTTGTTAAACGTGGCGCAGCCGGATCTGATTGGTCGAGATGATTGCCAGAGATGCGCTGCGGGATCTGATTGGTCAACAGTGTTACTAGTGATGTGTGGAGGGAGCTGATTGGTCAAGAAGATTACATCAGTGATGTGTTGGTGGATGTAACTGGTTGAGACGATTAATGCTGATGCGTCGTGAAACCTGATTGGTTGTGATAATGACCACTGATGATCTGATTGGCCTCTTGAAAATATAAATATGTCTGAGGGCTGCAGTCCTGAATATCATCAATATTATAGAGCAACGTTGGGTACATCACTGGTGACATCACTTAATGCACTGAGATCATCACTGAGCATATCACTAGTGATATCAATTAATACACAGAGATCAACACTGTGACATCAATTAATGCATTTAGATCAACGCTGGGTATAACATTAATGGCATCAATTAATGCATTGAGATCAATGTTGGGTATATAACCAATGACATCAATTAATGCAATGATATCAACGCTGAGGTACATCATTGGTGACTGCTGGAAGACAAGTAGTATTGACCTCCAGAACCAAGACAAAGACATGGGTTTACAGAACAGGCTTTTAACTGGGACAACGTTTCGCCCTGTGTAGAGCTTTATCAAGAGAGGTCTCGATAAGAAACTACTACACTGAGTGAAACGTTGTCCATATAAAGCCTGTTGCAACTTAAGTCATTATTTTCACAGCTAGCGTGCAACAGCCAATCAAAAGGCAGCTTTGAAAAGGCGCGGTTCCTCTACATGATTGGCTGATACCTGAAGACAAATCTTGGTTGACGGCTTGACCAACGAGGCTGTTGGTGCCAGCCCCACGTAGCCATCACAGTCAAACAGCTCACGGACTAGTTTCAGAAACTTACCCAGTTCCGCCTTCAAGACACCCAGAGATCTGCTGGTAATTCCTCCCACATATGAAATCAGTGTGTTAAAAATCTTGGGCTCCTTACACTTACTGCTATTTCTCAGTATGCCCATTACACCCTACTTTTATTGGCAGCAATTTACGACTTTCAAGCCTTTTGCTCTCATAGGAAGCAGTTTTAGTGTCTAGGTTTGAGACCAGTAACTCCAGATTATTCAAACCGTCAATTATGTATCTTTCTCGCCTATGTTCCAGGGAATACAGTTCGAGGGACTTCACAAGTTCAAGGTAAATTTCACACACATGACTGGCTGATATGACGAGCTTTGTACACATGATTGGCTGACAGGTTGCAGCTCTTGCACATGACTGGTTGACAGGAAGCGCTTCGTACACATGATTGGCTGACAGGTTAAGGCTCATGCACATGACTGGTGACTGGCGAAAAATCATAACACGATTGTAAACAAGCAGGGGAACGAGCAGGGTTGGAACCCATGACAAGACTGTGCTAAAACTAACAAGCCAGTGCTCTCACCACTGATTGGCCAGTGCTCTCACCACTGATTGGTCACAGCTACTTACCCCTCGCCCAGCGACACACCTGATTGGCCAAGACGATAACCAGGCATGTTTATCGCTACCAGAGAAGGTTAATGTGATCCTAGAGATGTCTGCGGACCGGTGGTGAGGGCGGGTGGGTAAGGGACGAGTGAGGGAGGGTGAAGGAGAGAGGATGAATGAGGCAGGGTGAGAGAAGGTGCATCAGGGAGGGTTATGAGGGCAGTCAAGGACTTTTTTTTATTTAACAAAATTAAGAGGGCAAGGGAGGGTGGAAGAGGTTATTGGGAGGGAGAGTGAAGGAGGGAAGCAAGGAGAGAGAGAGAGAGAGAGAGAGAGTGAGTGAGAGAGAGAGAGAGAGAGAGAGAGAGAGAGAGAGAGGGAGGGAGAGAGAGAGGAAGGAGAGGTCAAAGAAATATCTTAAGCACTGTATGTCACGTCTTGAGTGATGACCCAGGCACACACACAAACAAGCCACTAGACAGAGTGTCAGGTTTTTGTCTGCTCTGCTCCCTCTCTTCTTCTCTCCCTCCCACCCTATCTCCCTCCCTGGGAGAACTGAGCTCCAGTTGTTGGACTTGCCTCTGTATAATCAGTCTCACCTATAACTCAATAGTTCACTGCACTACACACACAGCTTCCTAATAAAGATTGCTGAACTTTCCTCTCTTATAAAGCCGTAAGATAATATAAATCTTCTATTTACGTTCACCACACACTTCATTTTCATGTTTATTTTTTTATTTTTAAAGTTGCTAACCCTGTAATATTTTCTTTCCAACCTAAAGTCAGTGCCGGATCAGCCGGGCTGTGGCTCGTACGTCGGACTGCGTGCGGCCAGCAGTAACAGCCTAGTTGATCAGGCCCTGATCCATCGGGAGGCCTGGTCATGGACCGGGCCGCGGGGGCGTTGATCCCCGGAATAACCTCCAGGTAACCTCCAGGTAGGTCGTCTGGTCTGAGACCGGGGCCCTGGGAAAGATAATCTCCAGAACCACTAACACATAATATTATGGTGCTTACCTTTACCTTTGATACACTTTCGATGAGTTCCGAGAGTCTTTCTACTCGCAGAGCCATGGGCCAGGCTTGTCTGGTGCTTGCCTGGTCAACCAGGCTGTTGCTGCTGGTGGCCCGCTGACACACATATCCGTCACAGCCTGGTTGATCTGGCATCTGTGTAGCTTTCGTAAGCCACCGCCTCCTCCATCTGATCCTTCACACGTCAGTGTGTTCTCTGCACTGTCGATACCCAGAGGTATCTTCTACGTGATAATCAACTCTCCTCTTGTTTCTACTCTTCTTACTTATTCAGTGTCGCCAGGTTTGCCTCCCTCAACTAATCACTGTCTGGTGGTAAATTCCGAGATTTCTCTTCCTTTATGTGTTTGTCTATGAGGCGGCTCCACACTGGTGATGCATATTCGAGGGCTGGTCTTACGTATGTGGTGAACAGTGATCCGAGTTATTCCTCAGTCAAGTTAGATGGTGTATTTCACTGAGCGCTAAACCTGTGTGAGCCGTTCGGTGCAAGTAACGGTAGAGATTCCATCCTTCGACTGCTAATGGTGGCCTGATCTCTGACCAGTCAGACTGTTGGTTACGCTAGAGACTTTCTGAACTTGAGTACTACAATGACTGTGTTCCAACATGACGCACACCCGTTACCAGTATAACTCACTGACGGTCTGTGCAAATGTGTTCAAGTCTTCAGTTCCCTCCAGAAATCCTAAAGAGGCACGTAAGTTCCCCCGTCTTCTAATAACATGTTCACTGTTTCACTATAATCAACTTTGTCCATAATTACTATCGCATTTGCTTTGTCTGTTTCGTAAAGTGAAGTCTAAGATTTGTTTAGTTATGCCATGGATTAAGGAAAGATCCTGGACTTCACCTTACGAAACAGACAAAGAAAAAACAGTAGTAATTATGGACAAGGTAGACTATAGTGGAAAAATGAACATGTTATTTGAAGACGGGGGAACGTACGTGCCTCTTAAGACTATCTCTTGCCAGGTGCCGCATCTGCAACGCAGCATGACTCCTACTGAGTCCTGCTTCCAGTTGGCCAAGTTTTGGATGCTTACATGTCCTTCCTGAGCCTCACTACGTCACTGGTGGTTATTTTAATTCCTGGTATATCATTGTGGTATGTTCAACTTCCTGGTGCAGTTACTGATCTCTAGTGAGTTATATACTAGTAACAGGTTGTCAAAGGCACTTATTCATAAACACTTGGCCTGTTGTGCGTGGTGTATTCACGTATCTGTGGCTGCAGGGTTTGATTCGAAGCTCCTGGCCCCGCCTCTTCGCTGGTCGCTACTAGATCCACTCTCTCTCCCTGCTCTAAGAGCCTTGTCGTACCTCTCTTTAAAGCTATGTATGGACCCTGCCTCCACTACATCACTCTCCAGGTGTGTATGTGTGATTATTTGTACTTACAGGAGGGGAGAAAATCGTATAGAGGTGTAGGGGAGGAGGGAGGGAAGAGGAAGGGAGACGTAGAGGTGGAGGGGAAGAAGTGAGAAGGAGAGGGAGGGAAGGGGGGGGGAGTGATGAATCAATCATGTTTACACCCAGATCTTAATGGAAGTTAATATCAAAATTGGGTAATGACACGACTTAATTTTAAAACGAGATAATAACAGGTGTTAACTTGGAAATTAGAATAATAACGACTCTAAATTACCAAATAGAAATAATAACGGCTGTTATGCGCACACAAAACTGCAAAGGGAAATTAATCACGGCACAAATAACGTAGCGATGGGAAACGCGAAGTAACGCTGTTTACTTTCAATTAAAAATCAAATCATAAGCGTCATTCGCCTGTTGACGGTTCCGGGGGTCATCGCCCCCGCCTCCCGTTCCCAGACCAAGCTTCCTGTTCGAGGTTGCAACACGCAGGTCAGCTGTGCCACGCAGCTGAGTGTACCAACTGATTGACGGCATCTGTCACCTTCCTTCTTGAAGACATTTTCAAGAAGGAATCTGTCAACTTCTTTCTTGAGGACCGACCTTTAAGAAGGTACCATGATATCAGAGAAGGGCTCTTGATCAAAGCACTTGAAGCCACCTCCCCTTCCTTGGATCAGACTTTATTATCACACATTCCCATGGAAGTCTCTGCCATACAGTCCTGAACTACATATACTTGTGGAGTTATCTGATAATTGTAGTGTTAGTGCTACTCTGCTCTTCACTGGAGAGTATATACTGCACTTGTGACATGCCTGTGACCGCTATCGAGGGCTCTTTTACCATCGGCCTAAGGCCAGGCTTCCCTGGTCACCAGCCAGGTCAATCAGGCTGCCTGTGCCAGTGTTCGGCGTCTTGAAAGCTACAGGCTGACTGTCCATTCAGTGAGGAATGAACAGTTGCAATAAGCATTACATAAATCTATATGATACATTACGCTACAATATTTATTATTATTATTATTACTGTTAATTTTTATCATTACTGCTAATTATTATTACAGCTAATTATTATTGCTATCATCACTACGCTGTGTAGGGAGGTGAAATAGGCCTAATTGATCCATAATGACCTTACCACACATTGCTATGCTACCAACGTGACGGAGGAAGAGGAGGAGGAGCAAAAGAAGAATTAAAAGAAGGAAAGAAACAGGAAGAAGAGCAAGAACAAAAACAAAATAAAAAACAATAACGTATAAATTATATGCAAAGAGGTCATTGTGCCAAAACATACAACGATGGATATTAATTATTAACGAAGATAATTGCAAAACTGTATTGCCACTACAGCAACAATTACGAACATTTCTAATATAATCACGACAATTATATCAACGAAATTATTATAATTACTAACATAATTACAATAATTTCTAACAGAGTTACACACATTACTAACATATGTAAAAAAAAATACTTAACTGATTATCGACAAAGGTTTTATACGCAGACATTTACATCTCCTTTTATACACTGAAAAATATATGCTCTGGGTGCTTATACACTATGACATGTATATCAGAGATTCATATTTGTTTGTACACTGAAAGAAGTATACTCTCAGTGCTTCTATACTGAAAGATATATAATCTGTGTGTATACACTGACAAGAGGGTATACTGTGTGTGTATACACTGACAAGAGGGTATACTGTGTGTGTATACACTGACAAGAGGGTATACTGTGTGTGTATACACTGACAAGAGGGTATACTGTGTGTGTATACACTGACAAGAGGGTATACTGTGTGTGTATACACTGACAAGAGGGTATACTGTGTGTGTATACACTGACAAGAGGGTATACTGTGTGTGTATACACTGACAAGAGGGTATACTGTGTGTGTATACACTGACAAGAGGGTATACTGTGTGTGTATACACTGACAAGAGGGTATACTCTGTGTGTATACACTGACAAGAAGGGTATACACCGTGCTTGTAGACTAAAAATAGGTGTATGTTGCTCTTATATACTAATAGATGTATATCTATCAGTATATATCTCGCACACACCGGGATGCTGTTATCGCCAGTGAGGAGTAGACTGTCCAGTACTTGCAACATTTGTGTTTCATTGCACTCACTCACTGCAACACAAGGTGTGGTACACGACGCTACCGTTTAACTGCACACACTGCAACACAAGGTGTGGTACACGACGCTACCGTTTAACTGCACACACTGCAACACAAGGTGTGGTACACGACGCTACCGTTTAACTGCACACACTGCAACACAAGGTGTGGTACACGACGCTACCGTTTAACTGCACACACTGCAACACAAGGTGTGGTACACGACGCTACCGTTTAACTGCACACACTGCAACACAAGGTGTGGTACACGACGCTACCGTTTAACTGCACACACTGCAACACAAGGTGTGGTACACGACGCTACCGTTTAACTGCACACACTGCAACACAAGGTGTGGTACACGACGCTACCGTTTAACTGCACACACTGCAACACAAGGTGTGGTACATGACGCTACCGTTTAACTGCACACACTGCAACACAAGGTGTGGTACACGACGCTACCGTTTAACTGCACACACTGCAACACAAGGTGTGGTACATGAC
>NC_091339.1:24134932-24377432 GCF_038502225.1 Cherax quadricarinatus
AAGTAAACAAAGCAATGGAAGGAAGTTGGGGAGGGAGGGGGAGGGGGGAGGGGAGGGGGAAGGAGGGGGAAAGTGAAGGGGTGGGGGAGGGAGGGGGAGGGGGGAGGGGAGGGGGAAGGAGGGGGAAAGTGAAGGGGTGGGGGAGGGAGGGGGAGGGGAGGGCGAGGGCGAGTAGGGAGGGGGAGGGGAGGGGGAGGGGGGAGGGAGTGGGCGAGGGGGAGGGGGAGGGGAGTGTTTACAGGCATACAGAGTGCGTGCAGCTGATGACACCATGACCTGCCTCCCTTTCTTTATCCTTTTCACTCTCCCTCTCGTTATCCTTTTCACTCTCCCTCTCGTTATCCTTATCACTCTCTCTCTCGTTATCCTTATCACTCCCTCTCGTTATCCTTCTCACGCTCCCTCTCGTTATCCTTCTCACTCTCCTTCTCGTTATCATTTTCTCTATATCCCTATCCCACTCTCAGTTATCCTCTCTATTCGTCTCACTTTTTATTCTTCTGTTTTTCTCACTTTTCCTTTCTATCCCTTTCCTGCTCTACATTTTTATACCTGTCCCTCTCCCTTACCTACTCACACTCTTCCTCTCCATTCCGTTCCTCTTCTTTAACCCTCTCCCCCTCTCTTTGTCCTTCTCTCCCTGTCATCATCTTTCATCTCTCCCTCTCTCACTCTTCCTCTCTATCCCTCTCCCTTTATTCATCCTTCCAGAGCAGCCCTCTCACCTAGGGTGTGGTGGCAGGTATGAGGCTTCCCCTGCGTATATACTTAGCCTTGGTATACGCCAACACATACGCCGGCACGCAACCCCATCACTGCTACTTTAATACCTCACTACCCCCTTCCTCCTCGCTGACTGTGAAAAAAAAAAAAACGTCCGAGAGAAACATTTCACCAAAACACACAAGTCCCCTGTGAGGGGAGAGGGGAGGAGGGTAATGAGAGGGGGATATGGGAAAGGGAGGGATACACAGAGAAGGAGAACAGGTACATTTCGCCTATTATAGTGTTATGGTGTGTCATGTTATGTATGTCATGTTATGGTGTGTCTTGTTATGGTGTGCCATGTTATGTGTGTCATGTTATGGCGTGTCATGTTATAGTGTCATGTAGTGGTATGAACCGGACAAATCATGTTATGGTTTGTCTGGTTCACTCTCACTCTCTCTAATGCAGCAATAAGGTGGTGTGAGTGCAGTGTGCTCCCTGTCACCCGTCTATTATCTGCCACCTGTCTACCTATCCATCACAGCCACATCCACAAATACACACACAAACAACGCCTTGTACGGACACGGCGGAGACATACCAAGGACATACTAGTGGTGCATTGGACATGCATATTCAGTGGCCCCCGCAAACACTCAAGCGTTGGTCAAGGCAAGGTAACTAACGAGGGGATAGCGCAAGGTAACTAACGAGGGGATAGCGGACTGGCTGGAGGATCAATGTTGGTAGGAAGGAAGCACTGGAGGAGAGAAGGGTCGCTGATGAACGAGGAATAACATGTAGATGAGAAATAGCAAACCTCGACAATAAAAAGAGGCGAGGGACATGAATGAAGAGGGGGACAAGAAGGATAAAACAAGTGTAGTGTGACACACTGAATCATTAATATGACACACTGGAACATTATATGTGACACTGAATCAAGATACAGGACACGCCTGAACCATTAAGTATAACATACCGCAGCAACATAGTACAATGAACCAATATGACACTAAACCAATAAATTACAAAATATTCCAATATATGGCACACTAAAACAGTAAATATGACACAATGAAGTACACGACACACTACACCAATAAACACAGAAGAACCAACATGACACGGTAAAGCAATAAATGTACCGGAATGCTTCAAATCGGCGATTCAGAGCCTCGTATATAATAATTTTGTCTAAACTAAGCTGGGAGGTATAGTGCTACTGTCCCTGTCGTTTGTATCAGTCAAAAACCTGTCACACTGTTTTATTGTCAATGCTGTGAGA
This sequence comes from Cherax quadricarinatus, assembly GCF_038502225.1. NCBI lineage: Eukaryota > Metazoa > Arthropoda > Malacostraca > Decapoda > Parastacidae > Cherax > Cherax quadricarinatus. Next base: position 24,136,929 of record NC_091339.1, read on the forward strand.
GAGTGTCACACAACACAACGGTGGCACCCTAACAGTGTCACACAACACAACGGTGGCACCCTAACAGTGTCACACAACACAACGGTGGCACCCTAACAGTGTCACACAACACAACGGTGGCACCCTAACAGTGTCACACAACACAACGGTGGCACCCTAACAGTGTCACACAACACAACGGTGGCACCCTAACAGTGCCACAGAACACAACGGTGGCACCCTAACAGTGCCACAGAACACAACGGTGGCACCCTAATACGGTTAATTTTACTTCAAATTCTCTAGTCACCTTCCCTTTCAAGCACGCGCCTTAATGTCGGTGAAGGGCTCTTGATCGAAGGAATTGAAGCTGCCCTTCTTTTCTCGTCGGATCAATCGTCAATACCCTCCATACACAAGGCGCTGTATGACCCTTACGGATCTAGCTCTTCCCCAGTGAAAAATGAATATACCACTACTGCTAGTATTACTACCACTACTAATACTTTACCTTTAATGAGTTCTAAGAATTTCACTACTCCTGGAGCCCGACCTTGGGCCAGGATTGCCTAATCAACCAGGCCGTTGCTGCTGGCGACCCGCTGGCCCACATATTCATATTATTATTATTATAATCAAAAAGAAGCGCTAAACCACAAGGGCTATACAGCGCTGCACCACATATCCATACTAGCGCACCTTATCTTTGATATACCTTTGAAGTTTCGAGAGTTTCACTACTTTCGGAGCCCAGTCATGGGCCTGGTCGAGGTACTTGTTCAGTTTCCTATAGAAGACTTCTACACTTGTCCCAGCAGTACAGTGTTCTCTTATTGTGTCCACGGCGCCTTTTCTTTTCACTAGGTTTATTTTACACTTCCTCCAATATTTCTCACTCCAGTATGTTGTTATAGCAGTGTGCAGATCTGGAACAAGGCCCTCAAGTACTTTCCACGTATGTATCATATATCTTCCTCTTCTCCGTTCCAGTGAGTACATAATTTAAATGTTTCAATAGCTGTGCTGGCCGTAAAAGATCTCTGCATCTGTTCCAGCTATGATATCTCCTGCCCTGACCGTCACCACAGAACAATATTCTAAACGAGAGAGTACAAGCAACTTGAATAAATTCACCACTGAAACTTTTTCCCTTATTCTGAAAGTTCTCATTATCCACCCGGTTATCTTCCTGGCTGTCGTCATATTTGCTTTATTGTCTTCATTCCATTCTTCACCCCGTCATCTTGTACACGACCATTGGCTCTTTACAATCCCATGTCACACATTACCATAAATACCAATTAACTCATTTCAATATTACTAAGTACTTGTATCCCTTATCAATCACTTACTTCCCCTTGTTCCTACAAGGTCACGTTGCTAGTGTAGTCACCTCACCGTCACGAGTGGTATCAGGATGCATCTGGAGCCGGGTCTGGCACGCAGCATCTCAAAATTCAGAGCAAAAAGGTGGCGCCCGTGCTCGCGTGCCCAGTACCATCACGGCTGTTTATAGCGAGGGCCCTTAACTCCTCTTCCCCCAAGCTGGGGGTATCCTCCCCGATATCACTCACCATGGTGTACCCTCCCTTAATGCCACGCACCCTGGAGGTCAGCACTCCCGTCTCCAGGCTAGCAAGCACAAACTGTGGCGCTTATTCTAGTTATTTTCTTGTGTGCTTGAGGTTACATTGTGGGTTTCTATGTTAACACTGATGGTTTTGAGAGACCGACTTGGACCATCAACTAGTCACACAGAAGCGCGAAGATAAGGGAGCCAGTATATATGTGTGTGTGTATATATGTATGTATGTATATATATATATATATATATATATATATATATATATATATATATATATATATATATATATATATATATATGAGAAAAGGGCGGGGACGGGAGACAGAAAGGAAGCGGAAGCGAGGGCACAGTCAAGGTTGGGACTGATCCTACATCGAGGTCTGGGCACAAGACTGGGGTAATTTAGGGGAAACTACTTAAGCTCTGCCCACGGGGAAATCGGTCTAGAATCCTGAGAGGCTAGTAAAGGATGAGTCTAAGACAGCTACAGAGGGAGGGTGAGTCTAAGGCAGGTACAGTGGGGAGGATGAGTCTGTCTACGACAGCTAAAGTGGGAGAGTGAGTCTAAGATAGCCACGGTAAAAACTGAATAACTACAATGGCATTCTCTGAGAGAGCACAAGGGCCACAAGCTATGGCTTGCCTGTATCTTATTTCTGATGTCATCACTCCTGCAGTCCGGTCCCAGACACGGCTTCCAAAATGCAACATACCGGTAAGTGTTATATATATAAATGCTAATGATCTGCTTCACTATAATATAACCCTTCTTGATAGACAAGTGAGTCTAATTAAATGTTGCTATCTAGTACCGGAGATCTGGTCTATCACCACCACCACCATTACCACACCTTGACCAGAGGCCTGGTCTACTGCCACCACTACTACCACTACCACACCAAGACTACATCTAGAGGCCTGGTACACCACCGTTTTAACAACCACCGCCACGGCTACAGCAACACCACATCCACTACCCCTCTTCACACCTGGCGACACCACAAAATACATAATGACGATAATATTAAAGAAAAATTCCACATCTCTACCAATAAGTAAATAACCTTACATTCTGGTAAGAAAAATACAGGAAATAACGACTCCACGGCGTGGAAAACAGGACAATCCACGCTTCAATTCCTGTTTGTCCAATAAAATATTCGCTGACACACGACAGGACAACCATCAGACTGCATGTACAGGCACAAGCCTCCCACTATCACTACAAAAATAATAAACAAAACAAACTTTTATTGGGGCAACGCTTTGCTCAGGGTACAGCTTTATTAAACTAAATCAATAAAGCCCCCGGGGTGAAACATCGTATCAATAAAAGCTCGTTCTCTGTACTCTCTTTATTCCCCTCCCCCCCACCACCAACAAAATTTATCCTTGGATCAACTTTGACTCTTTCCTTACTTCAAAACGTAGACGGAGTTTGAAATGCATCACAATATTAATATATTTTAATACATGTAGTAATAATAATAATACTAACAACAATGCTAATAATAATAGTAATAATAATTTTAATACTACTACTAATAATAACCATACTAATTTTAATAACAATAATAATAGCAATAATAATAATAATAAATTAATCAAATTCACTAAAAATTACTAACAACCCCCTGATCATTTATATAACTGCATCAGCAACATTGCTGCACACACACACACACACACACACACACACACACACACACACACACACACACACACACACACACACACACACACACACACACACACTGGTTGTCAAATATACAGAAAAAAACTAAGTTAATCCCCCTAAAAAAAGAAGTCAACGTGACTTATTTACATGTAGTTACAATCCACGAGGGGTAATAATCTCTCCCTAAACTGAAAAAAATGTCCAGAATTCATTAGTAACTAGGTTGCCTACATCAGAAAGTCGCAAAAATGAGCGAGAAAGTTCCCGTCTCATTTGCATACGAATGACAGGATTGTACTTCTTATTGTTGCTTCTTTATTTACACCTTTCTCTGGTGAAAGTTTTAGCAGTGGAAGAACCGAGGATTCTAGTGAGAGTTGTTGCAGTGTATTATAGTAAGAAGTTTTTTCAAGAGTAGATGAAGTGGGTGTTCTGGTGTGCATGATTCATAATGGGAAGAACTGAACAGTCTAGTGAAAGTTAGAAGAGTGGGTACTGTGAAAGTTGGAAGAGTGGGAACTGTGAAAGTTGGAAGAGTGGGAACTGTGAAAGTTGGAAGAGTGGGTACTGTGAAAGTTGGAAGAGTGGGTACTGTGAAAGTTGGAAGAGTGGAAACTGTGAAAGTTGGAAGAGTGGGAACTGTGAAAGTTGGAAGAGTGGGTACTGTGAAAGTTGGAAGAGTGGAAACTGTGAAAGTTGGAAGAGTGGGAACTGTGAAAGTTGGAAGAGTGGGAACTGTGAAAGTTGGAAGAGTGGGTACTGTGAAAGTTGGAAGAGTGGAAACTGTGAAAGTTGGAAGAGTGGGAACTGTGAAAGTTGGAAGAGTGGGAACTGTGAAAGTTGGAAGAGTGGAAACTGTGAAAGTTGGAAGAGTGAAAACTGTGAAAGTTGGAAGAGTGGGAACTGTGAAAGTTGGAAGAGTGGGAACTGTGAAAGTTGGAAGAGTGGGAACTGTGAAAGTTGGAAGAGTGGGAACGGTGAAAGTTAGAAGAGTGGGAACTGCGAAAGTTGGAAGAGTGGGAACTGTGAAAGTTGGAAGAGTGGGAACTGTGAAAGTTGGAAGAGTGGGAACTGTGAAAGTTGGAAGAGTGGAAACTGTGAAAGTTGGAAGAGTGGGAACTGTGAAAGTTGGAAGAGTGGGAACTGTGAAAGTTGGAAGAGTGGGAACTGTGAAAGTTGGAAGAGTGGGAACGGTGAAAGTTAGAAGAGTGGGAACTGCGAAAGTTGGAAGAGTGGGAATACTGAAAATTGTACGATCGACGGAACTTTCTGGAGAAATGCTAAACACCAGAACCACTTTCGGTGAAAAGCTTTCACAACTGAAGAACTAAACTTTCTGGTGTAAGTTTTACCAGTGGAAAAACTACCATTCTGGTGAAAGTTTTAAACAGTAAAAGAACTAATATTCAAGTGAAAAGTTTTTAACAGTGGGAGAACTAAACTTTCCGGTGATAATTTAAACAGCGCAAGATGTCAGCATAAGACGCAAAATAATACTGGACCAAGTGTGTAATAATCCGGGCAGGGCTGCAATTATTTACACTATTCTGGAGGTGAACATTCAGCATTACACTTTGTGTGTGGCGTAATGTTGTCAGCTTAGCTTACAATGTGTTGTTATAATTACAGGACACAGCGCTAACGCAATCTGGCTTAATTACGCATTAAAGAGTAGCCCAGATATTTTACCCTAATGTGATATTTAGCTGAGATATATTTGCGTGTTTGTGTGGAGAAACTTTTAGAGAGGGTGTGGTAGGTAAGTTTGGGGTGCCAGGTGTAAATGATAATGGGAGCCCTTTGATTGAACTTTGTATAGAAAGGGGTTTAGTTATAGGTAATACATATTTTAAGAAAAAGAGGATAAATAAGTATACACGATATGATGTAGGGCGAAATGACAGTAGTTTGTTGGATTATGTATTGGTAGATAAAAGACTGTTGAGTAGACTTCAGGATGTACATGTTTATAGAGGGGCCACAGATATATCAGATCACTTTCTAGTTGTAGCTACACTGAGAGTAAAAGGTAGATGGGATACAAGGAGAATAGAAGCATCAGGGAAGAGAGAGGTGAAGGTTTATAAACTAAAAGAGGAGGCAGTTAGGGTAAGATATAAACAGCTATTGGAGGATAGATGGGCTAATGAGAGCATAGGCAATGGGGTCGAAGAGGTATGGGGTAGGTTTAAAAATGTAGTGTTAGAGTGTTCAGCAGAAGTTTGTGGTTACAGGAAAGTGGGTGCAGGAGGGAAGAGGAGCGATTGGTGGAATGATGATGTAAAGAGAGTAGTAAGGGAGAAAAAGTTAGCATATGAGAAGTTTTTACAAAGTAGAAGTGATGCAAGGAGGGAAGAGTATATGGAGAAAAAGAGAGAAGTTAAGAGAGTGGTGAAGCAATGTAAAAAGAGAGCAAATGAGAGAGTGGGTGAGATGTTATCAACAAATTTTGTTGAAAATAAGAAAAAGTTTTGGAGTGAGATTAACAAGTTAAGAAAGCCTAGAGAACAAATGGATTTGTCAGTTAAAAATAGGAGAGGAGAGTTATTAAATGGAGAGTTAGAGGTATTGGGAAGATGGAAGGAATATTTTGAGGAATTGTTAAATGTTGATGAAGATAGGGAAGCTGTGATTTCGTGTATAGGGCAAGGAGGAATAACATCTTGTAGGAGTGAGGAAGAGCCAGTTGTGAGTGTGGGGGAAGTTCGTGAGGCAGTAGGTAAAATGAAAGGGGGTAAGGCAGCCGGGATTGATGGGATAAAGATAGAAATGTTAAAAGCAGGTGGGGATATAGTTTTGGAGTGGTTGGTGCAATTATTTAATAAATGTATGGAAGAAGGTAAGGTACCTAGGGATTGGCAGAGAGCATGCATAGTTCCTTTGTATAAAGGCAAAGGGGATAAAAGAGAGTGCAAAAATTATAGGGGGATAAGTCTGTTGAGTGTACCTGGTAAAGTGTATGGTAGAGTTATAATTGAAAGAATTAAGAGTAAGACGGAGAATAGGATAGCAGATGAACAAGGAGGCTTTAGGAAAGGTAGGGGGTGTGTGGACCAGGTGTTTACAGTGAAACATATAAGTGAACAGTATTTAGATAAGGCTAAAGAGGTCTTTGTGGCATTTATGGATTTGGAAAAGGCGTATGACAGGGTGGATAGGGGGGCAATGTGGCAGATGTTGCAAGTGTATGGTGTAGGAGGTAGGTTACTGAAAGCAGTGAAGAGTTTTTACGAGGATAGTGAGGCTCAAGTTAGAGTATGTAGGAAAGAGGGAAATTTTTTCCCAGTAAAAGTAGGCCTTAGACAAGGATGTGTGATGTCACCGTGGTTGTTTAATATATTTATAGATGGGGTTGTAAGAGAAGTAAATGCGAGGGTCTTGGCAAGAGGCGTGGAGTTAAAAGATAAAGAATCACACACAAAGTGGGAGTTGTCACAGCTGCTCTTTGCTGATGACACTGTGCTCTTGGGAGATTCTGAAGAGAAGTTGCAGAGATTGGTGGATGAATTTGGTAGGGTGTGCAAAAGAAGAAAATTAAAGGTGAATACAGGAAAGAGTAAGGTTATGAGGATAACAAAAAGATTAGGTGATGAAAGATTGAATATCAGATTGGAGGGAGAGAGTATGGAGGAGGTGAACGTATTCAGATATTTGGGAGTGGACGTGTCAGCAGATGGGTCTATGAAAGATGAGGTGAATCATAGAATTGATGAGGGAAAAAGAGTGAGTGGTGCACTTAGGAGTCTGTGGAGACAAAGAACTTTGTCCTTGGAGGCAAAGAGGGGAATGTATGAGAGTATAGTTTTACCAACGCTCTTATATGGGTGTGAAGCGTGGGTGATGAATGTTGCAGCGAGGAGAAGGCTGGAGGCAGTGGAGATGTCATGTCTGAGGGCAATGTGTGGTGTGAATATAATGCAGAGAATTCGTAGTTTGGAAGTTAGGAGGAGGTGCGGGATTACCAAAACTGTTGTCCAGAGGGCTGAGGAAGGGTTGTTGAGGTGGTTCGGACATGTAGAGAGAATGGAGCGAAACAGAATGACTTCAAGAGTGTATCAGTCTGTAGTGGAAGGAAGGCGGGGTAGGGGTCGGCCTAGGAAGGGTTGGAGGGAGGGGGTAAAGGAGGTTTTGTGTGCGAGGGGCTTGGACTTCCAGCAGGCATGCGTGAGCGTGTTTGATAGGAGTGAATGGAGACAAATGGTTTTTAATACTTGACGTGCTGTTGGAGTGTGAGCAAAGTAACATTTATGAAGGGATTCAGGGAAACCGGCAGGCCGGACTTGAGTCCTGGAGATGGGAAGTACAGTGCCTGCACTCTGAAGGAGGGGTGTTAATGTTGCAGTTTAAAAACTGTAGTGTAAAGCACCCTTCTGGCAAGACAGTGATGGAGTGAATGATGGTGAAAGTTTTTCTTTTTCGGGCCACCCTGCCTTGGTGGGAATCGGCCGGTGTGATAATAAAAAAAAAATATATATATATATATTTATATATATATGTATTTATATATATATATATATATATGTATTTATATATATATATATATATATATTTATATATATATTTATATATATGCAATAAGATCGCAGTAAACAGGTGATTTCAGAATATGCAAAACAACCTCTGTGAAAGAATAGAGAAAGTCCAAGCGCTTTCGTGACTTCTCACATTATCAAGGAACTATAAAGACAATACATGAAAGGAAGGCATTTAATAATACATTTAATAATACAATGGACAAATAATAAATCTTAATTCTTGGGTTGAGTACTTGGGTTGGACAAATATTTTGCTAGTGGGATGTCATGAAGGAACACTCTAGCTGGGCCAGCGGGCCCGCTGCAGTGCTCCTCCTTTTTTATGAGTCGGATGTCGTCGCGCGTCAGGTGTTGCTCCGTTGTATTATTAAATGTATTATTAAATTGTGGGATGTGATGGAGAGGTGTGGTCTCGACCCTTCATATGCCATCCTTTCATGTATTGTCTTTATAGTTCCTTGATAATGTGAGAAGTCACGAAAGCGCTTGGACTTTCTCTATTCTTTCACAGTGGTTGTTTTGCATATTCTGAAATCACCTGTTTACTGTGATCTTATTGCATATATATATATAATATATATATATATATATATATATATATATATATATATATATGAACGTTAAAATGGTATAAAATACCGACAGGTTGTTAGGTAAGACACATATGCAACAGTTAGGTATCTTTATTTCGAAACGTTTCGCCTACACAGTAGGCTTCTTCAGTCGAGTACAGAAAAGTTGATAGAAGCAGAAGAGACTTGAAGACGATGTAATCAGTCCATCACCCTTAAAGTTTTGAGGTGGTCAGTCCCTCAGTCTGGAGAAGAGCATTGTTCCAAAGTCTGAAACAATATGGAGTTGAAGTGACAGGATGGAGCCTTATATAGCGCCAGGAGGTGAGACGAAGGTCACTAGTAGAAGTAAGAACGCAGATGTTGGGAGGTCAGGTCCCTCTCAAATCCAGCCTACTGTGTAGGCGAAACGTTTCGAAATAAAGATACCAAACTGTTGCATATGTGTCTTACCTAATAACCTGTCGGTATTTTATACCATTTTAATGTTCAATCTGTCAGACACTGCAACACAAGGGTATCTTGGTACAGACCTGCAATCAACTTCGACAACCTCTACTAGTGAGAACGGCTGGATTTGAGAGGGACCTGACCTCCCAACATCTGCGTTCTTACTTCTACTAGTGACCTTCGTCTCACCTCCTGGCGCTATATAAGGCTCCATCCTGTCACTTCAACTCCATATTGTTTCAGACTTTGGAACAATGCTCTTCTCCAGACTGAGGGACTGACCACCTCAAAACTTTAAGGGTGATGGACTGATTACATCGTCTTCAAGTCTCTTCTGCTTCTATCAACTTTTCTGTACTCGACTGAAGAAGCCTACTGTGTAGGCGAAACGTTTCGAAATAAAGATACCTAACTGTTGCATATGTGTCTTACCTAACAATATATATATATATATATATATATATATATATATATATATATATATATATATATATATATATATATATATATATATATATATATATATATATATGAAGAGGATAACCCCATACACAGCTTCAAGAGTAGGTACTGGGAACGCGCAGTACAGTTCCATGATACGTATGCGTAACACATACGTAATATTTATAATTTTACATATATACAGAGAGTTTGCATATATATATATATAATTTTCTTGCATTTATCCAACAATCATATGCAGCAGACTCTCATATAATGTAATATCTATGTTAAAAAACTAACATTGCAGTCGTTATTATATTAACATATAATAACGTGAACACTGATATTGACATATCGAGAATAATCAGACGTTTTGTTGTTCTATAATTTCATTGTTAAATAATTAAATATAATATATTTATATAATACTCGTATAATATGTACGTTTACGATATATTATTTATAGTTAGGTAAGTGGACACACACACACACACACATGCAACGTTTTGAAACATTATATATAGACTTGACAAAACTAATGGCGAGCGAAACATAGCCTGATTATAATACTGACAACATGTCAGTACCTGTATTACTTGTGTAGTTTGCTTCATTAAAAGAAGGTAGAAGGGAAATAAGAGAAATGATCCGAAATGGATCAGCAGATTAAAACATCTTCTAAGAGAGGAAAAAATGACAGGCGTATCAACAAAGAGAACCATTACATGAGCCAATATATATTCATATTAAAAGGGAAATTTACGAAAGATAAGAAGAGAGAAAGGATCTCCAATATGAAAATGTTTGTGACCTGAGCTAGTACCGTCCGTGTGTGTGTGTGTGTGTGTGTGTGTGTGTGTGTGTGTGTGTGTGTGTGTGTGTGTGTGTGTACTCACCTAATTGTGGTTGCAGGGGTCGAGACTCAGCTCCTGGCCCCGCCTCTTCACTGATCGCTACTGGATCCTCTCTCTCTCTCTGCTTCCTGAGCTTTGTCATACCTCTTCTTAAAACTATGTATGGTTCCTGCCTGTGTGTATGTGTGTGTGTGTGTGTGTGTGTGTGTTTTCTCATAGAACAGGTGTTACTAAGGTAAAAATTTTATACGTGTACGTGTCTTCACACGGGCTTAGTACTCTGTGCGTTCCTGCACATAACATCAATAAAGCAATAATAATAATAATAATAATAATAATAATAATAATAATAATAATAATAATAATTCTAAGATTTATACTACAATATGTAGCACACTTGTCAACAGTGTGCCTTTCCTCATTACACACCTTCACAAATATGTATCTAGGAGTTTTCAATTTCCAATTGTGACCCCTTGTCTCTGTGTCCCATCTCTGGAACATCTTGTCTTTGTCCACCTTGTCTATTCCGCGCAGTATTTTATATGTCGTTATCATGTCTTCCCTGACCCTCCTATCCTGCAGTGTCGTCATGCCAACATTCCTGTTACATTTACACGCACAAACACACACAAAAAATCATACACTTGTCTAGTAAGGGTATGTATATGTAACATTTACACAATCATCGTAAGTGATTCACACACTCATCTAATAAGATGTAAACATTTCTATTACACACCTGCATCATTTCCAAACTTGCACATGTTTCTATTTACACTGTACACATATTTACACTGCTGTACACATATCTGGCACCGAGACAAGGTGTCTTGTGTGATAAATGATGCTCTTACACATAAATATTTACCCTGAATAAGTAATGAGTATCAATATTCACTTATTTAACTATTAAAGATACTTATTATTTCCAGAGAGAGACAGAGAGAGAATGAAGGGTGAAGATTACATTTAAATCGTACACACACACCAATAATTACAATGGAAGGGCATTTAATAACCAGGATATATAACAGGTTTGATTTAAAAGCATTTCCATCCACAAATAACAGTAATTAATGAAGTAGGGGCCGCCCTGGCATTCAGGCTCCGGGAAAAGTCTTCAAGGGCCATTACTGAAGTTCCAATAGATTCTCATTTGCACAGCATTATCGTGAATAATGTATTAGTGAAGGTAACTTTCTCATGTAGCTACGTTTACCTAGAGAAAAAAATGACGGTAGAAGCTTAGATGATTGAAAGATGTATTGAACATGTACTGGAAACCAGTTGAAAGCAGCAAGTAGTTAGTAGCATTATTCGTGCGCGTGTGTACTCACCTAGTTGTGGTTGCAGAGGTCGATTCACAACTCCTGGCCCCGCCTCTTCACTGGCCGCTACTCGGTCACTTATCCTGCTCCATAAGCTTTATCACACATCTTCTTAAAGCTATGTATGGATCCTGCCTCCACTACATTACTCCCCAGACTATTCCACTTCCTGACAATTCTGTGACTGAAGAAATACTTCCTAACATCCCCGTGGTTCATCTGAGTCTTCAATTTCCAACTGTGACCCCTTGCTGCTGTGTCCCATCTCTGGAACATCCTGTCTCTGTCCACCTTGTCGATTCCTCTCAATATTTTATATGTCGTTATCATATCCCCCTATCTCTCCTGTCTTCCAGTGTCGTCAAGTAGATTTCCCTTAACCTCTCCTCGTAGGACATACCCCTTAGCTCCGGGACTAGTCGTGTTGCAAACCTTTGCACTTTCTCTAGTTTCCTTACATGCTTGGCTAGGTGAGGCTGTGTGTGTGTGTGTGTGTGTGTGTGTGTGTGTGTGTGTGTGTGTGTGTGTGTGTGTGTGTGTGTGTGTGTGTGTGTGTGTGTGTGTGTGTGTATGTGTCTGTTTACGTAGCTGTAATTTTTTGTGGGAGTTTAAAACATTTTGCTAAAAATGACAAAATAATTATCTCTTTGTTATACACTGACTTGGTGTAGGTAATAAAACATCTGTACACTGATTAAGATATTTATTAAGAAAACGTCACCTGTTAGGGTGACCCAACACAGGAAGGGGGCGACAAACGGAGAGGAGAGCGACAAAAGAGGGAATGGAGGAAGGAAAACAGGAGGCTGGGAACAAAGGAAGAACTGAGGAAGGGAAGGGAAGGGAAGGAAGAAAAAAAAGCCGGCACGGAGAGTGGAAAGGACTTTTTTTTTTAATTTATCAAAATTGGATACATCAGCAGTGTGTTGCTACCCTACTCAATATTAAGTTACTCTGTGGGAACAAAAGCTATATTTCCCCCTCATACTGTATCAGTTACTCACTGGGAACAAAAGGGGTATTTCCCTGTCATACTCCATCCCACAAAATGTTAAAACATATCAGCTAGCCTGAGCTGAGAGACGTCAGTAGGGCAATGAGAATATCGTCAAGTATTCCATTAAAGGTTCACAGAGGGAAAGTGAGGGAGGGAGGGATGACAGCCGGACGGGATGGCCCCAGGAAGCTAATAAACAACATCAAAAAGGGGACAATAACAGGTTGAGTCGGACACTGGTGTATATGACAGTGCCGAGGCACTCATGTGTGTATATAAACCAGGGGTAGATGAAGTGCCAGAAAAGATGACACCCTGCTAGAAGGGGAAATGCTCGGCATTTCTCATTGGCATAGTGTGTCCGCGTATTTGTTCTTTAAAGGGAGAGCAGCAAACACTCGAATCACAAGAGGAAATAAGCGAATATACTGTAGTTCTGTACGTGCCTGTAGACAGTAAAAGCACAGGTGCTGGCATTTCTTCGTGTTCTGAGGCAGAGGTCAGCAAGACAACAAGGGAGTATGGCAACTAAGACGGAGATGAAGATAAGGACCAGCACTTAAAGCATCGACGTACACACAAATACAAGTTACTGGCTCGTAAGCTATACACAGAATGGAAAAGATACTGATTAACTCCCATCCCATTTTCCTCTGGCCCTCTGTCTTACACACACACACACACACCATTAAAAATCAAGGTGGAGAGGAGGAGGTAGAGGGGTACAACTGTCAATACGAGGCTCTTAACTCTTTAAGAAACAGCTATTAAAGTCAGTAGTGGCAGCAATAACCGCACCTATTAACATTTCTTTCAGTAGTTGGAGAGGTGTAAGCGGCTATCAAAGGTTTACAACAGATCGTGAAGGAAGAGCAGTAACTAGTGAGAACCTCACTTAACTTCTGCAAACAAAACTATTTCTTAAGACAACCTCACTCAACTCAAGGATTTATCTGTTCACCTGATAATGGTCCAGGTGATCCTCGCCCCCCGCCGCCCGGTTTCAATCTCACTCAAGGGTCTGTTGAGGTTGAGAAACTTCAGTCGACTGGTTATTAACTGTATCTGCTAGTAAATACTCCACAATATCTGGTGCTGAACCTGCCTGTTTGTCCCCTACGCATGTTAAAAATGTTTCATCTGAATACTCGGTTACTATGAACATCGAAGAAATAACAACATTCATCAACCATCAAAGGAAAATGTTCAAACATCCTTCTAATACATTTTGATAAGTTCCAGCTGCTTAGATAAAGAATTAACCAAGATCACAAATGGGACACTATATAAAACTCAAGAGAGTCATCAAACAGAACGAAAGGAGCGTGTGAAAGAATTAGAATTATGTCAGCTGACCATTCTTTCAAAAGAATACAATGAGGCAAATGTCACAACAGCCAGGAAAATGACCGGGTGGATAATGAGAACTTTCAAAACAAAGGGGCTAGTACCAATGGTGACACTTTCCAAATCACTTGTGCTCTCTCGTTTAGAATATTGTTCAGTGTTGACGGACCTGTTCAGAGTAGGGGAAATATCAGAGCTTGAACAGAAATAGATATAATTTACGGTCCGCATAGAGCCAATAAAGCATTTAAATAACTGGGAATGCCTTAAAGTCCTAAATTTGTACTCACTAGATAGAAGGAGAGAGAAATACATGATAATATATACCTGGAAAACACTTGAGGGTCTGGTCCTAAACCTACACACTAACATAATAACATACTGTAGTGGGAAATTTGGGAGGAAGTGTAAAATAAACCCAGTGAAAAACATGGGCACCGTGGGCACAACAAAAGAACACTGTATTAACGTCAGTGGCTCCAGACTGTTTAAAATCTTACCAGAAGATATCAGAAATACTGCTGGAACAAGTGTAACAGTCTTCAAGAGGAAACTGGACAAGTATCTTCACCAGGTGCCAGACCAACCAGGTTGTGGTGGATATGTGGTCCAGCGGGCCGCCAGCAGCAACAGTCTTATTGACCAGGCAAGCACCAGACGAGCCTGGCCCAAGGCCGGGCTCCGAGAGTAAAAAAAAAAAAAAACTCGGTACTCATCAAAGGTATATTAAAGGAAAAGGGTAGATAGTCTTATAATTACAAAAATGCTTTATTCACTATTACTTACTGTTACTCTCCTTCCGTATTACTTTAATATCGCTGTTATTAAAATAACAGCGATGGAAATAAAGTAACCGAGTTTTGATGACAACACATAGAATGCTGTTATATAAAACACTAAGAAATATTACTGAACACAGTGTTACTGTAACAGTCCTGGACACAATGTTACCGTAACAGTCCTGGACACAATGTTACTGTAACAGTCCTGGACACAATGTTACTGTAACAGTCCTGGACACAATGTTACTGTAACAGTCCTGGACACAATGTTACTGTAACAGTCCTGGACACAATGTTACTGTAACAGTCCTGGACACAATGTTACTGTAACAGTCCTGGACACAATGTTACTGTAACAGTCCTGGACACAATGTTACTGTAACAGTCCTGGACACAATGTTACTGTAACAGTCCTGGACACAATGTTACTGTAACAGTCCTGGACACAATGTTACTGTAACAGTCCTGGACACAATGTTACTGTAACAGTCCTGGACACAATGTTACTGTAAGTCCTGGACACAATGTTACTGTAACAGTCCTGGACACAATGTTACTGTAACAGTCCTGGACACAATGTTACTGTAACAGTCCTGGACACAATGTTACTGTAACAGTCCTGGACACAATGTTACTGTAACAGTCCTGGACACAATGTTACTGTAACAGTCCTGGACACAATGTTACTGTAAGTCCTGGACACAATGTTACTGTAACAGTCCTGGACACAATGTTACTGTAACAGTCCTGGACACAATGTTACTGTAACAGTCCTGGACACAATGTTACTGTAACAGTCCTGGACACAATGTTACTGTAAGTCCTGGACACAATGTTACTGTAACAGTCCTGGACACAATGTTACTGTAACAGTCCTGGACACAATGTTACTGTAACAGTCCTGGACACAATGTTACTGTAACAGTCCTGGACACAATGTTACTGTAACAGTCCTGGACACAATGTTACTGTAACAGTCCTGGACACAATGTTACTGTAACAGTCCTGGACACAATGTTACTGTAACAGTCCTGGACACAATGTTACTGTAACAGCCCTGGAAACAATGTTACTGTAACAGTCCTGAACACAATGTTACTGTAACAGTCCTGGACACAATGTTACTGTAAGTCCTGGACACAATATTACTGTAACAGTCCTGGACACAATGTTACTGTAAGTCCTGGACACAATGTTACTGTAACAGTCCTGGACACAATGTTACTGTAACAGTCCTGGACACAATGTTACTGTAACAGTCCTGGACACAATGTTACTGTAACAGTCCTGGACACAATGTTACTGTAAGTCCTGGACACAATGTTACTGTAACAGTCCTGGACACAATGTTACTGTAACAGTCCTGGACACAATGTTACTGTAACAGTCCTGGACACAATGTTACTGTAACAGTCCTGGACACAATGTTACTGTAACAGTCCTGGACACAATGTTACTGTAACAGTCCTGGACACAATGTTACTGTAACAGTCCTGGACACAATGTTACTGTAACAGTCCTGGACACAATGTTACTGTAACAGCCCTGGAAACAATGTTACTGTAACAGTTCTGGAAACAATGTTACTGTAACAGTCCTGGACACAATGTTACTGTAACAGTCCTGGACACAATGTTACTGTAACAGCCCTGGAAACAATGTTACTGTAACAGTCCTGGAAACAATGTTACTGTAACAGTCCTGGAAACAATGTTACTGTAACAGTCCTGGAAACAATGTTACTGTAACAGTCCTGGACACAATGTTACTGTAACAGTCCTGGACACAATGTTACTGTAACAGTCCTGGACACAATGTTACTGTAACAGTCCTGGACACAATGTTACTGTAACAGTCCTGGACACAATGTTACTGTAACAGCCCTGGACACAATGTTACTTTAAGTCCTGGACACAATGTTACTGTAACAGTCCTGGACACAATGTTACTGTAACAGTCCTGAACACAATGTTACTGTAACAGTCCTGGACACAATGTTACTGTAACAGTCCTGGACACAATGTTACTGTAAGTCCTGGACACAATGTTACTGTAACAGTCCTGGACACAATGTTACTGTAAGTCCTGGACACAATGTTACTGTAACAGTCCTGAACACAATGTTACTGTAACAGTCCTGGACACAATGTTACTGTAAGTCCTGGACACAATGTTACTGTAACAGTCCTGGACACAATGTTACTGTAAGTCCTGGACACAATGTTACTGTAACAGCCCTGGAAACAATGTTACTGTAACAGTCCTGGACACAATGTTACTGTAACATTCCTGGACACAATGTTACTGTAACAGTCCTGGAAACAATGTTACTGTAACATTCCTGGACACAATGTTACTGTAACAGTCCTGGACACAATGTTACTGTAACATTCCTGGACACAATGTTACTGTAACAGTCCTGGAAACAATGTTACTGTAACAGTCCTGGACACAATGTTACTGTAACAGTCCTGGACACAATGTTACTGTAACAGTCCTGGACACAATGTTACTGTAACAGCCCTGGACACAATGTTACTGTAACAGCCCTGGAAACAATGTTACTGTAACAGTCCTGGACACAATGTTACTGTAACAGTCCTGGACACAATGTTACTGTAACAGTCCTGGACACAATGTTACTGTAACAGCCCTGGAAACAATGTTACTGTAACAGTCCTGGACACAATGTTACTGTAACAGTCCTGGACACAATGTTACTGTAACAGTCCTGGACACAATGTTACTGTAACAGCCCTGGAAACAATGTTACTGTAACAGTCCTGGAAACAATGTTACTGTAACAGTCCTGGACACAATGTTACTGTAACAGTCCTGGACACAATGTTACTGTAACAGTCCTGGACACAATGTTACTGTAACAGTCCTGGACACAATGTTACTGTAACAGTCCTGGACACAATGTTACTGTAACAGTCCTGGACACAATGTTACTGTAACAGTCCTGGACACAATGTTACTGTAACAGTCCTGGACACAATGTTACTGTAACAGTCCTGGACACAATGTTACTGTAACAGTCCTGGACACAATGTTACTGTAACAGTCCTGGACACAATGTTACTGTAAGTCCTGGACACAATGTTACTGTAACAGTCCTGGACACAATGTTACTGTAACAGTCCTGGACACAATGTTACTGTAACAGTCCTGGACACAATGTTACTGTAAGTCCTGGACACAATGTTACTGTAACAGTCCTGGACACAATGTTACTGTAACATTCCTGGACACAATGTTACTGTAACAGTCCTGGACACAATGTTATTGTAACAGTCCTGGACACAATGAAAATATGGCACATTTGAAATCGAAGCTAATGGTGGCACTCACACCAACTGGGGTATTCAGCACGTGTCATGATTACTACCGACTGTGCCATTATTTGCCTTAGGTGCCAATGCAGGCCCTAGGTGTCATTCTGAGTCCTAGATGCCACATAACCCTAGGTGCCACTGTGAGCCTCAGAAGCCACAGACTCCTAGGTGCCATTGTGCGCCCTTGGTGTCACTGTCAGCCTTATGTGTTATTGCCCTAAATGCCACTGTGGGGCCTAAGTGCCAGACATCGGCTTGTTTTGATTGCTACTTGACTTGTTTTTTCTCTAGTTTTCCCTCCTGACTCGCCCATACTTTGTCCATTAAACGCCAATGTTCTCTCTCTCTGGTTATTCCTCCACTTCTATGTGTTCCCTCACACACACAGTATGTGTAACACATACGTAATTCAATAAACACTGCTATAACATAACACACAGCAACATAGAAGACTATCGTAATAGTGAATTTATACAAGTATAACCTAGTACATAAAAGTTAAACAAAAGAGGGCATATTGTTACAGCCTGGTATATCCCGGTTAAACTACAGAGTTGACTAGTATAGCCTGGTATGCCCCGGTTCAACAAGAAAGAGAGCAGGCCAGTATAGCCTGGTATAGCCAGATGAAAGAGCAGGATGCTGGTAGTTACCACAGATGGTTGATAATTGACTTACACAAGGCACTTGCTGTATACTCCTGCTTGCCCTCTCCACACACACACACACACACACGAACCAGGACAAGTGTCTATCGACGAGTGCCTTTGAAAACCAGTAACTACTACACACACACACACACATACTAACAAACAAACCAAGTGTCTTAGTGACAAGTTCCTTGGACAAATGGTAACTAACACACACACACACACACACACACACGACTAGTGCAGAGGCGGGGTGAGGAGCTGTGACTCGACCCCTGCAGCTACATATAGATGAGTACACACACCCATCCACCCCGGCAATACTACAAAATCGCGCCACACACACACACAAAGCAGGCCAAATGTCTATCGACAAGTGCCTTTGACTAGTAACTACTACTATTACACACCTCTCCATACACCCACCTGTAGGCACACACTAACACTCACTTAAACACTACAAACATTACTTTGCATTAATAACTAGCAATTACAATGCGGTATACACCTCTCACTATCAACTTATCCTCACTATACTACGTTCACTGTCGTACGCAATTTACAACGTCAACATCATACTGACTGTTCTTGTGAGCTAAGTCAATATGTTGGTGTGAGCAAAGGCAGCACGTTGTTCTGGGCAAGTTGGTGTGAGCAAAGTCAGTATGTTGTTGTGAGCAAAGGCAGCACGTTGTTCTGGGCAAGTTGGTGTGAGCAAAGTCAGTATGTTGGTGTGAGCAAAGGCAGCACGTTGTTCTGGGCAAGTTGGTGTGAGCAAAGTCAGTATGTTGGTGTGAGCAAAGGCAGCACGTTGTTCTGGGCAAGTTGGTGTGAGCAAAGTCAGTATGTTGGTGTGAGCAAAGGCAGCACGTTGTTCTGGGCAAGTTGGTGTGAGCAAAGTCAGTATGTTGGTGTGAGCAAAGGCAGCACGTTGTTCTGGGCAAGTTGGTGTGAGCAAAGTCAGTATGTTGGTGTGAGCAAAGGCAGCACGTTGTTCTGGGCAAGTTGGTGAGCAAAGTCAGTATGTTGGTGTGAGCACACAGATATACCTGGAGGGGATCCAGCCTTCCCAGGTTGTTGGTGCTAGCTGCAAATATACAAGTGATATATCTGTAACTGGTTTTAAGTCTTCCTATTCCCGTAGCACAGCCCTGAGCCAGGCTTGCCTGGCCAACCAGGCTATTGCTACTGGCGGCCTGCTGATCTACATATCCATCACGGCCACCTGGCGGAGGTAGTTATCCAGTTTCCTTTTGAAAACTTCTACACTTGTTCCGGCAATGTTTCTGATATCTGCTGGTAGTATGCTGAATAGTCTGAGGCCACGGATACTGATACTGTGTTCTCGTACTGTGTCCACGGCGCACTTGTTTCTCACTAGATTTATTTTACATTTCCTCCTATATCTCTCAGTCCAGCATGTTGTGATAGTGCCTATATTTGGAAATAGATCCAAACGTCCACATAGTATGTTGGTGTGAGTGCAGCAAGAGTCACTTACATGAGAACATAGCCAAGATAAACAGCAACACCTGCAGTAGTCAAGCTGCAGGTAATTAATATAGTCAAGTAGTGGTCTGATGGAACACTGTGGCTCCCACTTCACTCTGAAGGACCTGTTTGAGACACCAAGATCACCAACACACAACCATGACACAAGCTGGTAACACTACCTGTGTGTGTGTGTGTACTCACCTATTTGTGGTTGCAGGGGTCGAGTCATAGCTCCTGGCCCCGCCTCTTCGCTGACTGCTACTAGGTCCTCTCTCTCCCTGCCCTATGAGCTTTATCATACCTCGCCTTAAAACTATGTATGGTTCCCGCCTCCACTACGTCACTTTCTAGGCTATTCCACGGCCTGACTACTCTATGATTGAAGAAATACTTCCTAACATCCCTTTGATTCATCTGAGTCTTCAACTTCCAATTGTGACCTCTTGTGTCTGTGTCCCTTCTCTGGAACATCCCGTCTTTGTCCACCCTGTCTATTCCGCGCAGTATTTCATATGTCGTTATCATGTCTCCCCTGACCCTCCTGTCCTCCAGTGTCGTTAGGCCGATTTCCCTTAACCTTTCTTCGTAGGACAATCCCCGTAGCTCTGGGACTAGTCTTGTTGCAAACCTTTGCACTTTCTCTAATTTCTTGACGTGCTTGACTAGGTGTGGATTCCAAACTGGTGCTGCATACTCCAGTATGGGCCTGACGTAAATGGTATACAGAGTCTTGAACGAATCCTTACTGAGGTATCGGAACGTTATCCGTAGGTTTGCCAGGCGCCCTTATGCTGCAGCAGTTATCTGATTGATGTGCGCCTCAGTAGATATGCTCGGTGTTATACTCACCCCCAGATCTTTTTCCTTGAGTGAGGTTTGCAGTCTTTGGCCATCTAAACTATATTGTGTCTGCGGTCTTCTTTGCCCTTCCCCAATCTTCATGACTTTGCATCTGGCAGGGTTAAACTTAAGGAGCCAGTTGCTGGACCAGGCTTGTAGCCTGTCCAGGTCTCTTTGTAGTCCTGCCTGATCCTCATCCGATTTGATTCTTCTCATTAACTTCACATCATCTGCAAACAAGGACACTTCTGAGTCTATCCCTTCCGTTATGTCGTTCACATATACCAAGAACAGCACAGGTCCTGTGTGTGTGTGTGTGTGTGTGTGTGTGTGTGTGTGTGTGTGTGTGTGTGTGTGTGTGTGTGTGTGTGTGTGTGTGTGTGTGTGTGTGTGTGTGTGAAGGCCCTCGAGAGATTTTCTACTCCTGAACCCCGGTCTTGGACATGGGTGAGACAAAGAGAGAGAGAGAGAGAGAGAGAGAGAGAGAGAGAGAGAGAGAGAGAGAGAGAGAGAGAGAGAGAGAGAGAGAGAGAGAGAGACAGGCAGACAGAGACAGACAGACAGACAGACCGACAGACAGACAGAGACAGAGAGACAGAGAAAGAGACAGAGACAGAGAGAGTGAGAAATAAAGGAGAAGAGAAACTTGCTTCTTACAGAATATTTCCAAAGTTCAAGAGGGGACGTCACACACCACCTTCCATAACGTTCCTAAGTTGCGCTGTAAGCACCAGCACTAGCAGCACAGTGGTTCCCAACCTGTGGTCCGTGGAACCCTGGGGATCCGCAAAGGTAGTACAGGGAGTCCGTGAGCTAAGTTCAAAATTTCAAAGCCGTTTCCAAATCGGAGTAGCCAGAACTGTCATCCAAAGGACTGAGATATTTAATGCCATTCCTCACTACATATTTATATGAGTGAGTAGGCTTTTTTTTCCAGCTGTTTTATATAAACTCAAAATGCAGAAACCGGATGAATGTGGAACTTGACTTACTCTTCAAAATGTCTGCCATTGAATTTAAAATTCAGAACATAGCGTAACAAAGCAGCAGCATCAATCTCATTGAACAAGTAAGTTATTTAATTCTGCCATTTATTTAATTGCGTAAGCCTGGTCAACCAGATTGTTACTGCCAACGGCCTCCAGACCTACACAGACATCATACCCTGTCTGCCAAATTCGCTCTTTCAATTGAGAGATGAAACTGGGAAAACAAGTTTGTTGTTAGTTGATAAAATCGACTTGTTGAGTAGATGGACCTTAAAAAAACCTGGGGTCCCTGGGAAAATTAATTTAAATATAAGGGGTCCTGGTCTAGTTGATCGGCGGGAAATGCTTGAGCCTGTTTCCTGACAAACCTAACCTAACCTGATCGTAGCGTCAGCTAGGGTTCGAGGAGACTCCTACACTGTACGCACAATAACCTTGCACGCCTAATAGCGTACGTCCAGCGCTGCCAATTTCCCAGGAGAATCCTACACTCGCATCCTACAGAGGACAAAGGATCTCCCACACTGCTCCTTACTTTACCTGCAGCTTTACAGGTATTATTACAACCCCTGAGTGATCCTGGGAGGTGTGTTGCTCTGATGGACGCGGAGACACGGTGATCTGATGGGAATACAGAGAGGGTACAACGTTTTTCTGATGGGTGTGCCCTTACACTTAACACTCAAAAAATAATGCGAACAATGGAGAATAAATCACTAAGAAACAAGTGAAGCGTCTGGATTACACACATCAAAATCTCTTGAGAGAGAAGGTTACGACGACGCAAATGATTTTGTGTGACTTTGTAAATGGTCTAAGTCGGAACAGAACGTCGTGGTAAGCTCCTCTCTCCTATGTACGGGTTATTTGTGTATTCTTCCAGTCGCGGTATTGTGACTTTTTGTTTTAAATCTCTAGAGTTGTGGACGACAGATGTAGGCACACCTGCTGGTAGCAGAGACAGATGCAGGCACACCTGCTGGTAGCAGAGACAGATGCAGGCACACCTGCTGGTAGCAGAGACAGATGCAGGCACACCTGCTGGTAGCAGAGACAGATGCAGGCGCACCTGCTGGTAGCAGAGACAGATGCAGGCACACCTGCTGGTAGTAGAGACAGATGCAGGCACACCTGCTGGTAGCAGAGACAGATGCAGGCACACCTGCTGGTAGCAGAGACAGATGCAGGCACACCTGCTGGTAGCAGAGACAGATGGAGGCACACCTGCTGGTAGCAGAGACAGATGCAGGCACACCTGCTGGTAGCAGAGACAGATGCAGGCACACCTGCTGGTAGCAGAGACAGATGCAGGCACACCTGCTGGTAGCAGAGACAGATGCAGGCACACCTGCTGGTAGCAGAGACAGATGCAGGCACACCTGCTGGTAGCAGAGACAGATGCAGGCACACCTGCTGGTAGCAGAGACAGATGCAGGCACACCTGCTGGTAGCAGTTCAAACTACACCCGTGACACACCTACCACCAAGTTCCAGAGGTAACTGAGGACCAGCCTGTTGCTGCCAGCGGCCAGCAGGCCTACAAATCCATCATAACCTGACTGATCTGTGAAAATAATACGTGATCAATGAACCTCTTATGTGCCAGAATCATGGTTACTGAAGCAATTTAAAAAAAAAAATCACTAAAAATGTTTACTTTCAGTGATTAATAATTTAGTGCAAATCTTCAAAAAAATATTGCCAAAAATAAATTTATACTAAACTCATGAATTCTGCGAGTGAGTTGAGTGAGTTATTTTTATCAGAACAGAAAGATTTTGACTACACTAAGTGTTCAGAAGAGAAGACCGACTTTGAGGGTTCTTCTATCCCTCCAGCCCAGCCAAAATTTCCATTTTCTTGACTACTTGATCAACCACGCTGTTGTTGCCAGCCCGCAGATCCACATTTCCATCACCACCAGCTTGATCTGGTAACTCGAACGGGTAATAGTCCTGTATCCTTTTAAATACCTTGGGTTATCATCATTAGTATTATTATTACTAATAGCCCTTTTGAGTGTTCCCACCATATTAACTATCAAATAGAGGAGTGTAGCTCCACACAGCAGGTGTAGCTCCACACAGCAGGTGTAGCTCCACACAGCGGGTGTAGCTCCACACAGCGGGTGTAGCTCCACACAGCGGGTGTAGCTCCACACAGCAGGTGTAGCTCCACACAGCGGGTGTAGCTCCACACAGCGGGTGTAGCTCCACACAGCAGGTGTAGCTCCACACAGCAGGTGTAGCTCCACACAGCGGGTGTAGCTCCACACAGCGGGTGTAGCTCCACACAGCGGGTGTAGCTCCACACAGCGGGTGTAGCTCCACACAGCAGGTGTAGCTCCACACAGCGGGTGTAGCTCCACACAGCGGGTGTAGCTCCACACAGCAGGTGTAGCTCCACACAGCGGGTGTAGCTCCACACAGCAGGTGTAGCTCCACACAGCGGGTGTAGCTCCACACAGCGGGTGTAGCTCCACACAGCAGGTGTAGCTCCACACAGCGGGTGTAGCTCCACACAGCGGGTGTAGCTCCACACAGCAGGTGTAGCTCCACACAGCGGGTGTAGCTCCACACAGCAGGTGTAGCTCCACACAGCAGGTGTAGCTCCACACAGCGGGTGTAGCTCCACACAGCAGGTGTAGCTCCACACAGCAGGTGTAGCTCCACACAGCAGGCGTAGCTCCACACAGCAGGTGTAGCTCCACACAGCGGGTGTAGCTCCACACAGCGGGTGTAGCTCCACACAGCGGGTGTAGCTCCACACAGCAGGTGTAGCTCCACACAGCAGGTGTAGCTCCACACAGCAGGTGTAGCTCCACACAGCGGGTGTAGCTCCACACAGCAGGTGTAGCTCCACACAGCAGGTGTAGCTCCACACAGCAGGCGTAGCTCCACACAGCAGGTGTAGCTCCACACAGCGGGTGTAGCTCCACACAGCAGGTGTAGCTCCACACAGCAGGCGTAGCTCCACACAGCAGGTGTAGCTCCACACAGCGGGTGTAGCTCCACACAGCAGGTGTAGCTCCACACAGCAGGTGTAGCTCCACACAGCAGGCGTAGCTCCACACAGCAGGTGTAGCTCCACACAGCGGGTGTAGCTCCACACAGCATGTGTAGCTCCACACAGCAGGCGTAGCTCCACACAGCAGGTGTAGCTCCACACAGCAGGTGTAGCTCCACACAGCGGGTGTAGCTCCACACAGCAGGTGTAGCTCCACACAGCGGGTGTAGCTCCACACAGCGGGTGTAGCTCCACACAGCAGGCGTAGCTCCACACAGCAGGTGTAGCTCCACACAGCAGGTGTAGCTCCACACAGCAGGTGTAGCTCCACACAGCAGGTGTAGCTCCACACAGCAGGTGTAGCTCCACACAGCGGGTGTAGCTCCACACAGCAGGTGTAGCTCCACACAGCAGGTGTAGCTCCACACAGCAGGTGTAGCTCCACACAGCATGTGTAGCTCCACACAGCGGGTGTAGCTCCACACAGCAGGTGTAGCTCCACACAGCGGGTGTAGCTCCACACAGCAGGTGTAGCTCCACACAGCGGGTGTAGCTCCACACAGCGGATGTAGCTCCACACAGCGGGTGTAGCTCCACACAGCAGGTGTAGCTCCACACAGCAGGTGTAGCTCCACACAGCATGTGTAGCTCCACACAGCGGGTGTAGCTCCACACAGCAGGTGTAGCTCCACACAGCATGTGTAGCTCCACACAGCGGGTGTAGCTCCACACAGCAGGTGTAGCTCCACACAGCAGGTGTAGCTCCACACAGCAGGTTTAGCTCCACACAGCGGGTGTAGCTCCACACAGCGGATGTAGCTCCACACAGCGGGTGTAGCTCCACACAGCGGGTGTAGCTCCACACAGCAGGTGTAGCTCCACACAGCAGGTGTAGCTCCACACAGCAGGTGTAGCTCCACACAGCAGGTGTAGCTCCACACAGCAGGTGTAGCTCCACACAGCGGGTGTAGCTCCACACAGCGGGTGTAGCTCCACACAGCGGGTGTAGCTCCACACAGCAGGTGTAGCTCCACACAACAGGTGTAGCTCCACACAGCGGGTGTAGCTCCACACAGCAGGTGTCGCTCCACACAGCAGGTGTAGCTCCACACAGCAGGTGTAGCTCCACACAGCGGGTGTAGGTCCACACAGCAGGTGTAGCTCCACACAGCAGGTGTAGCTCCACACAGCAGGTGTAGCTCCACACAGCAGGTGTACCTCCACACAGCGGGTGTAGCTCCACACAGCGGGTGTAGCTCCACACAGCAGGTGTAGCTCCACACAGCAGGTGTAGCTCCACACAGCGGATGTAGCTCCACACAGCAGGTGTAGCTCCACACAGCGGATGTAGCTCCACACAGCGGGTGTAGCTGCACACTCTGGGTGTTTTCAACTGTGATGCTACTCCATAGGCAGTGGTTAAAACAGAATTCCTTGTGGGTAGACCGACAGATGAAGTGGACGCGTGTAAGTGAACTGTAGTGAGCAAACTAATTACAAGTGTATCCTTCATTATAGTTTGTAATTCCCATTTCTCATATTTATGAAATATAGATCACTGTAATAACTTCGCTCCATATAGCATATCACTCCCTGGCACTCTGAAGGATGCTGGGAATGTTGCAGTTCGGAGGACCATCTCAACTGTGTTGTCGGACCATTTCTGGCCAGACAGCCATTGAATGAATGGTGGTGAATGTGTTTCCTTTGCTGGGGGGAATTACCCTACCTTGGTGGGAGGCGGCCGGTGTGTCAACTTAATCTCCTCATAGTAACCTTGTATTAATGGTGCTTTACCAGTAATTCTGTATTCAATGTTCTTCTAGTATTAGCGAAATAACTTTAATGCCTCATTGTCCCCAATATTATAATTACCTGATCTGAATATATGTGACGTAAAGTGTTCTAGTAGAGTGGAATGTGAGATTTTTCTTCTATGATCTATTATTTAACCATAAGAACTGGAAATACAAACGATAGACAAGACTCAGCCCATTCGGTCTGTCTGGCTAACTAGTCGCCCCATAATGAAGGAACAAGGAACTCTTGTATTACCTCCCCCCCCCCACGCCCGTCTTCCTCAGAGCACCATCATACAATTTTGGTAAATAATAAACAAATAGCTGATGGTTACAAAGGCAGCAAGAACTTGTGTGCACTGTGGTAACATTAGTTATTGAAGATGGCGGCAGCGTGTTTATTGGGCGGAGTGTATCAACAGAACTGTCAGAAGTCACACCCTCTCACCTTGCCTCCTCTCTCTACCCTTCCTCCCATAACATTGCCACCTGTTAGGAAGGCCCCCATGACTCCCTCCCCATAACATTGCCACCTGTTAGGAAGGCCCCCATGACTCCCTCCCCATAACACTGCCACCTGTTAGGAAAGCCCCCAGGACTTCTCTTCCTCCCCGTAACACATCCACATGTTAGGAGAGCCCCCATGACTCCCCTTCCTCCTCATAATATTTCCACCTGTTAGGAGGGCGCCCATGACTCCCCTTCCTCCCCATAACACTGCCACCTGTTAGGAGAGGCTCCCCATGACTCCCTCCAGCAATGCCACCTGCTAGGAGTGGCTCCCCACGACTCCCCTTCCTCCCCCTAGCAATACCACTAACTAGGTCATGCATTGTACATGAGGAAGGGCAAATGGGTGGGCTCTTCCCCCTCTGCTATCACCGTGAATGGGTACCCCTCCCCCTATGCAATTACCCCGAGAGGGGGCTACCCCCTCTGCTATCACTCCAGATGGGGGATATTCCTCCCAATCCTATCACCCTGGGTAATGACACACTCACTCTCCTCCTCCTTTTATAGATCCAACCCCCCAACAATAACAACATTCTGGGAGTTTAATTAGAGGGCGCTGGTGTGCTTACCCAATGTTAAAACATCTATATTGTCAAGCGGGTGTCAATACGGGGTGTGTCCAGGTAACAGCACTTTTACCAGCCTCGTCTGTGGGGAAGATGTGGGAGCGATGGGGATGATGAGAAAGGATGGGGAAGGAGTGAGGATTGAGGAAGGTATGGTATGGTTGCAAGTACGGAGGGAAGCCGTGGGGAGGCACGTAGAGAAGAAGGTAGGGAGGGATGTGGGGAGAGTGTGTGTTAATGAGAGTTGTTGGATTGTGGTAATGTGGATGTGGAAAGGAAAACGGGAGGATTGGATGAGGAATATGTAGAGAGAGAAATGGGGAAGATTTAATTTTCTTATTGATCAATATTGGATACAACAGCAGTGTGTTGCTACCCTATTCTACACGATGGTTACATAGTAGGAACAAAGGCTACCTATATTTTGCCTGTCATATTCCATCACACAAGATGGTTAAATATATACAGATCGGAAGGAAATGATGGGAAGGTAGTATGGATGGTAGGGAGGTGGTAGAGATGAAGGTGTGGGGTGAGGAAGGCTGCCTATGCCAATGAGACACAACTGTATCTGGCGTCTAATACAAGAGTACTGAGGAAGGTGGATGTTTCAAGCCTGACATTAATGTCAGGCTTCCCTCGTAACCACCTGATCAGCCAAGTTGTTGCTGCCCGCAAAACCCACTTGACAGCCTGGCTGAACAGGCGCATCCTAAAGGAACTTGTCCAAGTTAAGGACAAATAACTTTGCTTCGACAATATTTCTGATAACTGTTTACATAAGAATACTGAAACTTGTATACAACCAGTATTAAACCTTAAACACATCGCGTTACACCTATGTAACGCTGGTTAAAGAAAACACCTTTGACCCTTAGTATCTCAATTAAAAAAAAAAACATTTTAAGCAAATATCCTAAATCGGCTTGCAACAGGTGAAACATAAACTGCAGACATATATGAAGATGTACTCCTGTCAACCCTCCTGGGGGACTAGTTCCTAGGCTGTTTCTCTACCCATATGGTTTCACCTACTGCCTCTTGCAGGGCAAGACTCTTATTAAAAGATCTCCTTTTCTTATACTTTCTTTTTTTAGCCAATCAGTAGGCCTATTTGTGTCCTCATATTCACAGTTATCCCGTGGTGGCCTCCACAACTACATGCACGCAGCTTAGCGATCATCGCATGGCACGGCTTATACGGCGCATAATAAATTAGCCGCTTCGAGGGCAAAATGTAATCTTCAATGCATGGAGTTAATGCAAGATGAAGTCTTCAGAACTATTCTTGGTTGTCTAAACTGCCTTAATCTGAAAGATAAGCCGCAACATTTCTAGCGAGAGTGTAAAACTCTTTGATCATCATACGTGAACATTCTAAAGCTTAAAATCTAAACTATTTGGTTTAGAGACGCTGGATCAGTAGAGTTCACAAGCAGAGTCAACACATGTGTATCACCATCATACTTTCATACAACATAAATATCTATATTACATGTACAAATCAATAACAAAGAATAACTAACAAGCAATTTTTTTTATGATGAATAAAATAAGAGCAACTCATAAATATTGTGATAATAATGATAATAATTAGCAATAATAATAAAACTAATATCAAATGTATATTTTACCTCAGTTTAAATTATTGCAGTCTACTAATAAAGATGATTATACAGCTAACACTATAACTGCGTCTTGTGATGATAATCTGATTACAGGGTGGACGGGTAAGCCGGTGGAAGGTCTCGCTCACATGACTAAAACCTCCACTGAGCTGGTCATCATATGACAGACCCGTGGTGTGATGAATGTCTCTTCCTATAATATGTATAAAATGAACAGATGCAACGAATGCATGCCTATATATATATATATATATATATATATATATATATATATATATATATATATATATATATATATATATATATATATATATATATATATATATATATATTTTAAATATATAGAGAAGTACCACCTCTATAGCTGGAATGGGGACCCTCATCGTCAGAGAAGACAATAAACGTACCTCAGAGAAAACTGGCCGATTCCCACCAAGGCAGGGTGGCCCGAAAAAGAAAAACTTTCACCATCATTCACTCCATCACTGTCTTGCCAGAAGGGTGTTTTACACTACAGTTTTTAAACTGCAACATTAACATATATACAAAACATACATATATATATACAAAACAACCACTGTGAAAGAATAGAGAAATTCCATGCGCTTTCGTGACTACTTAAAATATCAAGGAACAATAAAAGTAATGCATCAGAGGAAGGCATATAAAGGGTCTAGCCCACACCTCACTATCACATCCCACAACAAAGCAACAGCTGACGCGCGACTCATAAGAAAGGGAACACTGCAGCAGGCCCGCTGGCCCAACAAGACAGGTCCTTCACACAACCCACGAACAAACTATTCTCATATATATATATATGTCGTGCCGAATAGGCAGAACTTGCGATCTTGGCTTAAATAGCAACGCTCATCTTGCCATATAGGACAAGTGAAAATTTGTGTATGCAATAATTTCGCCAAAATCATTCTGAACCTAACGAAAAAAAAATATTTCACTGTGTTTGTTTAGTATTAAATTATTGTAAACAAATCTAAAATATATTTAGTTGAGTTAGGCTAAAATAAATTGAGCTTGTTATAATAAGGTTAGGTAAGTTTTATAAGTTCCTTTTGGTGCAAAATTATAAATTTTTACATCAACATTAATGAAAAAAATATATCTTTAAACGTATAAGAGAAAATTTTAGAAAGGGCTTAATTTTAAATGAGTTCTTGCTAATTGACCAGTTTTACATATTCGGCACAACATATATATATTATATATATATATATATATATATATATATATATATATATATATATATATATATATATATATATATATATGCATATATATATATATGCATATATATATATATGCATATATATATATATGCATATATATATATATATATATATATATATATATATATATATATATATATATATATATATATATATATATATATATATATATATATATATATATACAAATAACCCGCACATAAAAGAGAAGCTTACGACGACGTTTCGGTCCGACTTGGACCATTGACAAAGTCACACTAACAGAGGTGGAGCAGGACGGCTATATATAGGCAGGAAGAGGTGGAGGTGGAGGTTGGATGGCGAAACGTCTACGATGGGGATGCCCGGGTGTTGTGCATGTGTCTTAATTTCATCTTGTCGGTATTATATACAATTCTTGTACTACTACTACTACTACTACTACCTCCACCTCTTCCTGCCTATATATAGCCGTCCTGCTCCACCTCTGTTAGTGTGACTTTGTCAATGGTCCAAGTCGGACCGAAACGTTGTCGTAAGCTTCTCTCTTTTATGTGCGGGTTATTTGTGTATCGTTCCAGTCACGGTATTGTGCCTTTTTGTTATATATATATATATATATATATATATATATATATATATATATATATATATATATATATATATATATATATATATATATATATATATATATATATATGTATATTATATATATATATATATATATATATATATATATATATATATATATATATATATATATATATATATATATATATATATATATATATATATATATATATATATATATATATATATATATATATATATATATGAGGCATTCCTCACAGGAAAAACAACTGCCACTTCTCCTGACAAGCGAAACGTCCCTGTTCCCCAAAATCTCCCTTCCCTCAATATACTTCCTTACAAAAACAATTCCTTCACCAGATCCTCTCCAACTCCGGTTAAAGGCAGGACCAGAAGCTACAGTTTGACCCCCCAGTTGCACACGTAGCTGAGAACACCACCAACACCACCACCACCACCACCACTCCAATATCTCCCCCATCACACTGACTCGCTTACATTAATC
Source organism: Cherax quadricarinatus (assembly GCF_038502225.1). NCBI lineage: Eukaryota > Metazoa > Arthropoda > Malacostraca > Decapoda > Parastacidae > Cherax > Cherax quadricarinatus. The sequence continues at coordinate 24,168,628 of NC_091339.1, forward strand.
CTGGCCTGCGTGTCTGTCACCCCTCCCACCATGACCAATATAATTTGCATGACGGCACAGACTGAGGTAGGCCTACTTTATCGATCAGTAACGTAGGCCTAGTTAATCGATCAACAAGGTAATAAAAGAGATTTATTACGCGTGAAAGTGAAGAATGTGACAGTTACCCTCCTACTACTGTAGTAGCAGCAGCAACAGTAGTAGCAGCAGCAGCAACAGTAGTAGTAGCAGCAGCAACAGCAGGCATTACCTCCGCTTCTCTTACTATTTTTATTATTATTATGTTCATTTCGAAGCCCTTAATCAGTAAATGTCATACCACGCCTGGGGAACGTCAAGGATTGGGGGAGTCAGGATTGATCCGAGAAATGGAAGGGTAGCTCTAAATCCTTGGATGAAGATCCCTTCAGCAGCATAAAGGCACCTACTAAGGAGAATGTCTGAAAAAAACAAAACATGGAACGGGTGGGGTATGAATCACGATTGTGGTGACTTGTGACTCACTTGTGTGACTGTGGTGACCCACTTGTGATTGTTGTGACTCATTTGTATGATTGTGGTGACTCACTTGTAATTGTAGTGACTCATTTGTGTGATTTGTGGTGACTCACATGCATGATTGTGGTGACTCACCTGTTGGTGACTCACTTGTAATTGTGGTGACTCACCTGTTGGTGACTCACTTGTAATTGTGGTGACTCACCTGTTGGTGACTCACTTGTAATTGTAGTGTCTCACGTGTTGGTGACTCACTTGATAACCTCTCCATGGTCACCGCTGGACTATATCTACAAGACCCAACAGACATAGCGTCCAGGGGTCAATATAAATCTCCCAAGAGTCCATGAAAAACATTTGGACCTAAAAACTACTTAGCCGACTGAAGAACAAGAAAATGGATCTGATAAAGCGAACTTCGTGATTTATTTTGATTGAATCGGATTTAAAAACGAAAACATTCGCTGCAAAGCCATAATGGCCGCATTTTCGTCCGACAACGAACATTTTGTTCTGAAATTTCTCGCAAAACAAAAATCAAGACAAAAGAAAATGTTTTCTTCCCCAATTTGATCATTTTACGACACTTTGACCATCGTGGATTTCAAACTTCTCCCCCTCCATGATTACAATATTAACCCACATTAATCTTTTCCCTGCCATAATACAGAAATCAGTTTTTTCCTGCCATGATAATACAGAAATCAGTTTTTTTCCTGCCATGATAATACAGAAATCAGTTTTTCCTGCCATGATAATACAGAAATCAGTCTTTTCCTACCATAATAGGAGACAGACATCAGTCTTTTCCTACCATAATAAGAGACAGAAATCAGTCTTTTCCGACCATAATAAGAGACATAAATCAGTCTTTTCCTACCATAATAAGAGACAGAAATCAGTCTTTTCTGACCATAATAAGAGACAGAAATCAGTCTTTTCCTACCATAATAAGATACTGATTTCTGTCTTTTCCGCCCATAATAAGAGACAGAAATCAGTCTTTTCCTACCATAATAAGAGACAGAAATCAGTCTTTTCCTACCATAATAAGAGACAGAAATCAGTCTTTTCCTACCATAATAAGAGACAGAAATCAGTCACTTCTTACCATAATAAGAGACAGAAATCAGTCTTTTCTTATCATAAAGAGACAAAATAATCTTTGTGCACTAATAGAGAACACTATAGACATATAAGACATCCGGCTTTAATAGGAAACACAAGGAATGTCTGCAAGATGTGCCAGATCAGCCAGGCTGTAGTAGCCTGCAGACTGCCAGCAGCAACAGCCTAAGTGATCAGGCTTGCGAGAGTGTTACACTCTAAATCGGTCACAGGTAAGTCAGAGGTGAATAACCGTCCTAACACACGAAGAGAAGAAATCAAATATTTTTGAACAAAAGAACAGTTAAATAACAAAGCATGACTGAAATTTCATATATCCCTCTCCTCCCTCTCTCTCTCTATATTCACTCTCCATGCCCCTTTCACTTCACCTCCCCATACCCTCTCTAATTTCCTCGTCTTCTCATAGCCCCACTACACATCCTTCTCCCTATGTCCCCTCGACATTCCCCTCTCCCCACTACACATCCTTCTCCCTATGTCCCCTCGACATTCCCCTCTCCCCACTACACATCCTTCTTCCTATGTCCCCTCGACATTCCCCTCTCCCCACTACACATCCTTCTCCCTATGTCCCCTCGACATTCCTCTCTCCCCACTACACATCCTTCTCCCTATGTCCCCTCGACATTCCCCTCTCCCCACTACACATCCTTCTCCCTATGTCCCCTCGACATTCCCCTCTCCCCACTACACATCCTTCTCCCTATGTCCCCTCGACATTCCCCTCTCCCCACTATACATCCTTTTCCCTATGTCCCCTCGACATTCCCCTCTCCCCACTATACATCCTTTTCCCTATGTCCCCTCGGCATTCCCCTCTCCCCATGTCCCTTCTACCTGCCCACAATCTATGCCATCATCATCATTCCCCCTTTCAACACACCTCTTCATGCCATCTCGCTCCCTCAACACCTCACTGAAAGTTCTCTTACCTAGCACTCCCCCAGATGACACTTCAACTCATCAGACTGTTGGTGAACGCGGCCCGCAGGCCCACACAGTCATCACAATTTGGCTGATCATGTCCATATATAACAAACTGGTTTCAAGTTCTGATAAATAATGAAGTACATGTGTCTTCAAAAGTACCATCAATGGCCGACATTAATTATTTCCATCTTTTTCCCATTTCACACTTTCATTCACGAAGCAATTTGAATTTGTCATCGTTGAACAGCCTGTTCTTCACTGACTAATGGAAAACTATTCTATACTTGGCTTTTTTTTTTTTTTTAAGTTTTCTACTGAGGCAACTCTTACGTGGACTGAAGCTATAGGTTGTGTTTTTTTTTTTTTTTGTCTGCTGTGAGTATCGCTTGACAGGTTTCTATGTTGGTGAGGGGCTCTTGATTTAGGGAATTGGATCTGTGCTCCAGTTCCCCGAATTAAGCCTGAATGCCTTCCACATCCCCCCTCCCAAGCGCTGTATAATCCTCCGGATTTAGCGCTTCCCCCTTGATTTTAATAATAATAATAATAATTTACAGGTTTCTGTATTAATGTGAAGTTCAGAAAATAATAGTGAAAAAAAGTGCTCAATAATATTATAAATGTCATCAATTTGTGGGCACTTTTATTCATGAAACTGTGGAGGCCTTTTTTTTCACTCTAAACACCTTATTTTAAAAATTTGTTATCGCAAAAACCTGCATAACAAGGATGAGAAGCAAAAAGGTGCTAGAACAGCGCCTTGCGGAAGTGACTTAATTTTGTTTACATGGAACGTTCTCCACTATGGCAGCGACCTAAAGACACATTCAAAGTAACTTTTTTACTGTACTGTAGCCAAGCTGATGTTTTTACTAGCAATTTCTTTGTTTTATTTAACATTCACACCTCTCTACACAGAGAGAAACGTTGCCGCATTAAAGACTTGTCTTGGTCTTCATACTCGTCAACAACACATTTCATCCATTCACTTCATTACTGAACCTGTTACCTTATTTCATGACCTATCACTCCTTAGTCACACTTCAAACACCCTTTCAACACCTCCTAGTGCCTTATGAGTGTGTCACCTAACAACTTCTCTCTCTCGCCTGTATTGTACGGTATTAGGTTCGCCGGTCTTGTCCCGGCCCGGGTCTTCTCCAGATGGTGACCCGGCGCCCTTCACCTGAAAACCTTCCCTTACCTGGCATATCTCCCCTCACTTCAGGGTTCTCAAGGGTGAAGCTGACGCCGCCTTACCTGCCGAAAAAAAGAGAGAAAGAAAGTTAGAAGTTTTGCTTATCGTATTTCTGGTAACTTGGACAAAGGAGAAACAAGAGTCTGGGATGATATTTTCCCTCAGGGGATGAATTAAGTTTCACAGTGTGATAAAATGTAGCATTGTTAGCGGCAGTCAGAAGACCACTTTTCTCTTCGTAACCCAAACCTGCAGACGAAACTCTAGACGATGTTTTGGTTCACCTGGAAAATTATCAGTTACTGGATGGTGGTCCCGAACGCTCCATTAAAGGGCCCTCCCTCACTTAAGTGTTGGTTACTTATAAATTAAGTCAGCCACGGTATAGTTGCGGCTATTCTTCATCTCCTTGTTAGTAATAATATACAATGCAAAACAAGCCACATGGGAATGGAAATCTTTAGATCCAGATCTTTCGCACTCTCGTGCGTCGTCACAAGCTATGCAATGTTAACAGGAGGAGAAAATCTCTGAGACAAGACAGAAGACATCAGTAGCAACCCATATCACTCTGTAACATGGACAGCCAAGATATTGCGACCTCACTTCCAGAACACACCTCTACCAAAGTGGCTGCAAGTAACAACAGCCTTAGTGATTAGGATGTTAACAGTGAGGTCTGCTCTGGGACCGGGCAGCCGGGGTAGCGATCATCGCTGGAACAACCTATATATAAATCATTACTTCCTTATTTTAAAGTCACTGCAAAATTCCACTTAGCATTTTAACATATGGGTAACTTAAGAGCCGTGACCCAATTTTATTAAAATAAAAATATGACAAAAGATAAGTAATAAGACTTTCCACTTCATCCATCGTCTGTTAGGAAGCTTGAAAGCGGGAGGCTTAGATGAAAGTTGAAGCTATTCGTATACGTGGAAACGTCTTGACCTTGTGAGTGATCTGGATTATCTGAAGGAGAGTTGATGCTTTAACTCCAGGGAAACTCATCTCCAAGTTGCGAGGTAATCACCGAGGCAACGCATCATATGTTATCCAACTCACAGCTGAGTCATGGAAGCATCAGCTGACTTGCTATCAAAACTCACAGCTGAGCCAATGAAGCATCAGTTGACTTGCTGTCAAACTCGCAGCTAAGGAAAGTTCTGCTGATTATTATCGCAAAATAACAAACAAATGGAAAGTCATATGCGACAGATGGACGTGTGCGTCCAATCTCCGGCCAGGCAATAAAAGTAAGCAAACAAATAAAGTGGTGGCACTTGTGTGGATATAACTCGCGGGGCCAGACTGTGGTGGCGGGTGGCTTGCTGTCTGGCTGAGTGGCTGGCTGGCTTGCTGTTTGGCTGGCTGGCTTGCTGTTTGGCTGGCTGGCTGGCTGACTGGCTGGCTGGCTGGCTGGCTCGCTGACTGGCTGGCTAGCAGTGACTGGCACGGTGGTCGACTGAGTGGTTGCTTGATAGAGTGGCTCACTAGGTAGACAAGTTGCTAGTTGACTGGCTGAGTAGCTGTTTGGATATCAGCGTGACTGGCAAGATGCTTGATTTAGTGATTGTTTGGAAGAATGGCTGGCTAGACAGAGAAGTTGCCAGTTGACTGACCGAGTAGCCGGGTCACCATATGGAGAAGACCCGGGCCGGAAGTACCGGCAAACCTCTAATGAATGAATGACTGACTGACCGAGTGGCTGGATGGCCGAGTGGTTGCCTGACTGACTGGCCGAGTAGCTGCCTGCCCGAGTGGCTTGCAGGCTAGCAGGCACTATAACTGGCCTTCTGGCTTACCTTTTACCAGTTCCCCCACTACCGTGCAGGCTATACACGTACTCCATCCACTGTATGTAAAACACGCTTTTATTTTTTGTGGGGGGGGAGGGCTGCCTTTTCTTCCGGGCCGGGCCGTGTTTTTCCATCACAGCGGACAAGGTTTTTTAAAAATGACAGGTAGCCCCGTCAGCTGTCAGGGTCCACGCCTGGCCGAGACTATACCTGAGGATTCATCACCACTACACATCTTCCCGCACTCCTCCCTCTAAAACCAGAAACAACAGGAAAATAACAAGGGTAAATCCGGGAAAGAGGTGAGGGAGAATCGACTGGGAACAAGCACAAGATGAGAACAAAACCGGACGTATTCATGGCAGCCTCAGAAATTGCCAAGGGTGCCAGACGCACTGCCACAGGGTGCCGCATAGAGCCACAGACATTCTCGTTGGGAAACCCCATCAAAGTGCTCATCCACGCCGTGTGGATGAGGAAAATGAGAAGGGTGGGAGGGTAAGAAGGAAAACTGCAGGGTGGCCAATATTCTTGGGATCACATGTCTGTATAACAATCGTTTCCCAATCCCCCTTTTATTTTTTTCGGTTTACGACTCTCTTGGAGAAGCAGTTTTCTCTCTTACTTTCTGCAAATGGTGGTGCTGCTTGAGGCTATTTTTCCCAACTCTTTATTTACATTCTTCGCATTTGGTAAGAGAGTTCTCGGAGACATTTCTCGCGTCACATCCCATACACATAAAAGCTTTTTTTCAAGCTTTTCACTTGACTTAATATACAAAGGGTTGGCTCCTATCATAGGCAGACTAAGCTCGTGGGTAGTTAAGATAAAACAGAGTCTTGGGGGAGAATGGACATACGATAAACTAAAAAGGAAAAAGAACAGGATTGTCTGCAAGAATTAATGACAGTATGTTAGGTAAAAGAACACAAGTGAAACTAATGCCACATTTTATTGTGGCAACGTTTCGCTCTCCGGGAGTTTTGTCAAGCCGTAACGGCCTGACAGCTCCTGGAGAGCAAAACGTTGCCACAATAAAGACACCCAGGTGTTGCACAAGTGTCTAATTTTATATTATATGTACCGGCAGGAGGTATTAAAATCTCAGACCACTGTAAACCAGCATAGATGTAAGAACAATATAAGAAGAGGTGTGAGAACAGGTGGTGAGAGAAGTGTTTAGAAGCAGGAAGCTGAGGAGACAGGAGAATGAGGAATGCATAGAAGAGGAAGAAACAGAGTTTATTTCTCTTTGTCGAGGCTACTTCTAAGTAGACGAAGACGAGGACGGGCGAGAAGGAGGACGAGGAGTAGGAGGAAGAGAGAACACAGGGGATAAAAGCCTGGGACATGCTGCACCACCTTTCATACAACAAGAGATTTTCTCAACACATTTCCCTATCAAAGTCTTCCTGTATATCTGAACAGGACTGACTACATAATTATTATTCTGACATTTATCTAACAGTATCATCCTTTGCGGATGATACTAGGATCTGCATGAGGCTGTCATCTGCTGAGGACGCGGTTAACCTCCAAGAAAATATAAACAAAGTTTTCCAGTGGGCAACGGTAAACAATATGATGTTCAATGAGGACAAATTCCAACTACTCCGTTATGGAAAACTGGAGGAGATAATAACTAGAACAGAGTATACTACAGACACTGGCCATACAATAGAGCGGAAAAATAATGTAAGGGACCTGGGAGTAGTAATGTCTGAGGATCTCACTTTCAAGGATCACAACAGTGCCACGATCGCACGTGCAAAGAAAATGATAGGATGGATAATGAGAACCTTCAAAACGAGAGATGCCAAGCCAATGATGATCCTTTTCAAATCACTTGTTCTCTCTAGGCTGGAATACTGCTGTACATTAACATCTCCATTCAAAGCAGGTGAAATCGCAGATCTAGAGAGTGTACAGAGATCCTCTACTGCACGTATAAGTTCTGTCAAACACCTTAACTACTGGGAACGCTTGGAAGCACTTGACTTGTACTCGTTGGAACGCAGGAGGGAGAGATATATCATAATCTACACTTGGAAAATCCTGGAAGGAATGGTTCCAAATCTGCACACAGAAATCACTCCCTACGAAAGTAAAAGACTGGGCAGGCGATGCAAAATGCCCCCAATAAAAAGTAGGGGCGCCATTGGGACACTAAGGGAAAACACCATAAGTGTCCGGGGCCCAAGACTGTTCAACAGCCTCCCATCAAGCATTAGGGGAATTACCAATAAACCCCTGGCAGCCTTCAAAAGAGAGCTGGACAGATACCTAAAGTCAGTGCCGGATCAGCCGGGCTGTGGCTCGTACGTTGGACTGAGTGCGGCCAGCAGTAACAGCCTAGTTGATTAGGCCCTGATCCACCAGGAGGCCTAGTCATGGACCGGGTCGCGGGGGCGTTGATCCCCGGAATAACCTCCAGGTAACAAAGAATGAATATTCCATAATTTCTCCTTTACGAATGAAAAAAGATTATTTTATGCTCTACATTATATACCTTTGACCACAATAAGAATAAACAGTAAAGAGAGCCAAGATTTGCCAGGCCAGTAAGAAATATTGGCGGTGGTTGCGGCGGCACCGGTGGCGGCGGATGATGTACTGAACAGATTTAAATAATGCACGGCAAGTATGAGTCTATGTGAACCCTAGTGTGATGTACTGCTACAGAAATCCCCTCCCCCCCCTCTCTCTCTCTCTCTGTCCCTCTCTCACTCAGCAGTCAGTTAATTATCAGGCGGTAGAATAAGAGGGAATAAAAGCCAAGCCACAATTTGAGAAAGGGGCAAAAATATCCACACAAAAGACTGGAGTCGGTTTATGAGACGCTGTTGTAGTGAGGGGAAGGTAAGGGAGTGAGGGGTAGGTGAGGGAGTGAGGGGAAGGTGTGGGAGTGAGGGGAAGGTAAGGGAGTGAGGGGAAGGTGAGGGAGTGAGAGGAAGGTGAGGGAGTGAGGTAGAGTGAGTGTGAGGGAGTGAGGGGAAGGTGAGGGAGTGAGGGGAAGGTGAGGGGAAGGTGAGGGAGTGAGGGGAAGGTAGGGAGTGAGGGGAAGGTAGGTAGTGAGGGGAAGGTAGGGAGTGAGGGGAAGGTAGGGAGTGAGGGGAAGGTAGGGAGTGAGGGGAAGGTAGGGAGTGAGGGGAAGGTAGGGAGTGAGGGGAAGGTAGGGAGTGAGGGGAAGGTAGGGAGTGAGGGGAAGGTAGGGAGTGAGGGATAGGTGAGGAAGTGAGGGGAAGGTAAGGGAGTGAGGGGAAGGTGAGGGAGTGAGGTAGAGTGAGAGGGAGTGAGGGGAAGGTGAGGGAGTGAGGGGAAGGTGAGGGAGTGAGGGGAATGTGAGGGAGTGAGGGGAAGGTAAAGGATTAAGGGGAAGGTGAGGGAGTGAGGGGAAGGTAAAGGAGTAAGGGGAAGGTGAGGGAGTGAGGGGAAGTTGAGGGAGTAAGGGGAAGGAGATGGGGAAGTGAGGGGGTAGGAGATGAAGAGGTAAAGGAGTGTGGAGGAGATGGAAAAGTGAGGGAAAGGAGATGAGATAGTGAGGGGAAAAGCTGGAGAGTAAGAGGAAGAGTTGAAAACAAGGGACAGGCAATGAAGAAGAAAAGGAATTGCAGATGAAGAGGTGAGGAGAAAATAGATTACAATGCTTAGATTTCTTAGTGCCTTCTCTGGCACTGAGCACCTACCCTAGCACTGAGCATCTAGCCTGGCACTGAGCACCTAGCCTGGCACTAAGCACCTACCCTAGCACTGAGCATCTAGCCTGGCACTGAGCACCTAGCCTGGCACTAAGCACCTACCCTAGCACTGAGCATCTAGCCTGGCACTGAGCACCTAGCCTGGCACTGAGCACCTACCCGAGCACTGAGCACCTACCCGAGCACTGAGCACCTACCCTAGCAATGAGCACCTAGCCTGTCACTGAGCACCTAGCCTGCCACTGAGCACCTACCCTAGCAATGAGCACCTAACATAGCACTGAGCACCTACCCTGGCACTGAGCACCTACCCTAGCACTGAGCACCTAGCCTGGCACTGAGCACCTACCCTAGCACAGAGCACCTAGCCTGCCACTGAGCACTTAGCTTGGCACCGAGTACCTACCCTAGCAATAAGCACCTAGCATGGCACTGAGCACCTGCCCTGGCACTGCCCACCTACCCTGGAACTGCGCACTTGCAATGACACTGAACACCTGCAATGACACTGAGCACCTACCCTGGCACTGAGCACCTACCCTGACACTAAGCACCTACCCTGGCACTGAGCACCTTCCCTGACACTAAGCACCTACCATGGCACTGAACACCTACCCTGACACTGAGCACCTACAATGACACTGACCATCTACCCTGGCACTGAGCACCTACCCTGGCACTGAGCACCTTCCCTGACACTAAGCACCTACCCTGGCACTGAGCACCTTCCCTGACACTAAGCACCTACCCTTCACTGAGCACCTTCCCTGACACTAAGCACCTACCCTGGCACTGAGCACCTTCCCTGACACTAAGCACCTACCCTGGCACTGAGCACCTACCTTGGCACTTAGCACCTACCCTGGCACTGAGCACCTACCCTGGCACTAAGCACCTTCCCTGACACTAAGCACCTACCCTGGCACTGAGCACCTTCCCTGACACTAAGCACCTACCCTGGCACTGAGCACCTACCTTGGCACTTAGCACCTACCCTGGCACTGAGCACCTACCCTGGCACTGAGCACCTACCCTGGCACTGAGCACCTTCCCTGACACTAAGCACCTACCCTGGCACTGAGCACCTTCCCTGACACTAAGCACCTACCCTGGCACTGAGCACCTTCCCTGACACTAAGCACCTACCCTGGCACTGAGCACCTACCTTGGTACTTAGCACCTACCCTGGCACTGAGCACCTACCCTGGCACTGAGCACCTACCCTGGCACTGAGCACCTTCCCTGACACTAAGCACCTACCCTGGCACTGAGCACCTTCCCTGACACTAAGCACCTACCCTGGCACTGAGTACCTACCCTGGCACTTAGCACCTACCCTGGCACTGAGCACCTTCCCTGACACTAAGCACCTACCCTGGCACTGAGCACCAGCTCTACCAGTAACTGTCTTCAGTACTGGAAGCTGTGAATGATAAAATTCATACATTTTTGCATCTCTGGTAAATGTTGTATTCTGAACGACAGAAACTCCTGTCTAAATGTGATAAATGAATGGCATGCATGAAGCGCCACCTTGACAGTCTATTTTACTTTCAACAACAGCAAACTGAGAGTTAAAATACGAAATTGTTCGTCTTTAGGATAAAATATAATTAATTAAAAACAGGTGTGCAACATCAGTGTACTCGCCGAGTTGTGTTTGAGGAAGTCGAGGCTACTCTCCTGGCCCCGCCTCCTAGACCACCTTGATCGACAACATTGACTTCTGGCCTCTTGGGTCTTATCATATTTATTCTTGAATCAGTGTATCGAGTTTACCTCCTCCATAACCTCATCCACGTCATTCCACTTTTCAACCATCCCAAGATTAAAGAAATGCTTCCTTACATCCTTATGGTTCATCTGCGTTTTCAACTTACTTATATACACTATTTTACAAAAAAAAAAAATTAGTCACGGACGTACGTCACCTTCATAACCCCTTTTATAAATTCAAGAGAGCAAAATCTACACTACATTTTGATCTGAAACGTTACCTGGAGGTTATTCCGGGGATCAACGCCCCCGCGGCCCCGTCCATGACCAGGCCTCCCGATGGATCAGGGCCTGATCAACTAGACTGTTACTGCTGGCCGCACGCAGTCCAACGTACGAGCCACAGCCCGGCTGATCCGGCACTGACTTTAGGTATCTGTCCAGCTCTCTCTTGAAGGCAGCCAGGGGTTTATTGGCAATTCCCCTAATGCTTGATGGGAGGCTGTTGAACAGTTTTGGGCCCCGGACACTTATGGTGTTTTCCCTTAGTGTACCAATGGCGCCCCTACTTTTTATTGGGGGCATTTTGCATCGCCTGCCCAGTCTTTTACTTTCGTAGGGAGTGATTTCTGTTGTTTAAAGTTTTATATATATATATATATATATATATATATATATATATATATATATATATATATATATATATATATATATATATATATATATATATATATATAAAAGCTTGTGTTATTTGTTACCTGTTGCAGCCATATATTGTGGCTTATTCCCATCTTACAGAGTTTTCCCCTAGATTCACAACAATCACGCTGCTCCTCGCTCTACATCCTCACAATCAATATGTATTTCGTGTTAACTTGTCGCACCGTGGTCTAAAAATACTGGCGATTCAAAGCTTTCAAACTATGAGGAACTTCTACAGCGCGGCCTGGTTGAGACCTGGCTGCCATGGTTATGACTCCAGGACTATCTACGTCAATCCCCGATACCCGTGCCTGGGTCTGGAATTAGCAAACCTCCCATGTCTCCCAACCGGGGAAGCTGGGATAGCAGTCTCAATATCTCACATCTACAGATAACTTGATAACTTACAGTTACTACGGGACGGTCTTCGTCTGTGATCGGGTCGCGTTGGTGGTGAATCTGTACCACCAACACTGACGTGCCTAGTCTGGGACCGAGCCACTGGGGCGATGACCCCCAGAACCACCACCACCACCACCAGGTGGAGGAGCATGATGAGCAGCGTGTTTAAGGATCTAATGCAAATCCTGCAATCTTCAGCCTACCTCCTCAACCCATGACGATCATTAATCCCATTTTTTTTCTGTGGCGTGTTTCTATGTCGGTGATTGGCTCTTTGGCAGCAGTGATGGGATTAAGCCGAGCGCCTCTCGTGCGGATATTCCGCCCTGATTGACATTACTCGAGCAGTTTGCCAGCAAAACGAGGCGCTTCTCGTGGCAGGGAACGACACAAAGTTTCTGCCTTGGGAAAACTTTCTTGAATCCCATTTGCTTTACGGACAATATATGTTTTATTTTTTTAGTGGAGAAAATACTACTGAGTTACGCACAATAATACAAACCTGTAAGTATACGAAGTTACATTATAATTTGTAATAAATGAACGTAACAATGCAAGTGAAACAACGGGAACTGATCCCATGATGTGGCGGTCCTATTATATATATACATATATATATATATATATATACAGATAGATAGATAGATATTAGTAAAGTTTAAAGTTACAAGAGTATAACAGAGATACTTTAATAAGTACGATATCATAAACAATAAAATATTCAGTTTCAATTACTGTTAAAATTATCAAACATAGTCTTCACAAATGATCTAAATCTGTTTTAATGAAACAATCTATTTACACTTGAAATGAGAACCTGGTATGAGGGAGGGAGGGAGGGAGGGAGGGAGGGAGGGAGGGAGGGAGGGAGGGAGGGAGGGAGAGAGGGAGGGAGAGAAGGAGTTAAGGAGGGAGGGAAGGAGGAAAGGGAGGGAGGGAGGGAGGGATGAAAGGAAGAAAGCAAAGAGGGAAGGAAGGTTTAGAAAGAAAAAGAGACTGACAAACAAAACGAGATAAAAATACAAGCAGGACAGCCACACAAAACTTACATTAAATAGTATACCGTAGTACATCGTAGTTGTTGACTGTGATGGTCAGTATGCAGCTCTCCCCGGGCCATTACTTACTACTGGACCAGCCAGAGGACTGTTATAACCACACTTCTACCTACCTGCCAAATACAATATATACTCAAAATTTACCCTCATAATGCAAATACTGCTAAACCAAGACTTTGAAATGAGCTGATGTAAGATAACTTTAACTTCTTATATGAGCCGAGATAAGGTAACAGCTCTCAGCTTGTATAATGAACTGAGGCAGAATAATATTCTTGTATAATGATCTGAAGAAGGATGAGAGCTCTTAGGTTGTGGTATGAACCGAGACAGGATAATCCGAGGACGGGAAAGGTCACTCCGATTCTTGGACGAAGAGCCCTTCACCGTTTCAAAATAAAATAAGAGAGAATGAAGGAAGGGGTGTTATCAACGCCCAGCGCTGTTGGAAATTGATGAGAGTATTGAAGCCTTTATTGAATTCCTTAAGAGGGTAGACCCACCTCATGGCCACCCCTCCCTTAGTTTACGACGCAAGATGAAGAAGGTATACCCACATATACCCTCCCTTAGTTCATGCTGCAAGATGACAAAGAAGGCATACCCACACATACCCTCCTTTAGTTCACGCTGCAAGATGACAAAGAAGGTATACCCACACATACCCTCCCTTATTTCATGCTGTAAAATGACGAAGGAAGGCATCCTGGATCCTCCTTGATTTTTAAATCGCGTTATAAACGGTAAACAATTCAGACAAATTGATAAGTGGCGCAACACTTGGATATCTTCATTGTCGAAACGTAAAGCCTGCGCAGCCTGCCGGCGAAGCCTGCGCATTGGCTTCTTCACTCGAATACAGGTGATTATAACACTGGAGAAGTAGAAGTAGATAAATAATATTAAGGTGGTCAGTTCCTCAGCTCTGACAGGTGGTGATCAGTTCCTCAGCTCTGACAAGTGGTGATCAGTTCCTCAGCTCTGACAGGTGGTGATCAGTTCCTCAGCTCTGACAAGTGGTGATCAGTTACTCAGCTCTGATAGGTGGTGGTCAGTTCCTCAGTTCTGATAGGTGGATAGTACCTTAGTCTTGATAGATGGTAGTCATTCCCTCACCCTTAATAGGTAGTAGGTGATCAGTCCCTTAGCCTGAAGCGCTAAACCCATGCGGGTCATTCCACGCAACAAATGGTATGAGAGACAAGACTTTCGCTCTCAGAGCTGTTCAATCGAAACCAGGTCCAGAAATAATGGTTTTGCTCTGCACATAGGGTCTCTCTCCCATACAAGATGTGATGGAGGCTCAATCCTCCGTCGACTAAGAGCGAGACACGTTACGTATACTCACCTAACCAAGATGAGGCTGCAGAAAAAAAAAAACTTCAACCGAGGAGATTATGCAAATCCGGAGACTTTACCCACTTGCGAAAGTCAATATACTTTTAATTTGAGCACGAGTGAGCACACTATCCGAGACAATATATACTAACATGTGTCACATGCTCGGATGTAACTTGATAAAGCTCAACTACTGATATAGACGTCGCCAGAATAAAGACAGTACGTTGTACTGCTTGTGTCCAGCAGGAACAGCCTGATTGATCAGGTCTTGATCCACCAGGAAGGCTGGTTTGGGACAGGTAAACTTGACACACTTCACTCCATAATGAAGCAAATAACATACAATATAGTATATCTGGAGAGGGTTTCGGGGGATTCATCGCCCCCGCGACCCGGCCTGTGACAAGGCCTCCCAGTAATAAATATATATCACATATATTTGAGAAGACTCCTTCATCGGCTGTGTCTCTGTTGATCAGCAGATAAGGAGATCGAGCCTGAATGACTCACAAGGGTTTACAGTTTTACAAAAGCGCAGCGCAGCGTGCTGATACACAGCGCTTCTAACCTGGACGGCAGTGGACGCATGTGTGTAGTGATGCAGGTGGTCAAGTCGATTAGTGTTAAACACGGGATTTACGAAAGGGAAGGGGAAGGTGTTGATAAAGAGTAAGAAGGCTTTACTGAGATTACTAACCCCCAGTGTTAATAACCCAAGATAACCAAAGAAAGCCTGTATGGCTTATTTCCACTAGGGTCACCCCTCCTTTTTTTTTAGCTCCTTTTCCCAGGATGCGACCCAAATCAGTCTATTAGCTTCTAGGTATGTATTCAGTCTCTATTAACTTCTATTCATCTATTAACTTCAAGGTATCTATTAACTTCTAGTCATCTATTAGTTTCTAGGTATCTGTTATATCCTTACGAACGCGTGCACAAAACACACACACGTACTCTCACTCTCTCTCTCTCTCTCACATACACACACACACAAACGCAAATACGTGTATTCAGACACAGGCACGCAAGCACAAACGTACTCTCACACACAAACACAGACACATACACTTATTAAAAAAATCCAGTTGGGGAACAACAGGGGGTGAATTAAAAGAGGCAATAAATACTACAAACACTGTTTATTTTTAATTATAAGCAAACAACGAGCACTGCTCTCTTCCTGTAGTTACGAACAGGTAACTACACATACGTACATTACCTCCTTAACTGACCAGGATACATGTATATATGGCCAGGATACATGTATATATGGCCAGGATACATGTATATATGGCCAGGATACACGTGTATATATATAGCTTTCTTTATTAAGAGAGGTGTGTGCCGTGCCGTATACCTGTACCAGGATCCACTCTGTCATACATCTACAAATTATGTAATAATCGCCAGCAAGCTATACAAGATGCAAAACAACCACGGGGGGATGGGAGGGAGTTGAATGGTAGCTCTAGGCCCTTTCGTGTTGCAATCAACACATCTTCAGGAGCTTGTAATTTTGCAGAAAAGCTAGAGTCGTTCCCTTGAACGAATCTACCTAGACTTCCTACTCATTTTTGCAACATAGCAAGCTTCTAAAGATGTGCTGATTGTAAAACGAAAGGCCTAGAGCTATCACTCAACTCCCCCTAACCCTTTGGTTGTTTTGCAACGTCCACAAATGGAAAAAGGAAACCTGGATGATGTTTCTCTGTATCCTGAGTCCTTATCCATCCACACCAAGGTATCATACCATGAAACACTTTTTATACCACGTTTCGATCAGATTATCATGAAGATGAGGCTGTGCGTGAGCGAAACCTTGTGAAAGCGAAGATTTGTTGGTGTTTGTCGTGCCTTTTCCTCGTACACTTGTCGATTCGCGCAGCCACCAAACAAATCTACTTACTGTATTCATGGATAATAGGTAAGCTCATGGGAGTCATGCAACGTCTGGGGAATGGGAGGAGGGGGGGTAATCAGATTTGATCCTAGGCAGGGGAAAGGGGAGCACCTGCAAGAAAAGTTTTCGGATTGGGTCATGAGTGAGGGAGGAGTAGAATTACACGAGTAGACACGTGAGTGAATGTACATCTACATGCAATACACGTGTATAAGAGATTTACATTCGTGGGGTAATAAACCCATACATGTATAAGTAATCTCACCAGCGTGGGGAAAGGGTAGAAAGGGGGAAACGGAAAGTTTCCAAAACGGTTGGGATCCTCTCCAAGATACGATACTACGTGCCGCAAAATGCCCTTCTCACACTATACCACTCACTTATTTATCCATACCTCACCCATGCTATTTGTGCTTGGGGATCAACTGCAGCAACACACCTAAAGCCAATAATAACCCAACAAAAAGCCGCAGTAAGAATAATCACTAAATCCCATCCCTGGCAACACCCCCCCCCCCACTCTTCATAGATCTAAACTTACTCCCTGTTCAGTACATCCACACTTACTACTGTGCAATCTACATCTACAGGACCTTAAATTCCAGTATTAACCTTGGCCTAAAGCGCTTTCTTGATAGTTGTGACAGAACCCACAGGCATAGCACCAGACACAAACATCTCTATGACATTCCCCGTGTTCGACTACACCTTCACAAAAATTCAATATATGTCAAAGGCCCTAAAATCTGGAACACCCTACCTGAAAACTCTAGAACTGCAGACACATTCATCACCTTCAAAACTACCATTAGGAAACATCTTATCTCCCTGATACACCCCGTCAACTAATTATACGAATACCACCTGGTGGTTCACACTTACACTCACTCACCCATTTGACCATAAACAGAAATATCAATCTCAATCTTAAAATAATGAATCCTAACTAGTCATAAGTTGGCCTGTGATACTCCAATACTGAAACTATGTATTGTGCCAAAACAAAAGCATTCACATTGCTAAACTCACAAACTAGTATTTAGTCACTTAGCCATAATACCAACTTACCTCATAATTTGTAATATTTTCAATTTAAGAATTAATCTAAGTCTGCCCGAAATGCCTAGCCATGCTAGGTGTTCTAGTGGTACACTCTGTAATTATTATTTTACTACATGTAAACCACACAATAACCAAATTCTGTATAAACTCAGCATTGTAATCCTTATAGAGAACAAACTTCGAATTGAATTGAAGAAAGGGTAGAAAGGGAAAAATGGCTGTTGGGTTTTTGGTTTGGGTGAAGAGTCTAAAGAAGGTGTGACTGGGCGGGATCCAGACACTCGGAGCTGTGACTTGTCCCGTGTGACCATATGTAAGCGAGTACATAGGTGAGTACATGTGCAACACCTGGGCACCTTTATTTTCAAGACGTTTCGCTAACCAGAGAACTTTTTCAGTTCACAAACTGAGGTAATCAGTCCTTCAAATATGATGGTGTTGAAACTGGCGAGAATATAAAAAACGAGTTAATCAGTCTCTCAGCCTTCAAGGTGTTGAAACTAGTGACAGTAGGAGATTAGGTAATCAGTCCCTCAGCCTTGAAGGTGTTCAGTACCTTAGTCTTTAATGAATCTACTGTCACCAGTTTCAACATCTCCAAGGTTGAGGGACTGATTACCTTATCTTCTAAGCTCTCTTTTGAACTGATAAAGCCACTGGCTGGCGAAACATCACAAAAACACGAAAGTGTTCCACATACCTGGAGGTTACCTGGAGGTTATTCCGGGGATCAACGCCCCCGCGGCCCGGTCCACGACCAGGCCTCCCGATGGATCAGGGCCTGATCAACTAGGCTGTTACTGCTGGCCGCACGCAGTCCGACGTACGAGCCACAGCCCGGCTGATCCGGCACTGACTTTAGGTATCTGTCCAGCTCTCTCTTGAAGGCAGCCAGGGGTTTATTGGCAATTCCCCTAATGCTTGATGGGAGGCTGTTGAACAGTTTTGGGCCCCGGACACTTATGGTGTTTTCTCTTAGTGTACCAATGGCGCCCCTACTTTTTATTGGCGGCATTTTGCATCGCCTGCCCAGTCTTTTACTTTCGTAGGGAGTGATTTCTGTGTGCAGATTTGGGACCATTCCTTCCAAGATTTTCCAAGTGTAGATTATGATATATCTCTCCCTCCTGCGTTCCAACGAGTACAAGTCAAGTGCTTTCAAGCGTTCCCAGTAGTTAAGGTGCTTGACAGAACTTATACGTGCAGTAAAGGATCTCTGTACACTCTCTAGATCTGCGATTTCACCTGCTTTGTATGGAGATGTTAATGTACAGCAGTATTCCATCCTAGAGAGAACAAGTGATTTGAAAAGGATCATCATGGGCTTGGCATCTCTCGTGTGTAACTTCTCAAGTTGTCGGTATTGTATACCATTACTGCTGTGATACTTGGTAATGGGTCAGGTGAAGAGAAGGGGCCCAGGTTGATGAAGGGAAGAGACCTTGACATCGAGTGATGGGTTGGTGAAGGGAAGGGACCACCTTGACAATGTGTGATGGGGTTGAAGGGAAGGGACCTTGACAGCGAGTGATGGGGTTGGTGAAGTGAAGGAACCTTGACAACATGTGATGGGGCTGGTGAAAGGTTACCAACGGTCAACAGAGGAAGACATAAAGCTAGCTTTACACTGGTATTAAAGCCACATTATTGCTGTGACTGGGCCAGGGCTTCCGGTAATGACTTGGATGGTCACACTATCCCCACACCACACCTGGACTAGCCCTGATGACTAGCCATACCCAGGCTGTGGCGAGACGAATGGCCAACTATCCTTACACCTGCTGCTCATGTTTACCTTGCAGTAAATAAGGCACAAGAAAGTGAGAAGAGAAGGGAAAGGTAGAGGAAAGAACAGAGGAAAGTGTGAGTAAAGAAGGGAAAAGCACAGGAAAGTATGAGTAAAGAAGAGAAGTGCAAGACGACCTCAAGCAGGAGACATAACAAGGGTTCAAACAGTGTACTTCCCATAGTACTGAGGAAAAAGACGCATGTTGGAGAATTAAACTCATGGGTCAACGTTTCGCTCTGTTATATATATGGCTTGATAAAAGCTATAAAACAGCGAAACGTTGTCCTAAATAGCAGGCAGCTTATGAGACAGAGAGAGGAGGAGGACGTCTCAGCCAGATGGTACATACTTCCTTAGTTACACAGCACTGGAGCAAGCTCTCAAGGAGCTGGACACAACAAGTGCAATAGAACCTGGTAGAGTGTAGTCATGGATACCTAGAGAAGTAAAACCATAGCTAGGATGTTAAACAGGTCAATGGGGAGGCTGAAGGTGAATTCCACAGACAACTGCAAAAACAGGTAAGATAGAGGCAGTGTGAGCAGATATCCGTGACTGTCAGGTTTAAAGCAGGGAAAAGAGGCGGAAGGTCGTGAATAGAGTACCGAGCTGTCTAGACATTAACAGGACTGATCCACCGCGAGGCTTGGTCAGGGACTGGGTCGTGGAGACGTTGACCCCCGGAACACCCTTTAGGTATTCCAGGTAAGTGTGTAAATAAACTAACTCACATACACACGCAAATAAGCAAGCAAGCGCACACAAACACACACACACACGGGAGGGAGACAACTTCCTGGTAATGACCAAGACAAGTTAGTTTCAGCAACTCTGGACAAAGTTGGCAGGCAAGAGGGAGGGCGGGGTCCCTCCAGAGAGCAGCCATGATTTGGTAACGCAGCAATACAGTCTGACCTCCTGTGGTTTCCCGCTATTTACATATCTCTAGTTTCCAGAGTTATTCCATTCCTGCTGCCAGGCCTCAGGTCAAATCTTCCTACAGTCTATCCGACTCTTCTCGCAGTTTACTTGTAAAAGGTTGGACCAAAGGATTTCCGCAATGAAGAACAAAAAGGCACAATGCCGTGACTGGAACAATACACAAATAAAACGTACATAGGAGAAAGAAAAGTATGACAACGTTTCGGGTTAGTCATACGAGTGCAAAACGGAAACTTGTTAAACCTTTTGCACCTCGGAAGGATGCTATTCTTTTGTGTCTCTCAAGTAAGACAGCAAGACGTTTTTTTAAATATTTTATCTGTCGTAAAAAATGTGAGCACCATTCTACAGAAGATCTCGAGAGGTTTTAACATTTCATTGTCACTATCCCAAGGTTATCTGAAGACGATTCCGGCTATGAGGTAACCGCCTGGTCTGGGACCCTTGTTCCCAGACCAATCTTACAGCCACACGCAGTTCGACATATGAACCACAGCCCAACTGATTAGAAATTGACTTGAGAAACTCTTCAAATTCAACCTTAAAAAGCAGCCAGGGCCCTCCTTTCTTATGTACGAAGGGGATATGTTGAACAATCTTGGTCCCTTTACACTTACTATGTTATCTTCGTTATAACATTGCACCCTTGGTTTTCATTCGGGGTATTTTGCACCGTCTGTTTAGCATCTCATTTTCAAAGAAAGTGGTTTTGGTGTGAGGATTTGGGATCAATCCCTCCAGAATTTTCCAAGTATAAATTATAATGTATCTTTCTCGCCTACGTTCCAAGGAGTACAGTTCGAGGAACTTCAGGCGTTCCCAATAATTCAGGTGCTTGTTTGAATTTATATAGGCAATGAAGGTTCTTTGTATATTCTCTATGTCCAATATATGATACATACCGACATTAATTTATAAAAAAAAATCCATCTACAGTATCTGCACAATTTATACAAATCTTCAAGCAGTCATTTTTAAATTCTACAAATCACTGTTTTGCATCATGTATAAATATCATTATAATGGTTGAGAGAAATATATCTGAATCAAGCTTCATAAAAAATAGTTTTGATTTTAATATGAATACTGGTTTAGGATTATACAAATTAGAGTCATTTATAATTAATAAAATTGGGGAAGAATTTAAGCTGTCTTTGACAAGTCCTTGACCATCTCACCTGTCCGATGTTGACTGTGAGGTTTTATCTCCACCCTGTAAACCTTTTGTTGTTCTATTATTTTTATACAGTTCCTTGATAATGCGAGAAATCACGAGAGCCCTCGGAAGTTCACTATTTTTTTTCGCAGCATTTTTTTTCACCTTAAATCCAGATCCATCCCACATCCCTCCCTTCCTTCACCTTAAATATAGACCCATCCACATCCCTCCCTTCCTTCATATTAAATTCAGACCCATCCCACATCCCTTCACCCTTTCACCTCAAACACAGACGTTCCCCTCCACCCCACTACCGCTCCCCTTCCCACCACTCCCCCTTCCAAAATCCCCAGCATAATTTCACTCATTTCTCACCGATTTTGGGATTAATTCCGTTCGCGGAGATTACACTGAAATCTCTGTTTCAACAGATTACAAACAGAGGATCTGGGGTTTAAGGTATTGGTTTAATATGCGCGAACCTTTACACACTAATGTGGTAATATGATCACTAGAATTGTAAATGGTACTATTTATTGTGTACTTACCTAGTTGTGGCTGCGGGGGATCGAGTCTCGGACCCTGCCTCTCCCTATGCATCGAAAAGGTTCACAACAAATGCCTGCCGTCACGGGTCTTATAATACCTGGTCATAAAATTCCTTGTGAATTCTTCTTTGTTCTTTATCCAAAGCGTTCCACCTTCGGCTAAAAAACTACTTTCGGACATCCCTGTGACTCATTTGCGTTTAAACCCTCCATCAATGATCATTCCTGTGGTCCGTGTACGCTAAACAGTGTTCCGGGTATCATACACAAATAACCCGCACAAAGTCACACAGTGTGACTTTGTAAATGGTCCAAGTCGGACCGAAACGTCGTCGTGAGCTTCTCTCTTTTAGGTGCGGGTTATCTGTGTATCGTTCCAGTCACGGTATTGTGCCTTTTTTTGTTATTTATTCCGGGTATCATGTATGGCGTGATCATGTTCCTTTGGTTTTCATCTTCTCTAGAGAGAGAGAGAGAGAGAGAGAGGATGTGTGTGTGTGTGTGTGTGTGTGTGTGTGTGTGTGTGTGTGTGTGTGTGTGTGTGTGTGTGTGTGTGTGTGTGTGTGTGTGTGTGTGTGTGTGTGTGTGTGTGTGTGTGTGTGTGTGTGTGTGTGTGTGTGTGTGTGTGTGTGTGTGTGTGTGTGTGTGTGTGTGTGTGTGTGTGTGTGTGTGTGTGTGTGTGTGTGTGTGTATGTGTGTGTGTGTGTGTGTGTGTGTGTGTGTGTGTGTGTGTGTGTGTGTGTGTGTGTATGTGTGTGTGTGTGTGTGTGTGTGTGTGTGTGTGTGTGTGTGTGTGTGTGTGTGTGTGTGTGTGTGTGTGTGTGTGTGTGTGTGTGTGTTTGTGTGTGTGTGTGTGTATGTGTGTGTGTGTGTGTGTGTGTGTGTGTGTGTGTATGTGTGTGTGTGTGTGTGTGTGTGTGTGTGTGTGTGTGTGTGTGTGTGTGTGTGTGTGTGTGTGTGTGTGTGTGTGTGTGTGTGTGTGTGCACATTTACCAAAAATACATCATAAACCATGACGAAGCCTGGAATTTTCGGGGGGAAAATCTGAATTTGGAACAATTTTATGTGTGTGTCGACACACTTTGTCCACACAACGTGTCAACGCGCCTGTAACCCTGTTAACGCCTATCATTTGTTAATGCTTATATGCCTATTGCAATTCCCGGCTGAATAACTGCATATGGGTCCTAACAGCAGCTGTTGCGATGGGTGAGTGTCCACTCCACCTGTGCTCACCTAGCTGTGTGTGCTGGGTTCGAGGCACAGCTCTTGGATCTACCTCTTGTTTCCCACAGGCTCTACTGAATTCTGGCCTCTAAGGTCTTCCGCTGAATGACCCATACCGCTTTAGCGCTTCAATAACAATGCCCTTAAGGGCTAGAGCATACCTGCACTTAAAGGTAAAGGTAACCTGTGTGACAGGTTACCTTTACCTTTAATATACCTTTGAAAGATTTCGAGATTTTACCTATGGTCGAAGCCTGGCCCTGGGCCAGGTTGGTCTGGTGCTTGCCTGGTCAAGCAGACTGTTGCTGCTGCTGGGGAATCGCTACCTGCCTAGAGGGTATTCCGGGGATCAACATCCCTGCGGCCCGGTCCATGACCAAGCCTCCCGGTGGATCAGGGCCTGATCAACTAGGCTGTTACCAATGGCCGCACGTAGTCCAACATACGAACCACAGCCCGGCTGTTCCGGCACTGACTTTAGGTATCTGTCCAGCTCCCCCTTGAAGGCAGCCGGGGGTCGCTGACGTCACATTTTGAACCCCTGTCTATTAAATCTACGAATGTAAAGCATAACGACTCTTAAAAAAATATATGCCATAAAGTAAGGTACTTCAAGAAACAAGGTGCATGAGTGCGTGCGTGCGTGCGTGCGTGTGTGCGTGCGTGTGTGTGTGTGTGTGTGTGTGTGTGTGTGTGTGTGTGTGTGTGTGTGTGTGTGTGTGTGTGTGTGTGTGTGTGTGTGTGTGTGTGTGTGTTTAACGCATCCTTCAACAGAGGTGCCTGGCGTGTACCAACAATTTAAACAGGGACTGTGTGCTCTGTAATTTCGCTATTTAGTGCCTGGATTGTGGGTGGCTGGCACCAGTAGCTTGATCGATCATGTCAGTAAAGAGAAAGTCTGCTCCAGAACTGGGTCGTAGAGGCGGTGACCTCCGGAATAGAAAACATGTAAGATACAGGTTTAGTCACCCTAACCTAATCTAGAGTAAAGAATAAAAACAATCACAATACAGTGACTGTAACAATTCACAATTCAGAAAGGACCGAAACGTCGTCATAAGGTTCCTTTCCTAAGTTTGGTGGTTTTGTAAACCTAGACATATTAATATATAATTTTCTCGCCCTTTCGATAATACATAAATCAACGTGTCTTAACGAATGAGAAAACGAAAGGCATATCTGAGGGACACAGGCTGAACTGCGAGCATAATTTGTGGCAGCGACGAGGTGCAGGTAAAAAGGTGAAGGTTAGGAGTGATAAGATGTCAGTCTTGTATACGACCTGTCACAGTAGTGTCTGAGAGGCTGTCCACATCGCTCCTCTGAACACTGAAAAATGTACGTCTCTCAGTGTGTGTGTGTATATATATATATATATATATATATATATATATATATATATATATATATATATATATATATATATATATATATATATATATATATATATATATATATATATGTTAAGAGTTTACTTTAGTCCTTTTAGAGATTGAGGTATTCTCGACTGGGATACCTGTGGCTGGTTTAGTGAGCCTTCCTACTCCCACAGCCCGGTCTAAGTCCAGGCTTTTCTGGTTCAAAAGACCCGTGTTGAAATTCCGGAGCTGATGACTGCTGGTACACGAAACACCTAACGCATAGATTACTTTCGTATGTATACATTCCAGATGCTGCTGGTGCTATTTATAGTGCTGATGGTACTGGTGCTGCTACTGATTGTGATGGTGCTGCTGCTGGTGCTGGTGCTGCTGATGGTGCTGCTGCTGCTGCAGATGACGCTGCTGGTGCTGCTACTATTCTTGTATTTCCAGTTCTTCATCAGCAACATAAAGTTCAGAAAAGAGAGAAGAGCAGTCCTCCCACATCGTGTATTCCCCACTTCCCCATTGCTGTGTTATCTATCCCCTCTTCCCTCTCCCCAGCGATGAGCTCCTATGAATAATGGAGAAACACGCTGTGACTAACCACCTGCTCGACTTAGCTTCGAGTGATGGTCAGAAAAACCCTCGAGAGTTAGTAGGAAACCCTAAACTTGAGGCAAAATACACCAGTCAGGTAGTGGACAGGAGGGAGGGAGGTTGGTGGTTGTGGTTGTTGTGATAGTGGTGATGGCTCTAGTGATGGTGGTAATGGTTGTTGTTGTGACGGTGGTGATGGTTGTGATAATGGTGGTTGTTGTGAAAGTGGTGGTTGTGATGGTGAAAATGGTGGTGGTTGTTGTGATGGTGATAATGGTGGTGGTTGTTGTGATGGTGATAATGGTGGTGGTTGTTGTGGTGGTGGTGATGGTTGTGATAATGGTGGTTGTGATGGTTGTGATAATGGTGGTGGTTGTGATGGTGGTGATGGTTGTGATAATGGTGGTTGTTGTGATGGTTGTGATAATGGTGGTTGTTGTGATAGTGGTGGTTGTTGTGATGGTGATGGTTGTGATAATGGTGGTGGTGATGGTTGTGATAATGGTGGTGGTTGGTGTGATGGTGATGATAATGGTGGTGTTTGTTGTGATAGCGATGGCTGTGGTGGTGGTAGTTGCTGTAATAGTGGTGTCTGTTGTGATGGTGGTGGTGGTGTTGTGGAGCCGAGGTGATGCTCATATTGCTGTTGTTGCTGCTGCTGTTGTTGCTACTGCCGCTATTGCAGCTGTAGTGCTGTTGCTGCTGTTGTCGCAGCTGCCGCCGCTGCTGCAGCTCTGGTGTTGTTGTTGCTGCTGCTTCTGTTGTTGATGTTGTTGCTGCTGTTGTTGCTACTGAGGACCAGAGTGAAGCTGCGGGTTCCCCACGATAACCAGCAACTACTAAACCTTGGAACACAAGCTATAAAAGCGCCTCTATTTTCCAAGCTATCAGAGTGCAAGAAAACAGCTAAAAACGATAAAAAACAGAATAAAACGGCAGGAAAGGAAAGGACGGAAAACGATGGAAACATAATGAAACGCAAGAAGTAGAATCCAGCTAGCAAGAATAATGAAAAAAAAAAACTCGACTTGCACTTGCAATCCACCGGGACTGCAACACTAGCAACACACTTTTTATTCAATGTTCTGTGCGAGAAGTTAAAGAGAGTTGCAAATTTCAACACCGTTGCAAGTCCGTCTTTCTCAGACCCCAACAACCTACAACTGCAGCCAGATCTAGCTAATTTTGTCATATATTTATTTTAAATTTATAACAATAATTATTTTTGTTATAAACACATGGGTCGTTTCCCACCAAGGCAGGGTGGCCCGAAAAATAAAGACTTTCATCATCATCATTCACTCTATCACTGTCTTGCCAGAGGCGCGCTCACACTACAGTTATAAAACTGCAACATTAACACCCCTCCTTCAGAGTGCAGACACTGTACCTCCCATCTCCAGGACTCAAGTCCGGCCTGCCGGTTTCCCTGAATCCCTTCATAAATGTTACTTTGCTCACACTCCAACAGCACGTCAAGGCACAATACTACTACTAATAATAATAATAACACCGAGAGAACTGGTCTGGAACCGGGCGATACTATTATTAAAACAACGTTACCACACGCATGGTGATGTTATCAACGAACTTAATGTAAACACTAGCCTAGACACTGTCATTGAACCAAAATGTCTCCACTCACTCAAACTCAGGAGTAGCCATTTCAAAGCACATTTAACGTAACCAAGCTTTGTTCTATTTCAAAGCTTATTTAAGGTAAGCAATCTAGTTCTGTTTCAAAGCTGAAATCGATATTGCCTAGGCTAACTGCAGTTAATTCAGCTTCAAACACGAGTATGTCAAGTCACTTTAAGCTCAGATCATTGTATCCTGTAGTAGACTAATGATGAATAACAACCTCACTGTTTTTACAGTGCAATCAACCACAGAATAATAAATCTATTTACACAACCACAGAAAGATCGATCTATTTACACAACCATAGAATAAGTCTATTACACAATAAAGCTACAATTGCTTTAGTGCTTTCTAAATTGCCTAATATTTACCTTATGCGCCTTCCGGGGGTCACCGCCCCCGCGGCCCCGTCCCAAAGCAGGCCTCCTGGTTGCTGGCCTGATCAACTCGTCTGTTGCTGCTGGCCGCATGTAGTCCAACTTATGAATCACATTTTACGACACGAAAATCAAAACAAATTCGATAATTATTATTATTATTATGTGGAAGCGCTAAGCCCGTAGGGGAAAAGGGATGCAAATAAGTTTGATCAGAGGAAAGGAAAAGAATCTCAAATTCACTGTATCAAGAGCCCTTCACCAGCATCAGTGCATCTCGGGACTCTTGTCATGAAGGGGATGGGGGGATTTAATCTTCGGAAGGAGGATCGAGTCTTCATCGCTTCACCAAAATTTAAAGTCTATGTAGCTTCATTTCACTTGGCCCTACAAAATATTATTAAATAATTGTATGTAATTTGCAGAACATGTATGTGGTAGCTCCCCAGATAACTGCCTTCAAGTTTATAGAGGTAGGAAGACTCCTCTGTGATCCTGCAGCGCTGTATAGCCCTTGTGGCTTAGCGCTTCTTTTTGATTATAATAATAATAATAATCTTCTGTGATCCAAGGTGCGACAGGTCCCAAGAAGCAACGAATCTATGAAATAGCTCGAGGCAGGGCCAGGAGCTGAGCATTAACTCCCCTTTACTACAACGAGGTGAGAGAGTGCACAGGCACGTAGGGAAGGTCTATTCCTTTAACCGCGCGCGCGCACGCACGCACGCACACGCACACACACACACACACAC
This sequence comes from Cherax quadricarinatus, assembly GCF_038502225.1. Lineage (NCBI taxonomy): Eukaryota > Metazoa > Arthropoda > Malacostraca > Decapoda > Parastacidae > Cherax > Cherax quadricarinatus. The sequence goes on from NC_091339.1 coordinate 24,196,459, forward strand.
ACACACACACACACACACACACACACACACACACACACACACACACACACACCAGTGAAGAGGCCGGGCCAGGAGCTTGGACTCAACCCCCGCAACCTCAACTATGTGAGTACACACACACACACACACACACACACACACACACACACACACCAGTGAAGAGGCCGGGCCAGGGGCTTGGACTCAACCCCTGCAACCTCAACTAGGTGAGTACACACACACACACACACACACACACACGCAGTAGTTCACATTTTCTGTCATGTGAAATACACTATTCCAATACGTTCATGGCACATTATTCATGTTTTTTGTAAGTTGTCTGGTCACCTCTCTGCTGCTGCTCCTGCTGCAGTGAAGAAAAGAAGCACCTTAAAGAACAAGCTTTTGCAGGGTCAACGTTTCGCTCTGTTAGAGGTGAATGTCTTGTCTTGTCTTTTGGCTTTAAAGCGTTGATTGTTTTAATAACCTAAGTTACTGTCATCTACTGTTTTAGTCTACATATCTGACCAAAAATTATAATAGAGATGATCTTACAAGATAAATATGGGTATGACAGCACATTGTACATCTGCTGAAGAGAATCCCAGAAGGAGGTCGAAATATACAGATCAATGAACCTCCAGTGTTTCTGTCACTATGTGGGTTATTACTGAGCACTGAAAAGTATTCATTACACTTTAGTTATTCATTGTAATCTACCGACCATATTATTTGTTTTATATAAGCATTTTACTTCGCATATTTCCATGAAATTATCAAAAAAATTATTAAATTCTTTCAGTTTCTTCAAATTCATTTGCTAGTTATTTTTTGTGTTAAGTCGTAAAGCTTCTATTTGGCAACATATAGTCTTTTTAACATTATTTTGAGTTAATGATAGTTTAGCCATAGCTTCAATGTAATCCTATTACCACAAGCCTCTATAAGATGGAATCCACAAGGATTTGACTTTAATCCTATTATCAATATTTGGTGCACATGTGTGTCAGGAATTCAGTCACTTATATCTGGCTCATTTCACATATTTATTCCCAGTCTTCTCAGCCTTCATCAAACAGACACTACTATATACAATACTATATAATTCCAATGTACTGTCAATAATGTTAAAACCCTATACTGAAGAATAAAAGCCACAAGACCGTGGCTATGACAATTCACAGTTAACCTAAAATTCGGACTGGAACTTTGAAGAAACATAGGGGTCCGTCCCGACAGTGTCGCGAGTGACTTGATAATGATTCACGACGGACCGAAATGCCCTCCAAAGTTTCCTTTGCGAACTGCGGATTAATTTTGAAGTCCCTATATCCACGGCATCTTCCAAATGGCTGCCACTCCCTCTATTCTAACCTCCTCCATTCAATTTCCTGTATTACCTCACTATCTCCTTCAACTTATCGTATACGTCCAGCACCTTCATTCCACCCCTTTCTCTTGCCTCGAGGCCCATTCCATCGCACACAAATGTGACCACCACCGCCTGTGATAGCAATCTGAAGCAATCTAGATCCCCGAGCGTCCTCCCTCGCCTCAACTGCAGTAGATTCTTTACTGGCCTTAAACGAGAACTCTTGGATAATTTGGGTCCAGCCAGAGATTAGCCCAGGGATTGTGGAAGGAGAATTCTCATTCTCTTTCTGTTTATTCATTCATTCTCTCTCTCTCTCTCTCTCTCTCTCTCTCTCTCTCTCTCTCTCTCTCTCTCTCTCTCTCTCTCTCTCTCTCTCTCTCTCTCTCTCTCCGTAAGCCTACTGGCCAGAGCCTCCCCGACTCTTTAACGTGCATAAGGGGAAGTACCAGCAAACCTCTGGCTGTCTTCAAAAGGAAACTGCACAAGTTCCTCAAATCAGTTCCTGACCACCCGGGTTGTGGTTCTCTTGCTGGGCAGCATGTGGCCAGAAGAGCTTGGTCTACTGGGAGGTCTGGTCTGGGACTGGGGCCGCGGGGCGTTAACCCCCGGAAGCATTCTTCAGGTATCATTCAGGTCTTTCCATTCTCTTGTACAGGGGATATAACAGTCTTCTCTACTGACTCTGCATTCTTTAACCTTGAATAAAGCTTTTCGGAACAGTGGTGAGGACAAGATTCTAATCTGTGGGAAGCGAATGTGTTGGTAAGTGATCGTGGGTTATAGTGGGTGTAGGTGCGATGTGAGTGTAGGTGGGTTGTTGAGAGTAAGACACATGTGCAACATCTGGGTATCTTTATTGTAGACGTTTCGCCATCCAGTGGCTTTATCAATACAAATTCTAGGACATAACTTGAAGACAGTAGAACTAGTTCTACTGTCTTCAAGTTATGTCCTAGAATTTGTATTGATAAAGCCACTGGATGGCGAAACGTCTACAATAAAGATACCCAGATGTTGCACATGTGTCCTACTCTCATCTTGTCGGTATTATATACCATTCGTACACAGGTGGGTTGTTGTGGGTGTAGGTGGTTTGTAAGTGTAGGTGGGATGTTGTGAGTGTAGGTTGGGTTTACCAACAGCAACCACTTACTAAGTGGTTGCTTTATATACACACCAAGAGGTATATTCTCTCAGTGCATATATGGAAGTTTACTTTAATCCCTATTTTAAGAAATAGAGCATTTTTGTCTAGTGGCGAGGTTTAGTGCAATCTTAATGACTATAGTGAAGATAGGCTTTAAACCCCATTAACAAACCGACCAGCATATTGCCAAACACTCTCACTGAGCAACTATTCTGGGAAACGTGAATAATAGAATAGCTACGCGAGTGGAAATTGATAGATGTGCGTAGTAGGCCTATAGAAGCGCTTGTGTGAGAGTAAGACCTGCCATGTATGGGCTTCTACGTCTACCGTAGCGCTCTTTGTTATCTTATGTACAGCCGGGTGACAGACAGACATACGTAAGTGGTAGACAGAAGTGCAGGGATAGTGGTGGCAATAGTGACTGTAACGGTGGCAAAAGTAAATACCTGAACGATCCTTGAAGGGTTAATTTTGAACTCAAACATAGGTGGTAGTAGTGGTAGTGGTAGTGGTAGTTGCGGCACCAATGGTGAGTGCTGGTGGGGAGCAAGATACAACCCCCCCTTCACTGCCCAGTGTCCCAGGGGCCTCCTGTGGGCAGGACTCTTCCATTATCAAATAATCACGGAGAAGGGGACAGTGACAAGGAAATTGGGAGCTGATGATAAAAATGGGAGCCCCAAATGAATAAGAAAAGGACGAGGGGGATGGGAATGGACATTGATATCAAGAACGCTGACAATGGGCAGGGAATTTCCAGAAAACAAGCTTCTGGTGAGACACTGAGAGACATGTAGTGTGTACACAAGATCTTAAGAATAGAGGACCACTGCACGGAGTGGATTTTTTTTTTGTGTGTGTGTGTGTTTGATGGTAGTCTTGTGCGTTTGAGTATACTTTCGTGCATTTGTGTGTAATGTCGTGCATTTGTGTGTACATTCGTGGGTAGCTTTGGTGATGTGTTTTAATGAACACATCTAAAGCCATTATTCAAAATCAAGTACGTTTTGAAAAGGTAGAACCATTTTGCGCATCTATGCAACAGACTAGCATCTCTACATAAGAACATGGCAAAAAAAAAAGTGGATGTAATTACATAGCTGACTTTACATACATAACTTCCGAAATCTTGTACCTTCCTGAACCTGAGTGTGGGGGCTTTGAGTTTCAACTTCTTGGTCCACCTTTCAACCTTCTACTGAAAGATCTGAGTTAAAACTAGTGTCGTTTTATTAAACTGCTCATTACTCTGTTCCATTTATATAACAATGGAAGAAATCACAATAAAACGTGTGATTGCAAATATGTAAAAATACCACAGTGAAAACAGGAAATAAAACCTGATCGCTTTCATGTGCTTACACACATCTTCTGAGGTTTTATTTCCTATTTTCACTGTGGTATTTTTACTTATATAGCAATGTAACGTTATAGAGGTGTTTCCTACTGTATATGAGCGTCGTGTAGGCATTCAGTCTCCGTGTGTGTGTGTGTGTGTACTCACCTAGTTGAGGTTGCGGGGGTCGAGTCCGAGCTCCTGGCCCCGCCTCTTCACTGATCGCTACTAGGTCACTCTCCCTGAGCCGTGAGCTTTATCATACCTCTGCTTAAAGCTATGTATGGATCCTGCCTCCACTACATCGCTTCCCAAACTATTCCACTTACTGACTACTCTGTGGCTGAAGAAATACTTCCTAACATCCCTGTGATTCATCTGTGTGTGTGTGTGTGTGTGTGTGTGTGTGTGTGTGTGTGTGTGTGTGTGCGTGTATGTGTGTGTATGTGTGTGTGTGTGTGTGTGTGTGTGTGTGTGTGTGTGTGTGTGTGTGTGTATATATATATATGTGTGTGTGTGTGTGTGTGTGTCTGTGTTAAGTCACTTTGTTCAAAGTCCGTCAGATTTTTATATCCTGCGATTAGACACTGGCACACTGCTGATGTATCTAATCTTTCTAAATAAGGAAAAATCACCACCACCACACTATCACCATCACACCCCCACACTATCACCGCCATCACACCCCCACAATCACCACCATACCCCCACACTATCACCACCACCATAACCCCACACTATCACCATCATCACACCCCAACACTCACCACCACCACACCCCCACACTATCACCACCACCACAATCACCACCACCAGACCCCCCACACTATCACCACCACCACACCCCCACAATCATCACCACCATACCCCCACACTATCACCACCACCACACCCCAACACTCACCACCACCACACCCCCACACTATCACAACCACCATACCCCCACAATCATCACCACCATACCCCCCACACTATCACCACCACCACACCCCCACAATCATCACCACCATACCCCCCACACTATCACCACCACCACACCCCAACACTCACCACCACCACACCCCCACACTATCACCACCACCATACCCCAACACTCACCACCACCACACCCCCCACACTATCACCACCACCACACCCCAACACTCACCACCACCACACCCCCACACTATCACAACCACCATACCCCCACAATCATCACCACCATACCCCCCACACTATCACCATCACCACACCCCCACAATCATCACCACCATACCCCCCACACTATCACCACCACCACACCCCCACAATCATCACCACCATACCCCCCCACACTATCACCACCACCACACCCCAACACTCACCACCACCACACCCCAACACTCACCACCACCACACCCCCACACTATCACCACCACCATACCCCCACACTATCACCACCACCACACCCCCACACTATCACCACCACCACCACCGAGGTCGACAGCACGACACTCAAGGCTGGGATAATATAAGCAGTTCCAGGATAATACGGACTTAGCTTTAATCTTTCCAAAAGTGTTTTGTTTGATACAAAAGTACAGTATGATGATAGCTAATATACTTAAGAGTATACGATGTTGCGAGACGTCATGATAGCTACGCTGTCAGCTTACTTAAGACCATCAAAAGAGAACACACTACAGTACGCTTGTGTAAGCGTATCGGGTGAGTTTTGTCAGAGGCGCGGAGCTACAGCTCCTGGCCGCCTCTTTGTCTTCAGCTAATTGACGTAATTGCCTCAAATCCTCTAGGTTGTTATTCCAGCTACTTTTGAGCCAGTATGAGGATATTATCTCCGGTAGCTAAGTCTTTTGAGGATATTCTCCAGTGCCTAGGTCTTTTAGCTCGCTGCACCGTAGAACTGCATCCTGTGGCTCACCTCAGTATTCAGCATCACTGAAGAAGTGCTTCCTAACATCTTGTTGGGTGCAAAGGGCCACTCTTCCTAACATCCCAATGGAAATGCCTAAATTCAAATATGAACTCTCAGGAGTGGAAAAGAGACAGAGAGATACATAATATATGTAAAATACTCAAAGGCATGATCCCCATTCTACACACTACCATGCTGTTCCAAAGTGAGATATATGTGAGGAAGTGGAAGTGTAAACTAAAGTCAGTAAGAGGCAGGGGTGCCATGGGCACAATAAGAGAACACTGTGTCAACATTCGTGGCACCAGATTATTCAGCATTCTACTAGAAGAAATCAGAAATACTGCTGAAACAAACGTAGTTTTCAGGGAAAAACTAGACCAGTATCTCCGCCAAGTGCCAGATCAACTAGCGATGGCTCTGTGGATAAGCGGGCCGCGAACAGCAACAGCCTTGCCGACCAAGGGAGCACCACACAAACTTGGCCCTTGGCCAGGCTACGGGAGTAGGAAAACTCTTAAAACCCGTCACAGGTATTCTCAATGCATGTGTTAGTTACAAGTGGGTGAGGGGGGTGAAGAGAGAGAGAGAGAGAGAGAGAGAGAGAGAGAGAGACTCCAGTCCCAGGAACGAGTTGACTAACAGTGCCAGTCCTTGCAATGTGTGGAAGAAAACCTATTTCTTGCTAGGGATCCAGTCCATAACAAATGGGGAATGGAGGAGAGGAAGAGGAAAAGGGGACGAACAGGAATGATAAATATTCATCATTTATTATTATTATCGGGAGCATCAGGCGAAGCAGCAGTACACAGTGTACTACACAAAACGGTAAACCCTTGTTATTGTATTCAAGTAGTGGTTAAGACTTGATGATCAGTCTACAAAGACTTTTCGAGTTTGCCGCCGAAGTGGCTAGTTCAATATGCATCCCATATTCAATCCCGAGGAGGATAGCGCAAGAACACACGGATACACAAAAGGTCTTAGGAACTAGGCCCCCAAAAGGGTTAGCAGGAGTCCATCCGGATATATCACTAGACCGACGCACCAACTAAGCGTAGAGGAGTGTGTAGAGTAGAAGAGGAGGGGAGGAGAGAAGGAGGGAAAACAGAGCCGGATGTACCCATCCCAGTTGGGCCGGACTCATCTAAATGAATGAGCGGTGGCGGTAGTAGGGAGGGAATGGGGAGGAAGAGAATGGGGGATAGGAATGGGGATTCAATACGGATAAAAGCCTGATTGATTCCCATTGGGGAAGCTTTTCATAGGCGTGGTGGTGGTGAGCTGATAGTCAATCTCTGATGCAACTGTATTGGCTAGTAATGTAGTTAGGCATGGCTAGAAGGTGAGACACACCACAAGGCTAAATGCCAGGAAAGCAAGCTGGCAGGCAGACAAATAGGTAAGCAGGCTGGCAGACAGTAGAAAGACAGGTAAGCAGAGCAGATAGAGGTACACAGGCAGGCAAGCAGGTAAACGGACAGAAAAGTAAGCACTCAGGGAGAGAGAGAGAGAGAGAGAGAGAGAGAGAGAGAGAGAGAGAGAGAGAGAGAGAGAGAGAGAGAGAGAGAGAGAGAGAGGGAGAGAGAGAGAGAGAATGAATTAACAACAGAAAAAAAAGCCTTTACCCACGTTTGTTTTGCCTCTCCTACACCGGAGTTTCATAACTAATTTAGTGTCGTCAAGTCGCCTTGCTGTGTAACTATTTTTTGAGTAACTTAGAAGTATAAATACAACTTTTCAGGTTAATAATGACAAAAAAGCTTAGTGCTTTGAGTCTCGTAATAAATTTGACAGGCACGAATCACGTCAGCATACTGAAAGTGAAAACGCAGGGCCGAGAGCTGCAGATCAACACTCAAATTCGCCTGTGTAAACACACTTATACGAGATTATTTTCTATCAGCAAAGAGCCACAGAAAAACACGAATGTAAATCCTGTCTCCTTAAGGCTAATAAAAAACTTCCAGGCAACGAGGAAAAAACGAGGAATGGGGAAGATAAAATGATGATAAACCAAGAGAGACACCCTATTATTATATATTTACGCCATCTGTTGAAGAAGTGGGAGAGACAGAGAGAGAGACAGACAGACAGAGAAAGAGGGAGAAAATAGAGACAAGAGATGAGGGTGTTAACAGTACAAAATCATTCATGCACGCAAGCCAGCGAAAACTGTGAACACACACAGACACAGACACAGACACACACAGACAGACAGACAGACAGACAGACAGACAGACAGACACACACACACACACACACACACACACACACACACACACACACACACACACACACACACACACACAAGGACCCCAATGGAAATAAGTCACTCTGACTTTTTTGGGTTATCCTAGGTTCTCTACACATATGCTGCTATGTATGATAATTCTATGTAACTGTATTTGTGTATACCTGAATAAACTTACTTACTTACACACACACACACACACACACTAACACACACAGCCTCTACCTTGTAAGTGATTGTATCTTACAATGTTACAATTCATTATCATACAAAGCTGGTAAGGGATATGGAAACAAGCAAATAAGCGAATAAGATGATAAAAATGCAAAGAGAAGAGGCACAGGCAAGAAGGGAGATGAAGGAGAGGAGAGGTAGAGTAAGAGAAGACACAAAGGAGAGACAGAAGAGAGTGAAGAAAGATAAAAAGAAAACATGGAGAGAAAAAGAGAAACAATAAAGTTAAGAGTAGAAACACAAAGATGATATATAAGAGGCACAAATGTAAGAATAAAAGAGAAGAAAGGAGAGGCACAGAGGATAAGAGAAGAGAGGAGAGGCACAAGAAGAGAGGGTGGGCATAAAGAGGAATACATGCTTCCACGGCCACCAGAAAGAGACATTTGATTATCATATTTTGCCACTCTGGGAGAATTCTTTGTATAGCGGCCAGCAGACTTACTGCAGAGGCCAGCAGACAGACTTGCTGTAGAGACCAGCAGCCAGACTTACAGTAGAGGCCAGCAGACTTACTGCAGAGGCCAGCAGACAGACTTATTGTAGAGGCCTGCAGGAAGACTTACTGTAGAGGCCAGCAGACTTATTGTAGAGGCCAGCAGAAAGACTTACTGTAGGGGCCAGCAGGCAAGACTCACTGTAGCGGCCAACAGGCAAGACTCACTGTAGCGGCCAGCAGGCAAGAATCACTGTAGAGGCCAACAGGCAAGACTCGCTGTAGAGGCCAGCAGGCAAGAATCACTGTAGAGACCAGCAGGCAAGACTCACTGTAGAGGCCAGCAGGCAAAACTCACTGTAGAGGCCAGCAGGCAAGAGTCATTGCAGAGGCCAGCAGGCAAGACTCACTGTAGAGGCCAGCAGGCAAGATTCACTATAGATCCCAGCAGGCAAGACTCACTGTAGAGGTCAGCAGGCAAGGTTCATTACAGAGGCCAGCAGGCAAGACTCACTGTAGAGGCCAGCACGTAAGATTCGTTACAGAGGCCAGCAGGCAAGACTCACTGTAGAGGCCAGCAGGCAAGACTCACTGTAGAGGCCAGCAGGCAAGACTCACTGTAGAGGCCAGCAGGCAAGATTCACTATAGATCCCAGCAGGCAAGACTCACTGTAGCGGGCAGCAGGTAAGACTCACTGTAGCGGCCAGCAGGCAAGACTCACTGTAGTGGGCAGCAGGCAAGACTCACTGTAGCGGGCAGCAGGCAAGACTCACTGTAGCGGGCAGCAGGCAAGACTCACTGTAGCGGGCAGCAGGCAAGACTCACTGTAGCGGGCAGCAGGCAAGACTCACTGTAGCGGGCAGCAGGCAAGACTCACTGTAGCGGGCAGCAGGCAAGACTCACTGTAGCGGCCAACAGGCAAGACTCATTGTAGCGGGCAGCAGGCAAGATTCACTGTAGCGGGCAGCAGGCAAGACTTACTGTAGAGGCCAGCAGGCAAGACTCACTGTAGAGGCCAGCAGGCAAGATTCACTATAGATCCCAGCAGGCAAGACTCACTGTAGCGGGCAGCAGGTAAGACTCACTGTAGCGGCCAGCAGACAAGACTCACTGTAGTGGGCAGCGGGCAAGACTCACTGTAGCGGGCAGCAGGCAAGACTCACTGTAGCGGGCAGCAGGCAAGACTCACTGTAGCGGGCAGCAGGCAAGACTCACTGTAGCGGGCAGCAGGCAAGACTCACTGTAGCGGGCAGCAGGCAAGACTCACTGTAGCGGCCAGCAGGCAAGACTCATTGTAGCGGGCAGCAGACAAGATTCACTGTAGCGGGCAGCAGGCAAGATTCACTGTAGCGGGCAGCAGGCAAGACTTACTGTAGAGGCCAGCAGGCAAGACTCACTGTAGCGGGCAGCAGGCAAGATTTACCGTAGAGGCCAGCAGGCAAGACTCACTGTAGAGGCCAGCAGGCAAGACTCACTGTAGCGGGCAGCAGGCAAGATTTACCGTAGAGGCCAGCAGGCAAGACTCACTGTAGAGGCCAGCAGGCAAGACTCACTGTAGCGGGCAGCAGGCAAGACTCACTGTAGCGGGCAGCAGGCAAGATTCACTGTAGCGGGCAGCAGGCAAGACTTACTGTAGAGGCCAGCAGGCAAGACTCACTGTAGCTGGCAGCAGGCAAGATCTACCGTAGAGGCCAGCAGGCAAGACTCACTGTAGAGGCCAGCAGGCAAGACTCACTGTAGCGGCCAGCAGGCAAGATCTACCGTAGAGGCAAGCAGGCAAGACTCACTGTAGCGGCCAGTAGGCAAGACTCACTGTAGCGGCCAGTAGGCAAGACTCACTGTAGAGGCCAGTAGATAAGACTCACTGTAGAGGCCAGCAGGCAAGACTCACTGTAGCGGCCAGTAGGCAAGACTCACTGTAGCGGCCAGTAGGCAAGACTCACTGTAGCGGCCAGTAGGCAAGACTCACTGTAGAGGCCAGCAGGCAAGACTCACTGTAGCGGCTAGTAGGCAAGACTCACTGTAGAGGCCAGCAGGCAAGACTCACTGTAGAGGCCAGTAGGCAAGACTCACTGTAGCAGCCAGTAGGCAAGACTCACTGTAGCGGCCAGTAGGCAAGACTCACTGTAGCGGCCAGTAGGCAAGACTCACTGTAGCGGCCAGTAGGCAAGACTCAATGTAGAGGCCAGTAGGCAAGACTCACTGTAGCGGCTAGTATGCAAGACTCACTGTAGCGGCCAGTAGGTAAGACTCAATGTAGAGGCCAGTAGGCAAGACTCACTGTAGCGGCTAGCAGGCAAGACTCACTGTAGCGGCCAGTAGGCAAGACTCACTGTAGAGGCCAGTAGGCAAGACTCACTGTAGCGGCTAGCAGGCAAGACTCACTGTAGAGGCCAGTAGGCAAGACTCACTGTAGCGGCTAGCAGGCAAGACTCACTGTAGCGGCCACCACACTACAGACACCATCATACAAGTACAACAGCAGAATGACAAAAACTCTCAACATTTGCACAAGCGAAAGAAATTTCGAAAAAAAAGAAAAATTCTCCACAAGCCCTAAAAAAAAAATCATCCCACGAGCTGTAAATAAAATTTCGACAAGAGGAGAAAAAAAATAAAACATTCCCGCAAGCGTCAAAAAAAAAAAATCCCTCAAACAGTTTATACAATATACCAATTTTGTAATATTTTCCCATTTTGACCCCTGCGACGTCCAGAATCGATCTTGACGCTATTTATGTGACTGGTATCAACACTACGAATGTTTGAGGTAATAGGTGGGCGATAAAAAGGAAAAAGTTAGAGCACGGAAAGCTAAAAGACAACAGAGAGAAGAGAATGTTGAGGGATTATGTCACCTCGTAACAGGCTTTGTGCGCGTGTGAAAACAATGTGAGAGAGAGAGAGAGAGAGAGAGCTGTAGTTGTACGGAAGTCGAGTCTCAGCTCATGGCCCGGCTCTCTGCTGGCCGCTACTGTGTGTGTGTGCTCACCTAATTGTGGTTGCAGGGGTCAATTCATAGCTCCTGGCCCCGCTTCTTCACTGGTCGCTACTAGGTTCACTCTCTCCTTGCTCCATGAGCTTTATCATACCTCTTCTTAAAGCTATGTATGGATCCTGCCTCCACTACATCACTCTCCAGATTGATCCACTTGCGAACAACTCTATGGCTGAAGAAATACTTCCTAACATTATCATGCCCCCCCATCCCTCCTGTTTTCTAGTTTTGTCAGGTTGAGTTCCCTTAATCTCTCCTCGTAGGAGAACAAAACTTCTCAGTTCCGGGACTAATTTTGTTGCAAACCTTTGGACTTTCTCTAATTTCTTGACGTGTCTGACCAGGTGTGGGTTCCATACTGGTACTGCATACTCCAATATGGGCCTGACGTACACGGTGTACAGTGTGTGTGTGTGTGTGTGTGTGTGTGTGTGTGTGTGTGTGTGTGTGTGTGTGTGTGTGTGTGTGTGTGTGTGTGTGTGTGTGTGTGTGTGTGTGTGTGTTTGTGTGTGTGTGTGTACACTCACCGAGAGGGAGTCATACACACGGAACAATAACATTCACCTGGAGTAATAATAACAAACTCCTGTGTGACCAAAACAACCCTTTAACAGCTCAACATAGAACTGTTGCTGCCGCTGGTTCAGTCTTTTAATGATACTACAACCACAGGGGTAACAAACTTACAAGTCAAACCTGTTGACCGGTTACTACTCCAGCATAGGTCAGACTTTCCCCATAACTATCTGATCAGCCAGGCTATTCTCACCGGTAGTAAGTCCGAGGACTCACGTAGTCATCACAACTGGTTTGAAACTTCCTACAACACCTTAGTCTCGTTTCCTCCTCAGTATTTCTACTCTTGTACTAGCAAAGAATTAGATTCTTACATCAGCTAAAAGAAGGCGGAAGAAGCTGTAGGGGATGGCTGTTGACACAGTGTTGTGTGTGTGTGGTTGACACGGTGTTCTCCGTGTATACGGCAACCATGCTTTTCACTCTTGGTTTATTCTGCACTTCACCTTGTACCTCTCACCTCATTTAGTTGATTAGATACCGACAAGTAGTCAAACAGGTAGTTAACGGTTAGTAACAAGACACTCAACACAACAGATAATAAAATAACTGATAAAACCTATGTGACCTAGAAAAAGGATATTTGTCATGTTCTCTCACTCTCTCTCTTCTATACACACACACACACACACACACACACACACACACACACACACACACACATATATATATAATACCGGTGACCACGAAAATATTGAGGTACTGGAGCCACAAGTTCCAGTACTAACTGCCCCCAAGAGTGGCGATTTAAATAAATACACAGAATTTAAGATATTTCTAATGCGCAGGCTTCAAGAATTTTCTCTAATTTCCCTATACCTTTCGGTCCATCCCAAACCATTATAAAGTGACGACCGAGAGAAAGAAGAGGAGTTAGCTCCAAGTGAGATCAGGTGAAGAGAGTAGGAGAAGGTGGAGGTTAGGTAAGGTGAGGGTAAATCTTAGGATACGCACTATGGTGCTAACACCTAGTGCCATCTATAGGCCTACCAAGCTCAGCTCGACCTGGTAGGCCTATAGATGGCACTAGATGTCAGCGCCACAGTGTCGCAAAATATGAACCTAACTGGTCATACATAAATTAGTAGTAGTAAGTCTGTCAGGCCAGGAGCAATAACTTGATTTATGCCAGTAAAACGAAGTAAATACGTACCTGCAAAATCAGCATCTTGCACGTATATGCAAGATCAACAAGTCCAGTATCTTGCGCCACGTACCTGCAAAAGACAGCACTTCATTAACACTTGCCACAAGTTTGCTGTCATTAAGATAACATGTTTATGGCCTGCCGGCAAGCTGAGACAGCGTGCGTCAGTAACGTTAGATCACCACAGAGAGTGAGACAGAGACAGAGAGAGAGAGAGAGAGAGAGAGAGAGAGAGAGAGAGAGAGAGAGAGAGAGAGAGAGAGAGAGAGAGAGAGAGAGAGAGAGAGAAACAAACTTTTATCTCTAACTTTCACTCAAATCTATTTCACGAGGTGGCGAGAAAGTTTGCAACCGAAGAGAGACAGGTCTTCTTATCTGGGCTATTTATCATTGGACACTAACCTGCTTGTTTCTTGCAAATCCTCTTAGACAAAAACTGGTATCTTGGTATTGTCCTCTGGGTATTATACTCTTGTTATAGCCCTCTAGGTATTGCCCTGTGGGTATTATACTTTTGTTATAGTCCTTTGGGCATTGTTCTCTGGGTATTATCCTTTTGGTATTGTTCTCTGGGTAATCTCTTGGTATTGTTCTCTGGGTAATCTCTTGGTATTGTTCTCTAGGTATTATCTCCTGGTGTAATTCTCACTTATAATTGATATCTTACATATATCCACGTAAAGTTTCACCCTTTCTCTACCTCTCTTCCTATTTCAATCTTCTTCTACCTCTCTTACTGCATCACTCACCACCTCTCTTCCTGCTACACACTCTCTAATTCTCTTCCTGTTAAACTCTACCCCTCTTCCCTGTTTCGCTCTTTCCCTCTCTTCCCGTTTCAACTCTTTCACTTTCTCTCTTCCCTTTAATCAAAGTAAGCTAAAACTCTCGCTCACTTTTGTTGACTTACCCTGCAATGATTTCAGTCATATTTCATTTTGATTAATATTCTGAATGTTTCATCAACATTCGTGATTAAACTATAGATAAATCCTGCTCTCCAATCATGCCTGCGTATGTGTAGCCTTTGTACCCTTGTGACTGGTGCTATTTAAACCCCGCCGCCGGAGTGCATTAAGATATATGGGTGTTCATGTTGTTCCTGGTTAGGGAACAACAATGTTCTTCCATGATGTTCCTGGTGAGGTAGCAACAATCAGTTCTTGCATGATGTTCCTGGTGAGGTAGCAACAATCAGTTCTTGCATGGTGTTCCTGGTGAGGTAGCAACAATCAGTTCTTGCATGATGTTCCTGGTGAGGTAGCAACAATCAGTTCTTGCATGGTGTTCCTGGTGAGGTAGCAACAATCAGATCTTGCATGGTGTTCCTGGTGAGGTAGCAACAATCAGATCTTGCATGGTGTTCCTGGTGAGGTAGCAACAATCAGTTCTTGCATGGTGTTCCTGGTGAGGTAGCAACAATCAGTTCCTGCATGGTGTTCCTGGTGAGGTAGCAACAATCAGTTCTTGCATGGTGTTCCTGGTGAGGTAGCAACAATCAGTTCTTGCATGGTGTTCCTGGTGAGGTAGCAACAATCAGTTCTTGCATGGTGTTCCTGGTGAGGTAGCAACAATCAGTTCTTGCATGGTGTTCCTGGTGAGGTAGCAACAATCAGTTCTTGCATGGTGTTCCTGGTGAGGTAGCAACAATCAGTTCCTGCATGGTGTTCCTGGTGAGGTAGCAACAATCAGTTCTTGCATGGTGTTCCTGGTGAGGTAGCAACAATCAGTTCTTGCATGGTATTCCTGGTGAGGTAGCAACAATCAGTTCTTGCATGGTGTTCCTGGTGAGGTAGCAACAATCAGTTCTTGCATGGTGTTCCTGGTGAGGTAGCAACAATCAGTTCTTGCATGGTGTTCCTGGTGAGGTAGCAACAATCAGTTCTTGCATGGTGTTCCTGGTGAGGTAGCAACAATCAGATCTTGCATGGTGTTCCTGGTGAGGTAGCAACAATCAGATCTTGCATGGTGTTCCTGGTGAGGTAGCAACAATCAGTTCTTGCGCATGGTGTTCCTGGTGAGGTAGCAACAATCAGATCTTGCATGGTGTTCCTGGTGAGGTAGCAACAATCAGTTCCTGCATGGGGTTCCTGGTGAGGTAGCAACAATCAGTTCTTGCATGGTGTTCCTGGTGAGGTAGCAACAATCAGTCCTGGTGTTCCTACCTTCATCTTATTTTTGATGGATTTCGAGAATTTTTCCTATTTCCGCAGCTCGGTCCCGGGTCAGCTTTGTCTAGTCAATCAGGCTGTTGCTGCTGGCAGCCCGCTGACCCACATATCCCTCACACCTATGGTAATAAGTTTGCAGAGAAACTCTTTATTCTGAGTACGTTTCGCTCAGTGCTGAACTTCATCAAGTGGCAAAGTGGAAGACTAATGGAACGAGTTAAAAGAGAATGTAGCAGCTGCTATGGCCACGGACAAGGACAAGGACACAGTTCTACTACTGTAACTACAAAGTTACAAAAATAAAAAATACCAGCAAAAGATACATGTCTACTACAGAAGGTAGGGTTCTATCTCTACCCTGCTGTAGGTCCGGTACAATGTATGGACCTGCACGACACCTGGTTTAATCCGAGGAAGAAAGGGATAGCTCCAATTCCTTAGATCAAGAGCTCTGCTTTAGGTCAATGAAATCCCTTTGAAGGATCGTCCATCTGTAAATTTGCTATAGACCCCACTTAAGAGGAAGGTTGACCTCTTCCTTGTTGAAGACCTCACTCAAGTAGATGATTGACCTCTTCCTTGCTGCAGACCTCACTCAAGTGGAAGGTTGACCTCTTCCCTGCTGCAGACCTCACTCAAGTGGAAGGTTGACCTCTTCCCTGCTGCAGACCTCACTCAAGTGGAAGACAAAACCCGCTTCTCGTGTGTCCTAACGCGGTCATCCTTTTAATTGCGTCTAGTGTTTAACCTAGCTTCTGTTTCAGGCTTGTAATGTTCCACTCTTGTGTGTGTGTGTGTGTGTACTCACCTAGTTGTACTCACCTAGTTGAGGTTGCAGGGGTCGAGTCCAAGCTCCTGGCCCCGCCTCTTCACTGGTCGCTACTAGGTCACTCTCCCTGAACCATGAGCTTTATTGTACCTCTGCTTAAAGCTATGTATGGATCCTGCCTCCACTACATCGCTTCCCAAACTACTCCACTTCCTGACTACTCTGTGGCTGAAGAAATACTTCCTAACATCCCTTTGATTCATCTGTGTCTTCAGCTTCCAACTGTGTCCCCGTGTTGCTGTGTCCAATCTCTGGAACATCCTGTCTTTGTCCACCTTGTCAATTCCTCTCAGTATTTTGTAAGTTGTTATCATGTCCCCCCTATCTCTCCTGTCCTCCAGTGTAGTCAGATTGATTTCCCTTAACCTCTCCTCATAGGACATACCTCTTAACTCTGGGACTAGTCTTGTTGCAAACCTTTGCACTTTCTCTAGTTTCTTTACATGCTTGGCTAGGTGTGGGTTCCAAACTGGTGCCGCATACTCCAATATGGGCCTAACGTACACGGTGTACAGGGTCCTGAACGATTCCTTATTAAGATGTCGGAATGCTGTTCTGAGATTTGCTAGGAGCCCATATGCTGCGGCAGTTATTTGGTTGATGTGCGCTTCAGGAGATGTGCCTGGTGTTATACTCACCCCAAGATCTTTTTCCTTGAGTGATGTTTGTAGTCTCTGGCCCCCTAGACTGTACTCCGTCTGCGATCTTCTTTGCCCTTCCCCAATCCTCACAACTTTGCACTTGGTGGGATTGAACTCCAGGAGCCAGTTGCTGGACCAGGTCTGCAGCCTGTCCAGATCCCTTTGTATTTCTGCCTGGTCTTCGATCGAATGAACTCTTCTCATCAACTTCACGTCATCTGCAAACAGGGACACCTCGGAGTTTATTCCTTCCGTCATGTAGTTCACAAATACCAGAAACAGCACTGGTCCTAGGACTGACCCCTGTGGGACCCCGCTGGTCACAGGTGCCCACTCTGACACCTCGCCACGTACCATTACTCGCTGCTGTCTTCCTGACAAGTATTCCCTGATCCATTGCAGTGCCTTCCCTGTTATCCCTGCTTGGTCCTCCAGATTTTGCACCAATCTCTTGTGTGGTACTGTGTCAAACGCCTTCTTGCAGTCCAAGAAAATGCAATCCACCCACCCCTCTCTCTCTTGTCTTACTGCTGTCACCAAGTCATAGAACTCCAGTAGGTTTGTGACACAGGATTTCCCGTCTCTGAAACCATGTTGGCTGCTGGTGATGAGATCATTCCTTTCTAGATGTTCCACCATTCTTCTCCTGACAATCTTTTCCATGATTTTGCATGCTATACATGTCAGTGACACTGGTCTGTAGTTTAGTGCTTGATGTCTGTGTGTGTGATGTGTGTGTGATGTGTGTGTGTGTGTGTGTGTGTGTGTGTGTGTGTGTGTGTGTGTGTGTGTGTGTGTATGTGTGTATGTGTGTGTGTGTGTGTATGTGTGTGTGTGTACTAACCTAGTTGAGGTTGCGGGGGTCGAGTCCGAGCTCCTGGCCCCGCCTCTTCACTGATCGCTACTAGGTCACTCTCCCTGAACCGTGAGTGTGTGTGTGTGTGTGTGTGTGTGTGTGTGTGTGTGTGTGTGTGTGTGTGTGTGTGTGTGTGTGTGTGTGTGTGTGTGTGTGTGTGTGTGTGTGTATGTGTGTGTTGGTGTGTGTTGGTGTGTGTGTTGGTGTGTGTGTTGTGGTGTGTGTTGTGGTGTGTGTTGTGGTGTGTGTGTGTGTGTGTGTGTGTGTGTGTGTGTGTGTGTGTGTGTGTGTGTGTGTGTGTGTGTGTGTGTGTGTGTGTGTGTGTGTGTGTGTGTGTGTGTGTGTGTGTGTGTGTGTGTACACGAGCTGACCAGGCCTGCTGTGTACCATCCATTAAGGCTTGACTGTACCATCTGACCACCTGTGCTCTTCTCTGCCATCAGCCTAGAATTCTTCTATACCATCTGGCCAGGCGTGATCTGTACCATCTGGCCAGACCAGCTGTGTAGGTATGTCTATTTCATGCTCTGCCCCAGAGCACTTTCCACAAATTTCCTTGTTGCTTTTCCCTCTTCTTTCTCAACTCTACTGGTTAGTTTACTTTCCTTCTCTGAGAAGGTAACCTCTTTTATTATGCTATTTTTGTCACTCTCTTGGGTACCCAGTTGTATTTTTTTTTGATATCCTGTCTACCTGGAGGGTATTCTGAGGGTCAACGCCCCCGCGGCCCGGTCCTTGACCAGGCCGCTGTAATTCTTTTTAACTCTGTAATATCAAGGTTGAAACATGTTTTGCTCATGATGTATTTGAGTTAACACATTTCCTGAGAGAGAAACGCCGCCACGGATCGAAAAATGTCTGAGTGTAAAAATACATGAACGCACGTTTTTGCAAAATTATTTTCTGATGTAATGAAGTTTTGGCTGTCTGAGAGGCATCAACAACACGACAGTGGTGGCTGGGTAAGAGTCAGATAGCTAGGTCGGTAGGTAGTCTGGTTAGTTGGTTTGGAAACAGGTTAGTAAGAGGGTAGGTAGGCTGTTAGTTGGGTGGTTGGTAGATAGGTAGGTAGACTAATTAGGTTGGTCGGCAGATTGGTAATTAGGTAGGTTGGTGAAGAGGCAAACAGGTAGGAACAGAGGGTGGAGGCTCGATTCTCCGTCCGCTAATTATTGAGACGCACACTCTTCTCAACCAGCCAGCCAGGCCTAGTATGGGACCGCGTCGCGGGGTCGGTGACCCCCAGCAGCATCTTCAGGTAACCTTCAGTAATCACGTTCCCCTCATCCAGTCTCTATCATCCAGTCCCTCCCTGTCCCTCTTCCTCTCATTCCGTCTCTCCCCATCACTCTCATCCCGTCTCTCCTTGTCACTTTCATCTAGTCTTCCCATCCCGTTCCTTCACCTTCCTCTGGCCGTGCACGGAGTGTGACAGGCAACACGGACCAGTGAAGCTACAAGGCATTGTGTCCCTCGTCATCCTTGTACCCTGGCGGCTCGGGAATATTCTCATTCCCAGCCGCCTCCAGGCACCTCCGCACTGCCGGCACTTGTCCAACTTGTTGATGACCCAATTTAAGTTTATGCACCTATTCCAGCCAGACAGTCAACTGCCCAGCTAGGGGACCTTGCAACCAGCTACCTAGGTAGTCAGTCAGCCAGACTAACTGTATTCCTCAGAGCCAGTCTCTCGTTTACCCAGTTAAACAATCTGTTAGGCAGGGAGTAATTAAGCCTGCCGTCCAACCATCAAACGAGCCAGCCAGGCACCAGGCAGTTTACCTTGACGTTTAAACTGCCAATTGAAACAGCTACACAACAATCCAGTCACTCAACATTCCTTTAATTGATTAAACAGATTGTTAAACATCTCTCACTATAGTTGTTAGTCATTATTCACCCACGCTATAAACATTCTTTGGGCCATACACTGACCCCATGTATAGCTGGCAGTGCTAAGTCAACGTTGCTTTACCAGTCGGACCCAGTGGATGTACTCTCCATCATGGAGTATGCTGGCACAACATACTCCATGATGGGTTTAATACATGACTAGGTACAGCTTTCCTTCCTCTGATCTAAGAGTCTTTATATTACACAAGCGATAACATATGTCGTGTATAATGTTCTATATTGTTTTGTTTCTGGCAGTATGAACATGGGACGCTCTCTAAAGACCTTTCTCCCTGCACCGTGCCTGAAGGGCTTAAAACTCTTTAGTCCTTTCTCTATTTCTTATATTATGATTAGTTTGCATTTATCAGAATTGAATTCTGGCAACCAATTGCGGGTTCTTCAACTCATCTCAGCGCCTCTTCCTACCATTTAGAATATTCATCGACAGCTCACTGGAAATAGACCAAGTAACAAAAATATTGAAAAAAAAAAAAACTTGCGTTATCCCTATACTGAAACACTGATCTTTAGATCATCACTAACACGGATATCCAAATTCCCGGAGAAATTTGAATGATTTGTCAGAGAAAACCAGCAAGGATTGTGGGAAAGACAATCCTATCTCATGAATTTCCTCGTTTTGTGACAGAAATACAACAGGACTAGAGTTTCTAGGATTGTAAGAAAGCTTTCTATGCGCTACTCCACCACAGTAACGTGAACCAAGGTTGACAAGAGAATACCTGAAAGACGGGAAACAAAGTGTGAAATGCCTCTGATATGCCTTTGGTAAGTTTCGAGAGTCTTTCTACTCCTGAAGCACGGCCATGAGCTCTCTCAAGAGATTGTTTATTATGCATAAAACTGATATATTTTTATCTGTGTGATGAATGGTTTTGAAAACCGACAAGTTGAAGAATTGAGACACTTATGCAACACATGGGAATCCATATTGAAGAAACGCTTCGCCACACAGTGGCTTCATCAGTCCAATACAAAGTAGAAATGGGTAAGGAGAGTAGAAGTTTTGAGGTAATCAGTCCCTCAACCTGGAATCGATGTGTTCAGTCCATCAAGATATTTTTATCTGTTAATACTTCTGGGGATCATTGCCCCTGCGGCTTGATTTCGGACAAGTCTTCCAAAGACGGAAAGAAAAACTGCGTGACTAGACGCTATCAGTAAACACACAGAGATGTAAAGATAAAGAGAACTTTGGGTGTGACCTGAACCTGCCTAGTAAGGGCCAGTAGGCCTGCTGCAGTGCTCCTTCTTTCTTATGTTCTTGTAAGATTTACCTTCCATCTTACATGTTCATGACAGAGAAAAAAACCAGGCTCTGGTGGCCTGGTGGTTAACGCTCTCGCTTCACACGGTGAGGGCCTGGGTTCGATTCCCAGCCAGAGTAGAAACATTGGACGTGTTTCTTTCCACCTGTTGTCCATGTTCCCCATCAGTAAAATGGGTACCTGGGTGTTAGTCGACTGGTGTGGGTCGCATCCTGGGACACTGACCTAAGGAGGCCTGGTCACAGACCGGGCCGCGGGGGCGTTGACCCCCGGAACTCTCTCCAGGTAAACAGTAATCCTGCCAGAGTTCGAGCAACCACTGAACAGGATACCATGTCGAATTCATGTCAGGACGGCAGGAACTCCGTGGAGGGTTGCTGTCTATGAACCTTAAGGTTAAGGCCAGGTTCCCGGCAGACCTGAACCTGAAGCAGTGGTCAAACAAGTGCCTACTGCTGTCTCTCACAATTACTTCCACTATAACAACAAAAACCACTGTAATAGACATCACCACCATAGTCACCTTCCCATCACCACCATAGTCACCTTCCCATCACCACCATAGTCACCTTCCCATCACCACCATAGCCACCTCTCCATCGCCACCATAATTACCTCCGCATCACCACCATAATTACCTCCGCATCACCACCACAACATTCGCCACTAACCACAACCTCATGAGCTACTACTACCATAAACCAAATCATAATACATCTCTGATCATTCGCGAGCGAATGGTTTTGTGTGTGTGTGTGTGTGTGTGCGCGCGCGCGCACGCACGCGCGTGCGTGTGTACGTATTCACCAATTTGTACCTACTATACACAAACTATATTTGCCGGGGTTGAATCTTAGCTCCTGGTCCCACCTATCGCGCTACAATCGCCCGTATTAGACATTACTGATGCGTGCGTGGGTGTGCATTTGCACGAGTGTGCGTGTGTACGTACACTTTCAAGCGTGCGATCACAATCCCCTCGGGAGGGAGGATGAAGACATAAACAAAGGGGAAGACGAGCTTGGGGGGGATATGGGTGTGGGGTTGCCACTACTCCCCTCATCACCCCCCACACACACACCCCAGTCAAGCACATAAATCAGCAGGAAAATGTTCCCCGGGCCGCCACCAGTCTGGTTCCGGTCGCCACCAGTCTGGTTCCGGTCGTTACCAGTCTGGTACCAGTCTGACACCCAAGTGTTGCACATGTGACTTATTCATCATACCTTCAATAATAAGATTTACGTACCTTCAATAATATGAGTTATGTAATTGTTGTTTTCCGCTGATTTAAATATGAGTCGGTCTTGAGTTGAAAAGCTTGTCAATATTAACATGTTTTAGATTTCACGTGAACACTGTATATTATTATTTTGCACAACAGTAAAATAAGTAGACTGAAGACATTATTATTTTGCACAACAGTAAAATAAGTAGACTGAAGACATTATTATTTTGCACAACAGTCAAAAAAGTAGACTGAGGATGACTCCCGAAATCGTAATAAAATGAGTAAACTCACAGTACTGATGAAGGTCGAACGAAAGGCGAGACAGTCTCCTAAAGCAAGTTTGCTAGTTTTAGAATTGATTCCCCACGGGTAAGAATCTCTTCCGTACCTTCAGACTAAGGATCGTTGTTTTGTGCCATTTCTTTGTACCTGAACTATTATAGTCTTCCTTATCTCTTCCCCCTCCCCCGTCTCTAAGTTTTTTTTTTTTTTCAATCTGGATTCACCGCCAGGCACTTGGATTCTCAACAACCGTACAACCCAGGGCAACATGGGTTCAGAGGAGGACGTTCCTACCCCTCACAACTACTGGATCACTACGATAGAATTTTGGATGCTCTGGAGGACAAACACACTGCGGATGTAGTATACAACACACCACTTTGCAAAACTCTGAAACAATTGTTCCAGACCATGGAGTTGAACATTTCTCCAGACTCAGGGACTGACCACCTTAAAAACTATTTCTCCAAGGTTAGTGGACGGATTACATCTTCTCTTCGTTACCACACTTGCTGCCTCCAATTTAATCTCCTCTGTATTTGACCGAAGAAGAATTAGACACATGTGCAACTTCTGAGTATCTTTAATTTGTCGACGTTTCGCCACCCAGTGGCTTTATCAATGCAAATTAAAGATACCCATATCTTTAATTTGCATTCATTTGCATCTTGTCGGTGTTGTATACCATTCATATACAACTTGACTGAAGAAGCCTACTGCGTAGGCGAAACGTTTCAATCAATTAAGATACCCAACTGTTGCACATGTCTGACTCTTCAGTCTGTATTACATACCATTTCCATCATACTTGATATTTATGGTACCATAGTGTGTGTTTAGCACCAATTTCAGCATACAATCCAATACAACTGAATACATAAATCATTTCCTGATCCACACTCGAGCCTGAGATCTCTATTTTCTCGTATTCGTTTCTTAATCTTTAAAATCAATAGAATCAGTTTTAGTACTTACATTTAAAAGGAAATAAGGAGTTGTCTGACAGTCAAAATTGAAGTCTTACACGTTTTCAACAAGTTTTCAGTGCTTCTACCAAACGGCGGCTACTGATATCGGGAAGTGGAGAAGAATCCTTCCTCCGTAAGCCATGCGTGTCGTAAGAGCCGACTAAAATGCCGGGAGCAAGAGGCTAGTAACCCCTGTATAAATTACTGTGTTTGTGTGTACTCACCTAGTTGAGGTTGCGGGGGTCGAGTCCGAGCTCCTGGCCCCGCCTCTTCACTGATCGCTACTGGGTCCTCTCTCTCTCTGCTTCCTGAGCTTTGTCATACCTCTTCTTAAAACTATGTATGGTTCCTGCCTCCACTACTTCACTTGCTAGGCTATTCCACTTGCTGACAACTCTATGACTGAAGAAATACTTCCTAACGTCCCTGTGACTCGTCTGAGTCTTCAGCTTCCAGTTGTGACCCCTTGTCCCTGTGTCCCCTCTCTGGAACATCCTATCTCTGTCCACCCTGTCTATTCCCTGCAGTATCTTGTATCGTGTGTGTGTGTGTGTGTGTGTGTGTGTGTGTGTGTGTGTGTGTGTGTGTGTGTGTGTGTGTGTAGTGCCATAGGTAAACCTTGCGATTTTGGCTTATATAGCAACGCTCTTCTTGCCGAATAAGGCAAGCGAAAATTTGTGTATGCAATAATTTCGCAAAAATCGTTCTGAATCTAAGAAAAAAAAATATATTTAATTGTTAAATTATTGTGAACTTATCTAAAATATATTTAGTTGGATTAGGCTAAATTAAATTGCGCTTGTTACAACAAGGTTAGGTAAGTTTTCTGAGGTTCTTTTAGTAAAAAATTATTAATTTTTACATTAATATAAATGAAAAAAAAAAATATCTTGAAACGTATAAGAGAAAATTTTAGAAAGGACTTAATTTTAAATAACTTATTGCTAATTAACGCAATAAGATCACAGTAAACGGGTGATATCAGAATATGCAAAACAACCAGTGTGAAAGAAAAGTGAAATTCCAAGCGCTTTCGTGACTTATCACATTATCATATATATATATATTATATATATATATATATATATATATATATATATATATATATATATATATATATATATATATATATATATATCTGTTGGCTGTTCCCAGCTCCAGCCTCGGCACACGCCTCGACCCACAGACCATCCGCATCGGTGTTGCCCTTCGACTTGCCGCCCCTATTCTCGCCGAACACAGGTGTATTTGTGGCAGTGAAGCAGCAGACCGATTCGGGTACCATGGTCTTGTGTGCCGTAAATCCGAGGGAAAGATTGCAAGACATGAGGAGGTTAATAACATTATCAAGAGGAGCCTCACAACAGCTGGATGCCCAGCAGTAAGGGAGCCACCCCAACTATGCAGATCTGATGGCAGCCAGAAGCGTCCAGATGGTATCACCCTTCAAGCCTGGACAGATGGGAAGCAGGTGGTGTGGGACTATACATGTGCATCTACCTTGGCTGATACCTATCTCCAATACACCAGGGAGGAAGGAGGGGCAGCTGCCAGCTTTAGGGAGTCCCAAAAGTCTAGAAAATATGGAGAACTTGCCCATCATTATATGTTTGTTCCCATAGGCTCAGAGACCCTTGGCTCATGGGGAAAGAGTGCATCTAATTTCCTTAAGGAGCTGGGAAAAAGACTCATCAGGGTAACTAGGGATCCCAGGGCAGCTAGTTTTCTGTTCCAGCGGCTCAGTGCGGCTGTTCAAAGGGGTAATGCATGCTGCATTTTGGGCACACGCCCCAGCTCTGAGGAGCTGGATGAGATTTTCGCCTTATAATCGGTGATACACACGTAACAACATGTACCGTATATGCCACCTTTATATCAACAATATATCTCTTAACTCTTCTGTGCCATATTATGTAATAAAATATTCCTATTGGTAAATATATATATATATATATATATATATATATATATATATATATATATATATATATATATATATATATATATATATATATATATATATATATATATATATATATATATATCCACACACACACACAAGTATATATTAGGGAGGGCGGAAGAAAAGAGTGTGCCTTTCCTACCTTTAATATGGAAATATACAAATTTAAATGGGAAAAATTCGTCTCTCAAGCATCTACAAAACAGCCACATACGAGTCTTAATAAGAACGAAGCCCCGAGCTATGAAATCGGAGAATATTCTTTTATAATGATGTGCACACCGGTACTGTAGGGCCTATCTCACAACCCTCTCTCTTTCTTCTTCACCTCTCTCACCTTCACCCCCACACTCCCCCTTCCTCCTCTCTCTCCCCTCTCACTCTCCTGTCACATCCGCTTTTGTTTCTTTGCTAACACTCTGAATCTTGGGAGCGTCAGGTTGCCCATATTAGCAATATTTTGAAGCCACACACCACAAAAGGTTGACAGTCCGGGTTATTTTCGTATAAAATTAATATACTGTGAGACGTAATAGTGAAAAATATTAAGAATATTATTACTATCATTATATTATTATTATTATTATTATTATTATAAATACATGAGGCCTGGTCACAGACCGGGCCGCGATGGCGTTGACCCCCGGAACTCTCTCCAGGTAAACTCCAGGTAAACTACGTTCAGAATACTGAGAATAGAGAAATATAAACATGCCACAGTCTAGGAGGAAAAAAATTTAATCAAATTTGCTAAGAAAAGAAACAATGTCTCCTGATCGTTTGCTGGCCTATGATTCATCAGTGTTTAAAACTTCCAGGTGTGCCCTCGTGTACCTCTTTCCCTCCTTTCGCACAGTGTGTGTGTGTGTGTGTGTGTGTGTGTGTGTGTGTGTGTGTGTGTGTGTGTGTGTGTGTGTGTGTGTGTGTGTGTGTGTGTGTGTGTGTGTGTTCGCGTGTGCTGGGGTGGCCCTGGCCACTACCCTCATCCTCCTTGCCTTTGTTATGTTAATATTATTTTCTGCAGTATTTCTTGTGCAGCCTTTGCTGGCTATTGTTGTGGTGGTGGGCGAGGCTTCGCTAGCACCTTGAGAAGCTTCACCACAACAAACAAACAAGGAAGAGTGGTGTAATTAGCAGTTCAGTGTGCAGGGAATACTTGGTTTTGTTATAGTGGACAACGACACAATACTCCTCAGATCCATTCAATCGAATAAATATTAAGTCATGAAATTTTGAAAAGTAGAAAGAAGACCGGACATGGAGTAGAGACTGGGAGTAGTAGTGGTGGGGTTTTGTTTGTTATGATGAATGATAAAGTTTCTCCTCGCCAGCTCAGTGAAGTCTTGGGTCATTTGATTGAAACCTGCCGCTGACTTACCAGTTAACAAACCTGTAATATACCCGGCCTAAGGTCAGACTTTCCGTTGACCTCCGGATCAGCCAATTAAAAAAAAAACAGGTATCACGTCACAGTATGTGACATTTAAGACTCACTACACTTTTATGTGTCCAACGATCTTGGAGAGAAACTACAAACAATCTAAGATGTTCTGGGAGTTAGCAGCACATGGAATATATCACTGGAGAAGCATCTCAACCCTATGACCTCAGGAACCTATGAAAGACTAGCAAATATTAGAACAATCTTCAAGAACCTCAATATAAAATCCTTGTGGACTCTGTACACAATATATGTTAGGCCAGTTTTGGAATACACAACACCAGCGTAGATCCCCCACCTGATCAAGTACGTTCTGAAGCTTGAAAAGACTCAAGGATTTACAACTAGACCAGTGTGTTTGAAGAAATACTAAAGTCAACATGACTACTCTGGAAGAAAGAGGGACTGAGGGAGATATCTTTACGATACACAAGATACTCAACAGGAATTGAGAAGAAGGATAGAGGCAGCGCGTTTGAAATTCAAGGACTAGAATCAAGGAAACACAGATAAAAGCAAAACACACAGACACACGAGTTATAAGAATGTTAGAAAGTACTTTTTCAGCGTCAGGGAAGTAGGATAGTGCAATGAACTAGATGTGAAAGAACTGGAGACAGACTCTATATACTGTTCAGTTGCAACAACAGGAATGTCCAGCAGTGCTGACGACGAAGCCTAAGACATGGGATCAGAAGCCAAGATTCAACCCCCGTAAACATCAAGCAGCGAGTATTTGCATAAAATCAAAGGAGATATGATCATGGCATATAAGATATTTAAAATAATGAGCAGAGTGAAGAAGAAGAGCTTGTGGGAGAAAAGAAGAAAATGATATATAAGGAACAATTAGATTAACCACTAACAAGGTAGGAATATAATAAACAGCTAGTGAAAACCATCTTTATAAAGAATATGATATGAATTCATTAAAAAAGAACAAAGTCAGTCTATTGGGGATTAAGAAAAGAGGTTCAGGAGCTGAGACTCGACCTCCCTTCTCCCTCAATAACAAACAGATGATGTTGAAAATGTTATAAAATACCGACAAATCGATGATTAAGACACATGTCCAACAGTTGGGTATCTTTATTGTTGAAACGTTTCGCCTACACAGTAGGCTTCTTCGGTCAAAGAGGCAGCAGGTGTAGTAGTGAAATGAAGATGATGTAATCAGTCTATCAACTCTTTTCCAGGCTGAGGAACTGACCACCTTTACCTGGAGTCTACCTGGAGCGCATTCCGGGGATCAACGCCCCCGCGGCCCGGTCCACGACCAGGCCTCCCGGTGGATCAGGGCCTGATCAACGAGGCTGTTACTGCAGGCCGCACGCAATCCAACGTAGGAACCACAGCCCGGCTGATTCGGCACCGTCTTTAGGTATATGTCCAGCTCCCTCTTGAAGACAACCAGGGGTCTTCCCGTAATGCCCCTTATTGCTGGTGGGAGGCTGTTGAACAGTCTTGGGCCCCGGACACTTATTGTGTTTTCTCTTAGTGTACCAGTGACGCCCCTACTTTTCACTGGGGATATGTTGCATCGCCTGCCAAGTCTTTTGTTTTCGTATGGAGTGATTGCTCCAGAATCTTCCAGGTGTAGATTATGATATATCTCTCTCGCCTGCGCTCTGTGAGTACAAGTCAAGTGCTTCCTCAAATACTATTTCTTCAAGGTTGATGGACTGATTACATCTTCATTTCACTACTACACCTGCTGTCTCCGTATTTGACTGAAGAAGTCTACTGTACAGGCGAAACGTTTCAACAATAAAGATACTCAACTATTGCACGTGTGTCTTAAGCACAAACAGATGAGTACACAAACATACATCATCATCCCAACTAAACTAGCAAAAGTAATAATAACTTAAAATAATTTGAACACAGAATCCAAAGCACTATTCACCACGTCGGGGGAGCACACATGAAAGCTGAACACCTAAATGTATCATATATACGTTAAAATAAAAATCGCTCTAGAATACGTCAGAAGAGTTGTGGGATGAACTAGCGAAGGACAGTACCATTCTATTTTTTATTGAAATGTAAACACGACAGAGATGAACCACGCCAACCAAACGAATGTTAAGAGTATGACCCCGGAGCTAGCGAACAACACTAGCTATACGGGACCTGGGAGTAGTAATGTCTGAGGATCTCACTTTCAAGGATCACAACAGTGCCACGATCGCACGGGCAAAGAAAATGATAGGATGGATAATGAGAACTTTCAAAACGAGAGATGCCAAGCCCATGATGATCCTTTTCAAATCACTTGTTCTCTCTAGGCTGGAATACTGCTGTACATTAACATCTCCATACAAAGCAGGTGAAATCGCAGATCTAGAGAGTGTACAGAGATCCTTTACTGCACGTATAAGTTCTGTCAAGCACCTTAACTACTGGGAACGCTTGGAAGCACTTGACTTGTACTCGTTGGAACGCAGGAGGGAGAGATATATCATAATCTACACTTGGAAAATCTTGGAAGGAATGGTCCCAAATCTGCACACAGAAATCACTCCCTACGAAAGTAAAAGACTGGGCAGGCGATGCAAAATGCCCCCAATAAAAAGTAGGGGCGCCATTGGTACACTAAGAGAAAACACCATAAGTGTCCGGGGCCCAAAACTGTTCAACAGCCTCCCATCAAGCATTAGGGGAATTGCCAATAAACCCCTGGCTGCCTTCAAGAGAGAGCTGGACAGATACCTAAAGTCAGTGCCGGATCAGCCGGGCTGTGGCTCGTACGTCGGACTGCGTGCGGCCAGCAGTAACAGCCTAGTTGATCAGGCCCTGATCCATCGGGAGGCCTGGTCATGGACCGGGCCGCGGGGGCGTTGATCCCCGGAATAACCTCCAGGTAACCTCCAGGTAACCCAAGAGCTGAACTCAGCACTAACATACTTAGCTAGGTAAACACTGAAGCCAAGGAATCGCCTTTGCTCGTCTTGTTTATAGAGGAATCACGTAAACAGGATATTTCTCTTTCTTTCTCTCTGTTTTCCACCTTACATTTTTAGCGCCGTTACTCGCATTCATCTCTCAGTTTTCCCTTCTGTCCTCCACAATTCCATTTCTCCCACAATCCTTTTCATTTCACTCTCCCTTTCTCAATCTTTTCATCCACTCCCCTTCCGCAATTCCTTTCTACTCCGTGGGACAGGTCATCCTGAAAGATGGTAATTCCCAAGTAATAGTAATTCCAGCCTTGCTGGAGCTAAACCTTTGAAGCCTCCGTACCTGCTGAATCCTTTACTGGAACACTTGGCGATATCCTCATCACCTTACTCAAAACCGCCAGCTCTGGCTAACCGATTTCATCACTTGATACATGTAACACATCCTGTGTGCTGGTAAATGACAAGGACACATTGCTGGCTTTTGTTCCCACTATGTAACTATGTAATAGCACAACGTTGTTGCCTCGAATTTTGTTAAATAAAAGAAAAAATAATTCTACTCCCCCTTCCCTTATAGCCTTCATTCCACATTTCTCTTCCACTATTCCTTTCTTTCCACTTTCCCTTCCCCAATCACCTTCATTCCATTTTACTTTTCTTCCACTCCGCCCTTTCCCCTCGCCTTCACAAATAAAGGACCCTGGCCCAGGATAAACTATGTAACCCAAGTCTCCTTTTCGGTGCCGCTTTTCCCCCCAACTCATCACCCTGTGGCATCTAATCCCAACCATCGCCTCTCTTATCAATTTGCTCTATTTAAATTACTTTCCTAATCTCTGTAAAACTCCCCTATCCCGTTTTGCGCTTATTACCACCATTCAGGTTAGATATGGTTAACTTCAATCGTAAGCGTCAGCCTGTGTATCACAACATTTATACTTCAGTTTTTGTGACATCTATTGATTTGCTGCTGATACAACACATGAGCAAATATGGGTCACTAGCTCCTGTATCTCTCCTTTTGTGGCAACATGATAAGCCTTCCTACCTGGCTGACAACACTTCCACTCCTTCCTTTCCTCCCCACTTCTTCTAACCCCTCCCTTCCTCCCTTCATCCTTCATCCACGACGGCCTTCCTCCTCAACTCACTCCCTACCTTCACACTGGTCCACCACATCCTCTCTCCTCTACCTAACCCATTCCCTCCTTTCCACCCGTTCCCCTCGTAGATAAGTGCATAGACATATTTTTATGCGCGTTAAAATCATCAGTATAAAAGCTTACACAGTTGTTGCTATTATAAAAACAAAAGCCCTTCCTATAACAGACAGAAAAATAAACATGGCTGCACTTTGTACATAATCTGTATATCTACCTGGAGGGTATTCAGGGGATCAACGCCCCCGCGGCCCGGTCCATGACCATGCCACTTGGTAGATCAGGGCCTAACCAACGAGGTTGTTACTGCTGGCCGCACGTAATCCAACGTACGAACCACAGCCCGGCTGATCCGGCACTGACTTGCGGTATCTGTCCAGCTCCCTCTTGAAGATAACCAGAGGTCTATTGGTAATTCCCCTTATGGCCGGTGGGAGGCTGCTGAACAGTCTTGGGCCCCGGACACTTACTGTGTTTTCTCTTAGTGTACTAATGGCGCCCCTACTTTTCACTGGGGGTATGTTGCATGGCCTGCCAAGGCTTTTGCTTTCGTAGGGAGATATTTCTGTGAGCAGATTAGGGACCAGTCCCTCCAGAATCTTCCAGGTGTAGATTATGATGCATCTCTCTCGCCTGCGCTCCAATGAGTACAAATCAAGGGCTTCCAAGCGTTCCCAGTAGTTAAGGTGTTTGATGGAATTTATATGTGACTAAGTGCATAATGGTGACGTGCTGAAGATTCAAGTTAGGATAACCTAACAGTCAGTTTGATCAATCCATGGCTTCGACCTTACCAGGAGGCTAAAAGGGTCAGAGCACAACACCTAGTTATCAGAGAAAGGTTTCTGGTCCCCGGCCACAGTGAGGTCAATCTTTGGTAAGACGAACTCCTTCTTATTAGTCTCATCTAATTTCTTTATTGACCTTGCGGACGTTTCTTCAATAAATTAAATATCCAATGAGGTTCCACGTGGGAAATGAAACTTCAGGATGAAAAGCAGGATCAAGGTTGCGACGAAAACCATCTTTCACGGATATCTAATTTCTGTAGTGAAGAAACGTCCGCAACATCAATAAAGAAAATGACAGCTCTAGGCCTTTCGTGTTGCGGCCAACACCTTTGCAAGAGTTTGCAATAGTGGACACAAATGGAGTGAATTTACTTACGACACACCTTTACTGAAGACGTTTCGGTACTTGGACCTTAATTACTCGACGGACCGAAACGTCACAAACAGAAGTGACCTATGTGAACACATTCGTGTGTATTTCTTATCAGGAGTCGCGGTCTCACAGTAATCACGGGTCAACATCTCAGTGTGGCAATGGAATTAGTTATGCAATTCAACTAAATTTTTTTGTGCTATGCGCAACACAATCTGAGCCATAAAGCATTTTTCCCTACTGGCAGGAAAAAAAAGTTTGATGTGCACATTTTACGTTTTATTCCTGGTTGTAAGCGAGCGAGGTTACTGTTAGTCTTGGTGCCTACAGCATTTAGTGCTTGTTTAGCAAGCCCGACATAACTGACTCCCCTCCCATCCTCATCCCCATGCTGAGTGGCATCCCATGCTCACCCTTGCCACCGGCGGTATAAGCACTCGTAAATACCCACGCATATGGAACCACACACGCGCAATACCAACTCACTCACTCACACACACACACACACACACACACACACACACACACACACACACACACACACACACACACACATACACACACACTGCACCTACGTTATTACACTGGATAATGAACCAAATTTAAAGTATAATGATGCGATTAAAAAATTTTTAGTGTTGCCACCACCTAGAGGCCATGATTTTCACTCCCTCAGCTCATGTTCACACTCTTAACACCCCTCCTCCTCTACTCTACGACCCCCCCCACCCAACAACTACCACCTCCCCTCCCCCAGCCAATGGAAGACTTCCTACCTTGAGTCTACCTGAAGGGCATTCCGGGGATCAACGTCCCCGCGTCCAGGCCCATGACCAGGCCTACTGGTGGATTAGGGCCTGATCAACGAGGCTGTTACTGCTGGCCTCACGTAGTCCAACGTACGAACCATAGCCGGCTGATATTCCCTTCATATATACTCTTCCATTTTTCTCGTGTTTTCTACCTGTAGATTACCTGTAATCGTTTCTGGGGTCACCGCCCCCCACAGCCCGTTACTGGACTAGACTTCTTGGCTGCTGACTTGACGAGGTGACTTTCATGCATATTTTTATCGTACGCAAATGATACTAAGCTGTGGATGGTGGTTTGATCTGTACCTACTATGAAGATGAGAATTATCATTATTATTATTAATTCATGGGGGAGAGCTAAACCCGTAGAGGTAATAGAGCCTAGGGTAACAGAAGGCATTCAGTAAGCATGCCAGGACATGCCTTTGGGGGGGGGGTACTGGCTTGGGCTGTGCCCGGCCGCGATGGTTGAAGAACTCTCGAAACTTCTCACAGGTAACTTATAGGAAAAAACACAGCTCAAGACCCCCACCCTGAATAACACACACCGCCCCCATACCCACACCTTAACTACAGACCAGTTTCACTGATATGTATACCATATAAGATAATGGAGAAGATTATCAGTTGAGTGGTAGCACTTGCAGAAAATTAGTTTCATGAACAATAACGAGCAAGGGCTGAGAGATGGCCACTCTTGTCTATGACAAAATAAGAGCAGTGAGACACGGAAGAGAGGGATGGGTGGATTGCATTTTCTGAGACTGCAAGTAGGAATGTGTTACTGTACCCTACAAGAGACCGGGGCAAAAATTTGAGGTACAAGAGTCAGGAATAACAGGGAATGTATTCTGGTAGATCAGAGAGTGCCTTACTGTGAGGAAACAAAAAGTGACTGTCCGGGATGAGGAAGAGTAATAAACAGGGTTCCAGGGCAAGAATCGGTATAGCGACTAGTACTCACCCTGGTTAATGTGAATGTCATACTAGATGGGACTGAGTCAGATATATCTCTGTGTGCTGATGATATAAGAATGAGAAAAAGACGAGGACAGATAAAGGCTGACAACACCTGCAAAAATAATCAGATAAATGGTAGCTGGAATCCATCCCCGACAACTGCAAAGCCATAAAGATTAAGGAAGAAGCAAGAAGACCGAGCACGGAATATAGCTCTGTGGGACAGAGGTTGTAGACCTCACTCAAAGGCATTTGACAAATGCGATCATGGCGTAATAGCCCATAAAATACGTGCTAAATGAATAACTGGGGAAGTGGGGAGATGGATCTTCAACTTCCTAACAAATCGAACACAAAGAGTAGTGATCAACAGAGTTAAATCGGAGGCTGCCATAGTGAAGAGCTCTGTTCCACAAGGCACAGTACTCGCCCCATCTTATTCCTCATCCTCATATCAGACATAGACAGAGATACACATCACAGCACCGTATCATCCTTTGCGGATGATACTAGGATCTGCATGAGGCTGTCATCTGCTGAGGACGCGGTTAACCTCCAAGAAGATATAAACAAAGTTTTCCAGTGGGCAACGGTAAACAATATGATGTTCAATGAGGACAAATTCCAACTACTCCGTTATGGAAAACTGGAGGAGATAATAACTAGAACAGAGTATACTACTGACTCCGGCCATACAATAGAGCGGAAAAATAATATAAGGGACCTGGGAGTAGTAATGTCTGAGGATCTCACTTTCAAGGATCACAACAGTGCCACGATCACAAGTGCAAAGAAAATGATAGGATGGATAATGAGAACGTTCAAAACGAGAGATGCCAAGCCAATGATGATCCTTTTCAAATCACTTGTTCTCTCTAGGCTGGAATACTGCTGTACATTAACATCTCCATTCAAAGCAGGTGAAATCACAGATCTAGAGAGTGTACAGAGATCCTTTACTGCACGTATAAGTTCTGTCAAGCACCTTAACTACTGGGAACGCTTGGAAGCACTTGACTTGTACTCGTTGGAACGCAGGAGGGAGAGATATATCATAATCTACACTTGGAAAATCTTGGAAGGAATGGTCCCAAATCTGCACACAGAAATCACTCCCTACGAAAGTAAAAGACTGGGCAGGCGATGCAAAATGCCGCCAATAAAAAGTAGGGGCGCCATTGGTACACTAAGAGAAAACACCATAAGTGTCCGGGGCCCAAGACTGTTCAACAGCCTCCCATCAAGCATTAGGGGAATTGCCAATAAACCCCTGGCTGCCTTCAAGAGAGAGCTGGACAGATACCTAAAGTTAGTGCCGGATCAGCCGGGCTGTGGCTCGTACGTTGGACTGCGTGCGGCCAGCAGTAACAGCCTAGTTGATCAGGCCCTGATCCATCGGGAGGCCTGGTCATGGACCGGGCCGCGGGGGCGTTGATCCCCGGAATAACCTCCAGGTAAGGAAAAAAAATAAAGAATATTGCCAGACACACATTAACCCAATTATCTCTGCAGCCAATGCTCCTCTGGCAAATCTAAGAGCAGCCTTCAGGATTCTCAACGAAGAGGCATTCCAGTCCCTTTATACAACTTTATGTCAGGCTTATCTTCGAGTATGCAGCGCCAGCATGGAACCTACACCATAAAAAACCATGTTAAGAAACTTGAGAAGTGCAGAGGTATACAATACAATACAAATTTATTTTAACCTGATACATTGTTTATACAGAAATGGGTGACACTTTAGAGCATGCTGAAAGCTCACTGTAATGCAGAGTATTTCAGGCAACGAGTCTAGTTCCTGTGCTGAGGCATATGAGCTCCGAGAAGACCCTAACGGAACTGAGTTTAACAAAATTAAAAGACAGAAAACACAGGAAAGATATGATAACATACAAAATACTCAAGAGGAACTGGTAAGGTACACAGGGGTAAGTTGTTTGAGAGGCGGGAAACAGGTACTCGGGGGCAAGAGCTGGAGATAAAGACATAGATAAGCCACGGAAATGTCAGAAAGCATTTCTTCAGTCTCAGGGTGGTCAGAAAATGGAAAGATCTTGACGAAAAAGTGGGGGTGGCAAAAAAAGGGGGTGCAAGTTCCATATATAGTTTTAAGAACAGGTATGACAAGACCCACCTGGCTAAAAGGAAGTGAATCTGGCAAGTGGCAAATTGAGGGGGAAGGGGTGGGGGGCGGCAGGGGCTAAAACTCAACCAGCAACCACATACAGGCGAGTACCTCCCCCACACCTCCCAACCTCCTTCATACCATTCCTCTAAAGAGCCCTTCACTGATACTTGTGGGATAGCTTTATTTGCACACTTGTGCCATTTCGAACCTCTGCCGTTCCGCTGGATGACCTTTCCACAAGCTCGATGGTTGCCCCTTCCCCCTCTTTCTCTCCGTCACTTAACAATCCCCGACACTCCCCTCTGTCTCTCCTAACGACCCTCTACCACCCCTCCGAGAGCTGTGTAATCCGACCCAGCACAGTGAACCTGTTCCCTCCCACACACCATCACATATCTTCTCATCTCACATACCACTACAG
The DNA here is from genome assembly GCF_038502225.1 of Cherax quadricarinatus. NCBI lineage: Eukaryota > Metazoa > Arthropoda > Malacostraca > Decapoda > Parastacidae > Cherax > Cherax quadricarinatus. The sequence continues at coordinate 24,232,957 of NC_091339.1, forward strand.
CTTCCCTAGCATCACAGCTCCCCTCCCACAATTTTAAACCCCCTCCCTCACTAAAATCTCCCTAAGCTTGTATTCGTACAGTGGAATGCTTGACGATATCCTCATCGAAGTATTGAAGTCTCACAGCTTAAGATGACACAATTCACTACTTCATAAATGCATTCCATCAATGTGTATTGTAATATGACAGGGAAAAAAATATTGTGGGCGTTTTCACAATGTAACTAGCACACAGAATAGTGTAGCCACACACTGGGGATGTTCCGACAAAGTAACTATCATACAGAACAAGTATTTCCTTTATCAAGTCTTTAATTATCACCACTAAACATCTTCTTTTCCCTATTTTCCTATTTCCTCTCCTCCCACATAATACACTTTTGGCCAGTTTCTTCCTTTATTTACCTCCTTTACTTTCCCCTCTCAACCTTCCCTACACTCAATCATTTCTCTTATATTTCCTCGTGTATAACATTCTGATACATTTAATCATGTATACACTTTCCGTAAATTATACCAGGGTTCTCCCTTTTTTTCCTGTCCTCTTCACCGCCTTCTTTGCCTCTACTAAAATCTGTCCTATTCTTTCAATAACACACCCTTTTATCTTCTCCCCCCTCCCAACACCCCATTTATTGATTGCCCTCTCCTTTCCCTTTCATTCCATTATCTCTCACCCTCCCTCCCTCTCTCTCTCTCTCTCTCTCTCTCTCTCTCTCTCTCTCTCTCTCATACACACTTTCCACTCGTTGTGTCGCCCTTTCATTAACACGCTATGCCGTCTCCCCTCCGTTATCACCTGTTCCATTTCCCCTATCCTCTTCTTCCTCTTCGCCCCTCTTCCACTTTCTTCTCTTCCTCACGCCCTTTCAGTCTCTCATTTCCACATCACACGTTCTCCCCTTCACATTTTCCCCCAATTCCACACGTTCTCCATTTCTTCTCAATTCCACGACTTGCTATCTCCCCTCTGTTATCACTCATCCTTTCCTTCCCTCCCTATCTGTCTCCCGTTTTCCATACCCCATCCCTCCTACCTTCTCTCTCTCTCTCTAGCTCTTTTTTTTACACAGGGTTTTACAAGGTGAGGTAAAGGTTACTAACCTTATTTACAAGCTAAGAGCTGTTACCTACATCTGCTCTTCTATACTTGACTCGTATATAATAACTCCTAATGCAGATATAATTAAATAATTATCAATATGTAAATTCCAAGTCTTCTAGTATTTAACCTATGTACTCTCTCTACGCGTCTCCTAGTTTTCTTCTGGTGGGAAGACTCTCCTGCTTAAGACATTTATTGAGATGCTGGACAACATTTGTCCCGAGGCTTGCTTAATGGTGCATCACGGAGGTGTCTTGCACCACCACTCATGGTGCAAATATATAAGACTTTTGTCCCCGCGTTGGTTTTGTGTGTGTGTGTGTGTGTGTGTGTGTGTGTATACTCACCAAGTTGAGGTTGCAGGGGTCGAGTCCGAGCTCCTGGCCCCGCCTCTTCACTGGTCGCTACTAGGTGTGTGTGTGTTTGTGTGTGTGTGTGTGTGTGTGTGTGTGTGTGTGTGTGTGTGTGTGTGTGTGTGTGTGTGTGTGTGTGTGTGTGTGTGTGTGTGTGAGTGCGTGTGTGTGTGAGAGAGAGAGAGAGAGAGAGAGAGAAGCGCGGCCAGACATACACAGCAGAGCGTGGACGCTAAAGACAGGGATGAACAACCAAAATAGACAAGACACGAACAAGCAAGGAAGATCACACAAAACAGAAAAACAAGGAAGATCAAACAAGACAGACAAGCAATGAAGATCAAACAAGACAAGGACAAGCAAGGAAGATAACTCGCACATCTGCATGTGCGAGAAAACACGAGCAGAATCAGAAGAGATACGATCACAGGACACAAGATACTCAGAAACTATTACTAAGTAAACGGCAACACAATTTATCAAGGCAAACACGTAAAAGGCAGAACGGACACTTTATTAAGGCAATGCTTCGCTTGGAGACCTGGCTAGGACACCAGACTTGGTGACTAGGCTTGGAGATCAGGCTGGGAGACCAAGCTTGTAGATCAGGCTTGGAGATCAGGCTAGGAGATCAAGATTTTCTTTTGTGGTCAAGAGAAACGTTTTCTTTACACTGTCCATTCTGTGCTTGTATCCTTGTTTTCACACTGCAAGGCCTGTTTCCCCTCCCGCATCATGATTTACCATGAGGACAACAGTGTCGGGTTCGTAAAGAATGGAGTGAAGGCGAAGGAAACTCGCTGTAGACTGTTATTCAGGGCGATATATTGGGTAAATAACTGACAAAGCCCAGCCTGTCCGCGTCTCCCTAGCCTCAGGGTTAACAGACTCTGCCTTGACTCACAGAGCACGGGAGTCCGTGACGTCATGGCTAGCAAGAGAGGCTTTGTATAAATGGGATTTGAATTACTACTACAAGTATCAGCGTTAATGGTTATAATCATAACCATTTAAAATGTGGACCGGTAAGCCAACAAGTCCGTCTCTAATACAACCTTCCAACATTCTCCACCTGACTCTCCACACTATATACTCGTGTACTATTTACCCAGGTAGCTCTCTTTGTGACTTGATAAAACCTGACTCACGGAATCGTAATGTCACGATTGTGTCGGTCTGGAGTTTTGTGACTCTCTGATTGCGGGTTCTAACCCCACCCGTGGTATGGTTTGATAAAACCCACTGTCTGGGCGAAACGTGGTCAATAAGGGGAAGCATTATCCTGCATTTGTGTTTATTTTTCCATCGTGTCAATATTTTATACAATTTATCTCCAAGTTCAACCATTGCTAGCACATTAGACAAGTTCAACTCATCTAAACACAATATAAATTCAACCCTAATGAACACATAGAAATGGGGGGAGTTATTTGAGTGAGATGCATAAATGGAAGGCAGAGATAAATAAAAGGGGGATATAAATAACGTATTAAATATATCTATGGGAAATAGGATTCGCAGAGCAATGGGTGTAAGTCGGAAAAAATGGATTAAAGATACAGGAAAACACTGGTTTAGTAACAGAGTTGTGGATGAGTGGAACAAATTCCCGAGTAGCGTCGTTCAAGAGATATAACCATGGGTACCTTTAATAATGGGTGTGTTGGTGTGGGTTAGACTTGCCCAGCATGGGCCAGTAGGCCTGCAGCAGTGGTCCTCCTTTTAATTGATCTTATGAACACACACTGTAAGTTCAACTCCAAACACACATGGCAAGTTCAACTCCTCCAAACACAAAATATATGTACAACTGAGCGAGTACGAACTTTCTTCACCTGTGCTGTACAAGGTACTCGCTCTAGCTACAACAAAGACAAGGTTACACGTCGTCATGTTAAATTATTTAACTTGAAAATCCACTTTGTTAAAACCTATACGAAACCAGGTGAGCTAGATGTAATAATGTGCTTAACAAATGTCAGAAAGCGCTCCCCTACACTAACACTCAGAAATCCCTTCCCCGACACAAACACTCAGAAATCCCTTATCCCCACACTAACACTCAGAAATTCCTTCCCCCCACACTAACACTCAGAAATTTCTTCCCCCACACAAACACTCAGAAATCCCTTCCCCTACACTAACACTCAGAAATCCCTTCCCCCACACTAACACCCAGAAATCCTTTCCTCTACACAAACACTCAGAAATTCCTTCCCCCCACACTAACACTCAGAAATCCTTTCCCCACACAAACACTCAGAAATCCCTTCCCCCACACTAACACTCAGAAATTCCTTCTACACACACACACTCAGAAATCCCTTCCCCCTACACACACTCAGAAATCTTTTCCCCCACACAAACACTCAAAAATCACTTCCCCACACAAACACTCAGAAATCACTCTCCTACACTAACATAGAAATCCCTCCTCTTCCCCAACAAATAAATCCCTCCTCTTTCCCAACAAAGATATCGCTCCCCTACCTCAACACAGAAATCCCTTCCCTCACCAACAAAGAAATCTCTCCCCTACCCAACACATAAATCCCTCCCCCTCCCCAACACAGAAATCCCCTCCCCACCCCAACAAAGAAATCCCATCCCTCACCCCGAGCACAAAAAAACAAGAGTTGAGCTCAGTTTAGTATTGAGATATGCAGTGTTATCTGCACGCTAAATGTAGATCTCTCTCTTTAATTTGACGTTCTGCTTGTGAGAATAATGATATACAAGAGTGGTGACTGATTACCCTGCTATAAAACACACCCTACCCTGAGAACTGATGACTTCATCAACCCAGCTATATAATTATGTGAATAAAATACCCAGAAAAACATAATGCCTCGTCCATTTTGTGAAAACTGAAGCCATATTTTTTCCTTGAAAATAGCAGGTTAACTCGTAAAGAAAATAACAATAATTTCTAGCAGTGGAATTTACAAAGGAAAATATGAAAATGTTTTTTTATTTGTTTTTTTTTTAGAAAACGGGCGATATTTCTGTTTTGTTTACATTAACGAGAAAGAAAGTTTTGCAGCAATTCTCAATATTAAAGATGAATGTTGTAGATGGTGGTGGTGAAAAGAGGAGACAGCCGACAAGTCTGTCTTAAGAAGTAGGTCAAGCCTCATCATGTGTCATTAGTGCACGAAACCATCACGAACGAGGCTATCACAAAATTGTCTTAAGAAGTAGGTCAAGCCTCATCATGTGTCATTAGTGCACGAAACTATCACGAACGAGGCTATCATAAAATTGTCTTAAGAAGTAGGTCAAGCCTCATCATGTGTCATTAGTGCACGAAACTATCACGAACGAGGCTATCACAAAATTGTCTTAAGAAGTAGGTCAAGCCTCATCATGTGTCATTAGTGCACGAAACTATCACGAACGAGGCTATCATAAAATTGTCTTAAGAAGTAGGTCAAGCCTCATCATGTGTCATTAGTGCACGAAACTATCACGAACGAGGCTATCATAAAATTGTCTTAAGAAGTAGGTCAAGCCTCATCATGTGTCATTAGTGCACGAAACTATCACGAACGAGGCTATCATAAAATTGTCTTAAGAAGTAGGTCAAGCCTCATCATGTGTCATTAGTGCACGAAACTATCACGAACGAGGCTATCATAAAATTGTCTTAAGAAGTAGGTCAAGCCTCATCATGTGTCATTAGTGCACGAAACTATCACGAACGAGGCTATCACAAAATTGTCTTAAGAAGTAGGTCAAGCCTCATCATGTGTCATTAGTGCACGAAACTATCACGAACGAGGCTATCATAAAATTGTCTTAAGAAGTAGGTCAAGCCTCATCATGTGTCATTAGTGCACGAAACTATCACGAACGAGGCTATCATAAAATTGTCTTAAGAAGTAGGTCAAGCCTCATCATGTGTCATTAGTGCACGAAACTATCACGAACGAGGCTATCATAAAATTGTCTTAAGAAGTAGGTCAAGCCTCATCATGTGTCATTAGTGCACGAAACTATCACGAACGAGGCTATCATAAAATTGTCTTAAGAAGTAGGTCAAGCCTCATCATGTGTCATTAGTGCACGAGGCCAACACAATCAACATGAATGACATCAACACGAGCAACATCAACAAAAAACAAGACTAATATGAATGAAAGCAATTTGAGGCAAGCAACACGAATTAGGGTAAATAAGTTTTCACCTCACGAACTGAAGCCTTGCAGCACATTCTTTCATGACTTGCACATGAATGTGTATACACACACACACACAAAAAAAAAATGGTTGGGACTCGCAGGAATCAGGGATCAGATGACAATGGTACTGGTAGGGAGGAATGGATGGAGGAACAGTGGAAAAGGATAGAGCAAGAATGGGAGAGAAAATTAGGAGAGCTTTCTGAAAAAATGGAGAAAGAGCTCTCTGTGAAATGGGAAAAGAGGTTGGAGAAGGAGACGAAGAATTGGGAGGCACAAGTCGAAACTGCAGTAGCCAGGGTAAAGGTCCTAGAATTTGAGGTAAACAGGCTGAAGCAAGTCTCAGGGGCAGTGACCAGAGAAGACACACCATACGAAGATGAGAGGCTGAACAGGAAGGAAGGAGATATGAATTATGCTAAGGTCATATCAGCCTGCAAAGAAGGGCCAGGGAGTGGAAGGGAAGAGCAGATGGGTGCAGATGGAGAGGGAGATAGGTCGAATGCTGAGGCACAACCATGCTACCAAGAGCCACTGGAAAAATCAAGGGAGAAAATGACCACATACAGACAGGAACCAGAGTCACAGAGGGAGAGGCAATGGGAGAAGGAAAGGGCAAAATCAGTGATTATCCATGGGCTTCGGGAGAGAGAGGAAAGGACACACACTGAAACCGGCAGGAAGAAAGAAAGGAGATTGAGAAAATCATCACAGAAATAGGGGGAGAAGACATGGATGAGATTGTAAATTTTCAGAGAATAGGGGGGTATGTGAAGGGGAGAAACCGACCGATCAAGCTGATTCTCAGGACAGAAACAGTGCGGAACAGGATCCTCCAAGAGAAACCACGGTTGAAAAGCTCGGAAGAGTACAAGAAGGTGTTCCTAGACAGAGACAGAACACAAACAGAGAGACAGCAGCTGAGGGAGAGGACAAAAAAGCGAAAGGAGCTAGGAAAGGAGACAAGAATGGAACCAGCAGAGGTCAGTCAGAGCAGAACAGAGCAGCAAGGGCAAGCACACACACAACTATCCTCAGAACCCCACAACCTATCACACCATCCCAACACAATACAATCCATACCCACAGCTTCCACCCAACCCCCAACCATAGAATCCCACAGTATGCTACCAGGTCTCCCACCCCCACAGGCCCCCCAAACCACAGTATTGGAAAGGAAACTGAAGGTATGGTACACAAATGCTGAAGGAATAACAAACAAGTGGGAGGAGTGGCACGAAAGAGTCAAAGAGGCATCACCAGAAATCATAGCGATCACAGAAACCAAGCTTACAGGTATGATAACAGATGCCATCTTTCCAGTGGGATACCAGATCCTGAGAAAAGACAGAAGGAACAGGGGGGGGTGGAGGAGTGGCATTGCTGATCAAACACCGATGGAATTTTGATGAGCTGGAGAGAGGAGACAGCAGAGAAGAAAGTGATTACATAACGGGAACGCTTCACTCTGGTGGTCCCAAGGTGATAATTGCAGTGATGTATAACCCACCACAGAACAGCAGGAGGCCAAGGCAAGAGTATGACGAGAGCAATAGAGCGATGGTTGACACACTGGATGCAGTGGCGAGAAGAGCTCATGCATGCAAGGCAAAGCTCCTGATCATGGGCGACTTTAACCACAAGGAGATCGAATGGGAGAACTTGGAGCCACATGGGGGCCAAGATACATGGAGGGCTAAGATGATGGAGGTGGTACTGGAAAACTTCATGTACCAACACGTAAGGGACACTACAAGAGAGAGAGGAGAGGATGAACCAGCAAGACTGGACCTAGTATTCACCTTGAGTAGTGCAGATATTGAGGACATCACATATGAAAGACCCCTTGGGGCCAGTGATCATGTGGTTTTGAGCTTCGAATACACAGTAGAGCTACAAGTGGAGGAGCAAGCAGGAAGGCCAGGACAAATGAAACCAAACTACAGGAAAGGGGACTACACAGGAATGAGGAACTTCCTGAATGAGGTTCAGTGGGACAGAGAACTGGCAGGGAAGCCAGTTAATGAGATGATGGAATATGCAGCAACAATGTGCAAGGAGGCTGAGGAGAGGTTTGTACCCAAGGGTAACAGGAATAATGGAAAAGCCGGGATGAGCCCAAGGTTCACCCAAAGATGCAAGGAGGCAAAAACCAAGTGTGCTAGGGAATGGAAGAAATATAGAAGGCAAAGGACCCAGGAGAATAAGGAGAGCAGTCGTAGAGCCAGAAACGAATATGCACAGATAAGAAGGGAGGCCCAACGTCAATATGAAAACGACATAGCAGCAAAAGCCAAATCTGACCCGAAGCTGTTATACAGCCACATCAGGAAGAAAACAACCGTCAAGGACCAGGTAATCAGGCTAAGGAAGGAAGGAGGAGACACAACAAGAAATGACCGTGAAGTATGTGAGGAACGCAACAAGAGACTCAAAGAAGTGTTCACAGAGGAGACAGAAGGGGCTCCAGAAAGACGGAGAGGTGGGGTACACCACCATGTGCTGGACACAGTACACACAACCAAGGAAGAAGTGAAGAGGCTTCTGAGTGAGCTAGATACCTCAAAGGCAATGGGACCAGATAACATCTCTCCATGGGTCCTGAGAGAGGGAGCAGAGGCGCTATGTGTACCCCTAACAACAATATTCAATACATCTATCGAAACAGGGAGATTGCCTGAGGCATGGAAGACAGCAAATGTGGTCCCAATCTTTAAAAAAGGAGACAGACATGAAGCACTAAACTACAGACCAGTGTCACTGACATGTATAGCATGCAAAATCATGGAAAAGATTGTCAGGAGAAGAATGGTGGAACATCTAGAAAGGAATGATCTCATCACCAGCAGCCAACATGGTTTCAGAGACGGGAAATCCTGTGTCACAAACCTACTGGAGTACTATGAAATGGTGACAGCAGTAAGACAAAAGAGAGAGGGGTGGATGGATTGCATTTTCTTGGACTGCAAGAAGGCGTTTGACACAGTACCACACAAGAGATTAGTGCAAAACTGGAGGACCAAGCAGGGATAACAGGGAAGGCACTGCAATGGATCAGGGAATACTTGTCAGGAAGACAGCAGCGAGTAATGGTACGTGGCGAGGTGTCAGAGTGGGCACCTGTGACCAGCGGGGTCCCACAGGGGTCAGTCCTAGGACCAGTGCTGTTTCTGGTATTTGTGAACGACATGACGGAAGGAATAAACTCCGAGGTGTCCCTGTTTGCAGATGACGTGAAGATTGAGACACTTATGCAGCATATGGGAATCTTTATTCAGGAAACGTTTCGCCACACAGTGGCTTCATCAGTCCAATACAAAGAGGAAGGCGTAAGGAGAGGAGGAGAATGAGGTAATCAGTCCCTCAACCTGGAGTCGATGTGTTCAGTCCATCAATCTTGTAGAATGTACAGCATAGGGCCGTAGACGTGGCTTATATACTGTAGTGAGGTGACGTGAAGCAGATGGAGGCGGGGTCATAGTGGTACCATCCACTAGTCGAAGTAGGTCTTCGTCCAAAGGTTGAACAAGTGTTGAAGAATTCTTTGTAACAAGACCCCATGATGCTGCCGTGTCTGACAGTTGTGATGAATGGTTTGAAAAACCGACAAGTTGAAGATTGAGACACTTATGCAGCATATGGGTTGAGGGACTGATTACCTCATTCTCCTCCTCTCCTTACGCCTTCCTCTTTGTATTGGACTGATGAAGCCACTGTGTGGCGAAACGTTTCCTGAATAAAGATTCCCATATGCTGCATAAGTGTCTCAATCTTCAACTTGTGGGTTTTTCAAACCATTCATCACAGATGACGTGAAGCTGATGAGAAGAGTTCATTCGATCGAAGACCAGGCAGAAATACAAAGGGATCTGGACAGGCTGCAGACCTGGTCCAGCAACTGGCTCCTGGAGTTCAATCCCACCAAGTGCAAAGTCATGAGGATTGGGGAAGGGCAAAGAAGACCGCAGACGGAGTACAGTCTAGGGGGCCAGAGACTACAAACATCACTCAAGGAAAAAGATCTTGGGGTGAGTATAACACCAGGCGCATCTCCTGAAGCACACCTCAACCAAATAACTGCCGCAGCATATGGGCGCCTGGCAAACCTCAGAACAGCATTCCGACATCTTAATAAGGAATCGTTCAGGACCCTGTACACCGTGTACGTTAAGCCCATATTGGAGTATGCGGCACCAGTTTGGAACCCACAACTAGCCAAGCATGTAAAGAAACTAGAGAAAGTGCAAAGGTTTGCAACAAGACTAGTCCCTGAGTTAAGAGGTATGTCCTATGAGGAGAGGTTAAGGGAAATCAACCTGACGACACTGGACGACAGGAGAGATAGGGGGGACATGATAACGACTTACAAAATACTGAGAGGAATGGACAAGGTGGACAAAGACAGGATGTTCCAGAGACTGGACACAGCAACACGGGGACACAGTTGGAAGCTGAAGACACAGATGAATCAAAGGGATGTTAGGAAGTATTTCTTCAGCCACAGAGTAGTCAGGAAGTGGAATAGTTTGGGAAGCGATGTAGTGGAGGCAGGATCCATACATAGCTTTAAGCAGAGGTACGATAAAGCTCATGGTTCAGGGAGAGTGACCTAGTAGCGACCAGTGAAGAGGCGGGGCCAGGAGCTTGGACTCGACCCCTGCAACCTCAACTAGGTGAGTACAACTAGGTGAGTACACACACACACACACACACACACACACACACACACACACACACACACACACACACACACACACACACACACACACACACACACACACACACATACACACACACACATATATACGTCGTGCCGAATAAGTAAAACTTGTGATTTCGTCTTAAATAGCAACGCACTTCTTGCCGAATAGGGCAGGCGAAAATTTGCGAATAAAATAATTTCGCAAAAATCATTCTGAATCTAACGAAAAAAATATATTTAATTGTGTTTGTTAGTTATTAAATTATTGTAAACTTCTATCAAATATATTTAGCTGGATTAGGCTAAATTAAATTGAGCTTGTTATAATAAGGTTAGGTAAGTTTCCTAAGGTTCTTTTCATTAATTAATTAATAAAGATTCGCCGGTATTCTCCCGGCCCGGGCCTTTTCCAAGTGGTGGCCCGGCCTTGCCTCCCTGTCTTGGGAGTGTCTGAGACCTAAGTCTCCCATGGGAGGAGGCACCAGGTGTCCCCAGGCCTAGCCACAAGCTAGGCCTCTCTTGTCTGCCATCCCAACCCCAAGGGGGCTAATGGGGATGCCAGTCTTGTGAGCTGAAAGTTCGGGCTCAGGCACCAACCCTACCCTAGAAGGGCTGGGCATGGTGTCGATTGAAGGTTCTTTTGGTACAAAAGCATTAATTTTTATATTAACATAAATGAAAAAAGATATATCTTTAAATGTATAAGAGAAAATTTTAGAAAGGACTTAATTTTAAACGAGTTCTTGCTAACTGACCAGTTTTACCTATTCGGCACGACATGTAATATATATAATATATATATATATATATATATATATATATATATATATATATATATATATATATATATATATATATATATATATATATAATATGAGATTTTCGCCTTATAATCGGTGATACACATGTAACAACATGTACCGTATATGCCACCTTTATATCAACAATGTATCTCTTAAATCTTCTGAACCATATTATGTAATAAAATATTCCTATTGGTAAAAAAAAAAAAATACGAAAAGATGGAGTGGTAGGGGAAGTGGAATATTCAAACGGCTTCAGGAAGAAATCCAAATATTCTTCCTTAAGCCTTTTTATCCACTTCTCCGAGGCTATGGGACCCACAATTTACACCAGAGGTGTACCCTATCCTATATATAATATATATATATATATATATATATATATATATATATATATATAGACATATATATATATATATATATATATATATATATATATATATATATATATATATATATATATATATATATAGACATATATATATATATATTTATATATATATATATATAATATATATATATATAATATATATATATATATATATATATATATATATATATATATATATATATATATATATATATATATATATATATATATATATACATTATATATATATATATATATATATATATATATATATATATATATATATATATATATATACATTATATATATATATATATATATATATATATATATAATATATATATATATAATTAATATATCTCTTAAATCTTCTGTACCATATTATGTAATAAAATATTCCTATTGGTAAAAAAAATATATATTAAAAGATGGGGTGGTAGGGGAAGTGGAATATTCAAACGGCTTTAGGAAGAAATCCAAATATTCTTCCTTGAAGCCTTTTTATCCACATCTAATTAATATATATAAATATATATATATATATATATATATATATATATATATATATATATATATATATATATATATATATATATATATATATATATATTACCCTCTAAAAAACTGAAAAATAGAAAATGGTCAGAATCGCTTGTGATGATTCGCCAGGGCAAAACATCAGAAAAACGGAAAAAAATGAAGGTCTGAGCTGTAAGTAGAGATTCAGGAATTATGAGGAAAAAATATAAGGAAAAACTGTGGTTTTTGGAAGACTGTTGCAACACAGAGTAAAAGTCCAGCAATAAATACCAGGTATTCCAGGAATATATTCATCTAACAGTCGTCTACCTACACAAATTTCATAATAATATCTCAATGACGGAGATTTATTATTAATACTTGTAGTTTACCCAATCATAAAAAAAATCGTAATAAAGTTGGTAGAATTACCGACAATATGTAAAGTAAGAGGACACAAGTGCAACTAATGTGACATTTATTGTGGCAACGTTTCGCTCTCCAGGAGCTTTATCAAGCCATTACAAACAATACATGGACACAGAGGGTATATAAAGGCTCAGAGTGAGGTGAATACTAGTGAGGTACCATTTCGATGTTCACTAGTGGTAGTAGTAGTAGTAGTAGTAGTAGTGGTAGTGACAAAAGTAATACAATATGGTAGAGCAATTAATTCGTACATGAGTAAAAGGATATAAAAGCTATTACTTGGGTAACATAAAAATAGGTTGGACAAATATAAACTGGAATGAGGCAGCTTGTTTCAGTGTTCACTCTCTGTGCTTTGTGTAGTATAACAGGAGAGACTATGTGATGGCAGGGTTTACTGTTTTCAGGAGGATTCTTGCTAAGACTTCGGAGATGGTGAAGCTGCCGTTGTTTTGTTTAATTGTATTTGAAACAGCGATCAGTGCTGATTCAAGGCACTTGCGTGTGCGGAAATTAGTTTCTTTTATCACTAATTGGGCGTCTCTGAATTTCATAAGATGATTGGGGGAATTTCGGTGTTGTACACAGGCGTTGTTTAAGTTGTCGTTCCTACATGCGTATATGTGTTCATTGAGGCGGGTGTCGAGGTTTCTTGCTGTTTCACCTACGTAGATCTTGTCACAGCCTCCACAGGGTATAGTGTAAACTCCTGCATTGACTGGTTCGTGGTGCTTGGGTTTTGTCCTTGGTTACGTTACGTGGACGATGTCCTCGTAATAACTCCAAAACGTTTTGATGTACGGGATCTTCAGGCAAGGCTCAACGCAGTTGAACCAGCGATTCAGTTTACACTAGAAGAAGAGTCCAATGACAAGCTACCTTTCCTCGACGTCCTCATTCACAAAGTAGACAACAACCTAAGATTTCAAGTTTATCGGAAACCCACCAATAAAAATGATCTCACACACTTCTATTCCAGTCAAGATACCAAGACCAAAAGAGGCATCATCATCGGGTTTTTCCTAAGAGCATACCGAATTTGTAGTCCTGAGTTTCTTGACGAGGAATGTACTTACATTCACCAAACATTCACTGAGTTACAATTTCCTTCTTTTTTCATCAAAGACTGCAAGAAAAGAGCTCTTCAGATCATCAATTCTCCACGCATCAACACCGCTCCCAACAAAGTTATAATTCTTCCCAACAGCCAGGTTGCACTAAACGTCTCAAAAGTACTTTCACAAGCTAACACCAGAGTCGCCATCGCTTCTACCACTTCAATAAAGGATCTAACCAGGACAAAACCCAAGCACCACGAACCAGTCAATGCAGGAGTTTACACTATACCCTGTGGAGGCTGTGACAAGATCTACGTAGGTGAAACAGCAAGAAACCTCGACACCCGCCTCAATGAACACATATACGCATGTAGGAACGACAACTTAAACAACGCCTGTGTACAACACCGAAATTCCACCAATCATCTTATGAAATTCAGAGACGCCCAATTAGTGATAAAAGAAACTAATTTCCGCACACGCAAGTGCCTTGAATCAGCACTGATCGCTGTTTCAAATACAATTAAACAAAACAACGGCAGCTTCACCATCTCCGAAGTCTTAGCAAGAATCCTCCTGAAAACAGTAAACCCTGCCATCACATAGTCTCTCCTGTTATACTACACAAAGCACAGAGAGTGAACACTGAAACAAGCTGCCTCATTCCAGTTTATATTTGTCCAACCTATTTTTATGTTACCCAAGTAATAGCTTTTATATCCTTTTACTCATGTACGAATTAATTGCTCTACCATATTGTATTACTTTTGTCACTACCACTACTACTACTACTACTACTACCACCACTAGTGAACATCGAAATGGTACCTCACTAGTATTCACCTCACTCTGAGCCTTTATATACCCTCTGTGTCTATGTATTGTTTGTAATGGCTTGATAAAGCTCCTGGAGAGCGAAACGTTGCCACAATAAATGTCACATTAGTTGCACTTGTGTCCTCTTACTTTACATAAAAAAAATCATTGGAAACTCATTAATATTTACAGTTTACCCAATCATAAACAATCACTGAAAACTCGTTAATACTTATAGTTTAACCAATCATGAAACAAAACGCATGGAAAAACTTGTCAAGTTCAGTGCCTACGATCCCACTGTCCTTTTCAACAGTAACTATAACAAAAGCCATTTTATGGTCGCTAAATGACTGTAGCCAATGTACTATAATATACATTAAACACCTATGTTTATGAAGCAGCACTCCAGATATTAAACTTACTACAAAACTACATGTTGTTAAGGAGTTGTTTTGATGTATCCACAGACATACTACATAAAAAATACACGAAATAATATTGCAAATATAAAAGTATTGATCTGCTTTATACTCCTTCACACATACTTGGGTGACCTGGGAAACACCAGACGAGCCTGGCCCATGGCCGAGTTCCGGGAGTAGAAAAACTTTCGGAACTCATCCAAGGTGGGTGTCTTGATATTTTAATTCTCAAGGAGCTGTTGAAGTTTTGTCAAACACACACACACTGCAGCCAGCAGTAACAGCCTGGTTGATCAGGCTCTGATCCACCAGGAGGCCTGGTCACAGACCGGGCCGCGGGGGCGTTGACCCCCGGAACTCTCTCCAGGTAAACACATAATATATATATATATATCTCAGTAGTAGTACCAGTTCCTAGTAACCAGTTACCAGTAACCAGTGTACCAGTAGATGACTCACTACCAACCGTCTCTGTGTGAATCACTGACTGTATTCATATTGCTGCTGACCATAGCAGGATTTCAAACACCCCCTCACCCATAGGCACTGTGAGTCAGTCAAGATATGGAGCAGAGAGAGGCAGGTCGGCTGTTGGCGCTTCCCATACTTCCCGATATATATTATACGTACTACCAGCCTACGTGAGTATTCTTACCCCATCCACGTATCGAAAAACCCACATGACACACACACACACACACACACACACACATATATATATATATATATATATATATATATATATATATATATATATATATATATATATATATATATATATATATATATATATATATCTATCTGGACTGACAGTATCCCTGGCTGGCACAACAGAATCTCTCCTGGAGGACATCAGTAAAATTAAAGACATGGGAGAAAGCCTGGGCCTTTCTTTAAACCCCACCAAATGTGAAATAGTTTCTACCAATCAACAGTTGATCCAGAATATTAGTACCGTTTTACCAGGAGCACGAGCCATTGATCCAGCCAATAGCACTCTCCTCGGTTGCTCCTCTTGGGTCCAATGCCATCGAACTGGTCCTAGGAAAAAAAGTCTCAGACCTCCGGACGATGGAAAGCAAGATGAAAGACATTGACACACACGATGCCTTCTACCTACTCACCAGGTGCCTGTCAACCCCCAAAACTTACCTATTTTCTGAGATGCTCCCCAGCCTTCAGCAGTCCAAAACTCAAGGAATATGACTCTCTCCTGAAGGCCATGCTAGAGAGTGTATTGAATCTTTCCCTTGACGATGGACAGTGGTTGCAAGCCTCACTTCCGGTCAGGTTCTTGGAGGGCTAGGAGTACAATGCAGATCCTCCCAGATTGCTCTACCAGCTTTCCTATCCTCTTCCATTGCATCAAACGAGTTGATAAGACAAATTCTTCCTGACACCCTCAGTGACTCAGCAGGAATAGAAGACCCTAGCTATGTCAGTGCCATCACCGAATGGGAGACTCTTGCTGCTCCAGCACCAAACCCTAGTGCAGCACTGGCTCACAAACAGTCAAGCTGGGATAGCCCAATTGCTGAAAAGGTGCTTACAACATGCTCAGGGCTGCAACATCAGATAGGGAGATTGCCCGCTCCAGGCTGTGAGTGCACCTCACCGGGACTTCTCCAAACAGTTCCCATATCGGCAATGGGAACGCGACTCGACCCCTAAGACTCTCTGTATTGCAGTGGCTCTGCGCCTTGCTGCCCCAATTCACAAGAATATATGTGTATTTGGCGGGTGAAGTGCAAGCAGACCAATACGGTGGCTCACATGGTCTTAACTGTTCCAAAACCAAGGGCTGGCATGCAAGACACAATGAGGTCAACGACATCATTAAGAGAACCCTTGCTACAGCGCTGGATGCCCTGCCGAGAGGGAGCCACGATCACTTGCAGCAAACAATACCCACAACCCAGCAAACCGCCCTCGACGGGATCACCATCTATCCTTGGAAGAATGGCAAGCTCTTAGCATGGGACTATACCTGTGTGTCCACACTGGCTGACACCTATATCCATCACAGTGTGGGGCGACAGGGAGGAGCTGCTGACCACAGGGAGGAGTACAAGATCAGCAAGTACAGGGACATTAGCCAACAGTATCAATTTGTCCCAGTGCGATCAGAGACCTTGGGATCATGGGGAAAAAATGCCACACGTTTCCTTAAAGAATTGGGTTCCAGACTCATCGACACCACCAGGGACCCAAGGGCAGCCACTTTCATGTTCCAGCGCCTCAGCGTCGCCATCCAGAGGGGAAATGCTTGCTGCATACTTGGCTCACGTCCAGCCTCGGAGGAGCTGGAGGAAATTCATCATCTTTGATACATTGTGCCATTGTATTCATGTTTATGTTTTTTTCTGTAAATGTATTTTGTTTATTAATAAATGTTCACATAGAATAAAAAATATATAGGGGGTGGTAGGAGAAGAAAATATTCAAACAGCTCCGGGGAGAACCTTGAGTTTTCTCTGAGGATGAGGGTCCCCATTCCAGCTATAGAGGTGGTACTTCCTATCTTTTATATATATATATATATATATATATATATATATATATATATATATATATATATATATATATATATATATATATATATATATATATATATATGTCGTGAATAGGCAGAACTTGTGATCTTGGCTTAAACAGCAACGTTCATCTTGCCATATAGGGCAAGGGAAAATTTGTGTATGCAATAATTTCGCCAAAATCATTCTGAACCTAACGAAAAAAATATATTTCACTGTGTTTGTTTAGTATTAAATTACTGTAAAAAAATCTAAAATATATTTAGCTGGATTAGGCTAAAATAAATTGTTCTTGTTACAATAAGGTTAGGTAAGTTTTCTAAGATTGTTTTGGTGCAAAATTAGAAATTTTTACATCAATATTAATGAAAAAATTATATCTTTAAACGTATAAGAGAAAATTTTAGAAAGGACTTAATTTTAAATGAGTTCTTGCTAACTGACCAGTTTTACATATTCGGCACGACATATATATATATATATATATATATATATATATATATATATATATATATATATATATATATATAATGTATCTCTTAAATCTTCTGTGCCATATTATGTAATAATAATAATAATATATATATATATACATATATATATATATATATATATATATATATATATATATATATATATATATATATATATATATATATATATATATATATATATATGTGTGTGTGTGTGTGTGTGTGTGTGTGTGTGTGTGTGTGTCGTACCGAATACGTAAAATTGGTCAATTAGCAAAAACTCATTTAAAATTAAGTGCTTTCTAAATTTTTTTTCTTATACGTTTAAAGATATATTTTTTCATTTATGTTAATGCAAAAATTAATAATTTTGTATAAAAAAAATTAGAAAACTTACCTAACCTTGCCAAGCGCAATTTAATTTAGCCTAATCCAACTAAATATATTTTAGATAAGTTTACAATAATTTAATAATAAGCAAACACAATTAAATATATCCTTTTCGTTAAGTTCAGAATGTTTTTTGCGAAGTTATTGCATACACAAATTTTCGCTTGCCTTTTTCGGCAAGAAGAGCGTTGCTATTTGAGCTAAAATCGCAAGTTTTACCTATTCGTCACGACATATATATGTGTATGTGTGTGTATGTGCGCGTGTGTGAGAGCGAGAGAGAGAGAGAGAGAGAGAGAGAGAGAGAGAGAGAGAGAGAGAGAGAGAGAGAGAGAGAGAGCGAAAAGTGTGCGGAAAGGCGACAAGAAAACATTTCTTCAGAGAGAGTAGTTGACTGTTGGAATGGGATTCAAGAGTAGGCAAATTCTCTTTGTTGTTTCAAATATTCTTTAATCTCTGAGACGGAAGACATAAAATCATTTTTGTACATACACGAGATGCGTTTCTCATTTTATTTTTATATCACCGACGTTTCGTTTCGTAATGCATGTATATTTTTCCTCGTTTGTAATCATTTTCAATCACTGAACTGCACTTCTGATCCGTCAGGCTGTTGGTGCTAGCAGCACACAATCCAGCATGGCTCTCTTCTAACTTTTTCCTATTTGTGCTTTGCTGCATTAAATTTAAGTGGTAATAAAGGGATAAACAAGGGAATGGGAGGCAATGAGACTGGCATCAAGTGGAGGGCAGGTATAATTCCCTGGATCAAGAGCCCTTCAGCAGCGTCAAGGGACAAACAGTGCAGACAGGCAGGCTGGGGTGGTGGTCAGGACTGCAGCCTACACACCATCCATCATTCTCGACACTGTCTAGTCTCTTGCTATATTTGCCAGCCCCACCTCGCAGGAGAGGTCAACACTGTTTATCTCTTAGATACACTAACCTGGTCGTCACAGGCCAGGTCAACACTGTTTATTTCTCAGATAGTAACCTGGTCGTCACAGGACTGGTCAACACTACTTATTTATCAGATACAGTAACCCGGTCGTCACAGAACTGCTAAATACTGTATCCTTCTGATACACTGATCTGATCCTCTCACACACACACACACACACACACACACACAGCAAATACCCACACTCTAGCAACCTCGCACCTCCAGATATGGCAATAAAATTCACGAGCCCACAGTAAATAATGAGGAAGGCTCGGTCTGGGACCGGGCCACGAAGACCATGATCTCCGCAACCCCGTCGGAGCGTGTGTCCTCATCCTAATATTGTAGCATTATGTCTCGATAAGAAGACTGAAGCAATTTTGCTGGAAAGAGAACCCATCTACCTCTTGTACGCTAGTCGCTGGCTGGTTGGCTGAGTCCTCACTTACCAGCCCTGTCATCATACACTCACGGGACGCTCTTTTTTATATTTCCTGGCGGTACGCTCTTATATTCCCTGATGGTACGCTCTTATACTCCCTGATGGTACGCTCTTATATTCCCTGATACGCTCTTATATTCCCTGACGGTACGCTCTTATACTCCCTGATGGTAAGCTCTTATATTTCCTTACGGTACGATCTTATGCTCCCTGATGGTACGCTCTTATACTCCCTGATGGTACGCTCTTATACTCCCTGATGGTACATCTTACTGCTTGGTGATTTCAACCTAAGGCATACAAAATGGAAGAATGTAGCAAATAATGTTATAGCTGAAACAATCCCCAGAGGTAGCGCAGATGAAAGGTCACACACACATGAGCTACTAAGTCTCTGCGAAAAACACACCTTAAGCCAGCAGATAGTGGAGCCAACAAGACTAGAAAACACACTTGACCTTATCTTCACAAATAATGAGGACCTGATAAGAGACATAAGAATATCAAAACAACTAATTCTGATCACAACCTAATCGAAGTCCAGACGTACATGCATAGGGGTCCTGATCAGCAGAATGCATGTACCTGTGAAGGTGTCTTCACAAAATACAACTTCAACAACAAGAACATCAACTGGGACCAGGTAAACCATGTCCTAAACGAAACATGTTGGGAAGATGTCTTAAATGACATGGATCCAAACCAGTGCCTTGAAAGGATCAACTTCCTGGTAGCCGAAGCATGTTCTAGGCATATTCCCCTAAGAAAGAAGAGCAGGAGTAAACTGGAGAGAAAAAGACGCTCCCTCTACAGAAGACGACGAAGAGTCACTGAGCTCCTCAGGAGTGCTAGAACATCTGATACACGAAAGGAGGCGCTGACCAGGGAAGTGGAAACTATCGAACTTAAGCTAAATGACTCTTACAGGAACCAGGAGAGGCAGGAGGAGCTTAAAGCTATTAGTGAAATTGAAAGAAATTCAAAATATTTCTTTTCATATGCCAAAAACAAGGCAAATACCAAATATCGGGCCCTTACTCAGACAGGATGGGACTTACACAGATGACAACAAGGAAATGAGTGAAATATTGAAATCCCAGTACGACTCTGTGTTTAGTGAACCACTAATCGGTCTGAGGATTGACGACCCAAATGATTTCTTCATGAATGAGCCTCAAAACTCCATAAATGTACGCCAGATTTCCGACATTACCCTAACTCCGATAGATTTCGAAAAAGCCACTGACAACATGCCTATGCACTCAGCCCCGGGCCCAGACTCGTGGAACTCTGTTTTCATTAAGAACTGCAAGAAACCCCTCTCGCGTGCCCTAAGTACACTATGGAGGAGGAGCTTGGACATGGGTGAAATTCCACAGTCACTTAAAACAACGGATATAGCCCCACTCCATAAAGGTGGCAGCAAAGCATTAGCTAAGAACTATAGACCAATAGCTCTGACATCCCACATCATAAAAAATCTTTGAAAGAATGCTAAGAAGCAGGATTGCAAATCACCTGGATTCCCAAAATCTGCACAATCCAGGGCAACATGGGTTCAGGGCAGGTCGCTCCTGCCTCTCACAACTACTGGATCACTATGACATGGCCTTGGATGCACTGGAAGAAAATCAGAATGCAGATGTAATATATACAGACTTTGCAAAAGCATTTGACAAAAGCGATCATGGCGTAATAGCCCATAAAATACGTGCTAAAGGAATAACTGGGAAAGTGGGGAGATGGATCTTCAACTTCCTAACAAATCGAACACAAAGAGTAGTGGTCAACAGAGTTAAATCGGAGGCTGTCATAGTGAAGAGCTCTGTTCCACAAGGCACAGTACTCGCCCCCATCTTATTCCTTATCCTATCAGACATAAACAGAGATATACACCACAGCACCGTATCATCCGCAAAGGATGATACTAGGATCTGCATGAGGCTGTCATCTGCTGAGGACGCGGTTAATCTCCAAGAAGATATAAACAAAGTTTTCCAATGGGCAACGGTAAACAATATGATGTTCAATGAGGACAAATTCCAACTACTCCGTTATGGAAAACTGGAGGAGATAATAACTAGAACAGAGTATACTACTGACTCCGGCCATACAATAGAGCGGAAAACTAATGTAAAGGGACCTGGGAGTAGTAATGTCTGAGGATCTCACTTTCAAGGATCACAACAGTGCCACGATCGCATGTGCAAAGAAAATGATAGGATGGATAATGAGAACTTTCAAAACGAGAGATGCTGCCCATGATGATCCTTTTTCAAATCACTTGTTCTCTCTAGGCTGGAATACTGCTGTACATTAACATCTCCATTCAAAGCATGTGAAATCGCAGATCTAGAGAGTGTACAGAGATCCTTTACTGCACGTATAAGTTCTGTCAAGCACCTTAACTACTGGGAACGCTTGGAAGCACTTGACTTGTACTCGTTGGAACGCAGGAGGGAGAGATATATCATAATCTACACTTGGAAAATCTTGGAAGGAATGGTCCCAAATCTGCACACAGAAATCACTCCCTACGAAAGTAAAAGACTGGGCAGGCGATGCAAAATGTCCTCAATAAAAAGTAGGGGAGCCATTGGTACACTAAGGGAAAACACCATAAGTGTCCGGGGCCCAAGACTGTTCAACAGCCTCCCATCAAGCATTAGGGGAATTGCCAATAAACCCCTGGCTGCCTTCAAGAGAGAGCTGGACAGATACCTAAAGTCAGTGCCGGATCAGCCGGGCTGTGGCTCGTACGTTGGACTGAGTGCGGCCAGCAGTAACAGCCTAGTTGATCAGGCCCTGATCCATGGGGAGGCCTGGTCATGGACCGGGCCGCGGGGGCGTTGATCCCCGGAATAACCTCCAGGTAACCTGATGGTACGCTCTTATATTTCCTTTCGGTACGATCTTATACTCCCTGATGGTACGCTCTTATATTCCCTGACGGTACGCTCTTATACTCCCTGATGGTACGCTCTTATACTCCCTGATGGTACGCTCTTATACTCCCAGATGGTACGCTCTTATATTTCCTTACGGTACGATCTTATACTCCCTGATGGTACGCTCTTATACTCCCTGATGGTACGCTTTTATACTCCCTGATGGTACGATCTTATATTCCCTGATGGTACGCTCTTATATTTCCTTACGGTACGATCTTATACTCCCTGATGGTACGATCTTATACTCCCTGATGGTACGATCTTATACTCCCTGATGGTACGCTCTTATACTCCCTGATGGTACGATCTTATACTCCCTGATGGTACGCTCTTATACTCCCTGATGGTACGCTCTTATACTCCCTGATGGTACGCTCTTATACTCCCTGATGGTACGCTCCTATACTCCGTGATAGTACGCTCTTATACTCCCTGATAGTACGCTCTTATACTCCCTGATGGTACGCTCTTATACTCCCTGATGGTACGCTCTTATACTCTCTGATGGTACGCTCTTATACTCCCTGATGGTACGCTCTTATACTCCCTGATGGTACGATCTTATATTCCCTGATGGTACGCTCTTATATTCCCTTACGGTACGATCTTATACTCCCTGATGGTACGCTCTTATATTTCCTTACGGTACAATCTTATACTACCTGATGGTACGCTCTTATACTCCCTGATGGTACGCTCTTATACTCCCTGATGGTACGATCTTATACTCCCTGATGGTACGATCTTATACTCCCTGATGGTACGCTCTTATACTCCCTGATGGTACGCTCTTATACTCCCTGATGGTACGCTCTTATACTCCCTGATGGTACGCTCTTATACTCCCTGATGGTACGCTCTTATACTCCCTGATGGTACGATCTTATACTCCCTGATGGTACGATCTTATACTCCCTGATGGTACGCTCTTATACTCCCTGATGGTACGCTCTTATACTCCCTGATGGTACGCTCTTATATTTCCTTACGGTACGCTCTTATACTCCCTGATGGTATGATCTTATACTCCCTGATGGTACGCTCTTATATTCCCTGACGGTACGCTCTTATACTCCCTGATGGTACGCTCTTATACTCCCTGATAGTACGCTCTTATACTCCCTGACGGTATGCTCTTATACTCCCTGATAGTACGCTCTTATACTCCCTGACGGTATGCTCTTATACTCCCTGATAGTACGCTCTTATACTCCCTGACTGTATGCTCTTATACTCCCTGATAGTACGTTCTTATACTCCCTGACGGTACGTTCTTATACTCCCTGACGGTACGTTCTTATACTCCCTGGTGGTACGCTCTTATACTCCCTGGTGGTACGCTCTTATACTCCCTGGTGGTACGCTCTTATACTCCCTGGTGGGACGCTCTTCCTTATACTTACCAGTGGGATGATCTTCCTTATACTCCCTGGTGGAACGCTCTTCCTTATATTCCCAAGTGGGACGCTCATACTCCCTGGTTGGATACTATTCTTTATACTGCTACACTCAAGAAGAACTCTACTGAGCAAGAATGTAAGAACCTTGCAACTAATGTTATAGCTTTTCACAGGAAAATAAAGGTAAGTGTATACTGAATGCAAGTAGAAGTTTTTTTTTTTTTTTTTAAGATTTACCTGTTATCTTAAGTGCACACAGAAATCACTCCCTACGAAAGTAAAAGACTGGGCAGGCGATGCAAATTACCCCCAATTAAAAGTAGGGGCGCCATTGGTACACTAAGAGAAAACACCGTAAGTGTCCGGGACCCAAGACTGTTCAACAGCCTCCCATCAAGCATTAGGGAAATTACCAATAAACCCCTGGCTGCCTTCAAGAGAGAGCTGGACAGATACCTAAAGTCAGTGTCGGATCAGCCAGACTGTGTCTCGTACGTTGGACTGCGTGCGGCCAGCAGTAACAGCCTGGTTGATCAGGCCCTGATCCACCAGGAGGCCAGGTCATGGACCGGGCCGCGGGGGCGTTGATCCCCGAAATAACCTCCAGGTAACCAGGTAACCTCCAGTGCTTATGAACCAAAGAAAAAGAGCAGCAATACTGCCAAAGCGGCAAAAAAAATTAACAAGTTTCCATTTCACAGGACGTTAGTACCTTCCTGGATGGCATCTGTTTACAAAGTTCTCAACCAATGCTCTTTCCCACCCTCGATGTCGCCGCTAGAAGCTGTACGAGAGTTCCACTTAAAGAGGCCAGAGTAAAAAGAACATCGTCCAGTGGGGTCAAATATAACATGAGGTTCAAGAAAAAACAATTTAATCTGTACAGTGGAATAAAACAAAAGAAACATTCAAAATTGGAATGAAATGTAGAATGTTATCCAACCCACTACTTAAGTGGAAGAGAAAAGTGAAGGAACAGAGGTCACTATGTATGACAAAGGGGAAATATATATAGGTTAAATGATGCCACCTTAACATACAAGTGATGCCAGAGATCTGGGCACAACTGCTTGTGTGATTCCTGCAACAATTTCATTTAAGTTTCAGGGTAACAGTACTGCCATAATAATAATAATAATAATAATAATAATAATAATAATAATAATAATAACTTTGTAATGTTTTATTTTTATTATTAATTTTTATTATTACTGACTCATAAATCCGAGATTACAGCCAGCTGTGAAAATAACAACAGCGAAGCCGGCTAGATCTGTTCACCCGATAAAGGTCAATATAATAGATGACATGATTACATGAGCGAGCAATAATGTGGGTTACAATATTACTGAGATAACAATAGCAAATACGGGTGAAAATGGCGTAATGAGTGTAATTTACGATCGTAGCGGCAAAATCACTGTACACACACACACTCCCACCACCTGATGTGTGGGTAATTTTGAGGTCAAAATACACTATATCAGGGGGAAATTTATTATAATAAAATAAAGTTCTGATATTAGAGGTCTTGTACACATACACACACACACACACACACACACACACACACACACACACACACACACACACACACACACACACCACAATATGTTTACATCTGGTTTGAGGGAACTAATTTGTAAATTATCAGACAACACACACACACACACACACAGCAAAGAGGAAGAGGCAGGAGCTGTGACTCGACCCTTGCAGCGACAAAGGTCAGTACACACACAACCTGAACCCTATACTGACAGTATGGATAATATAAAAAAAATAACAAGCAATCAACGGCATTTTAGATAACGCAAATATTTTTGCCTGAAGACTGGGTCTGTAGTTAACCTGAAAATATTTACGTTGTTTCTCTAGAGCTAATAGCTGAATGTCGGGGAGAGAGAGAGAGAGAGAGAGAAATGGGAGTAATATGTTTTATTTAGAAATTTAGCATACATACAGAGGTACAAAAAAATACAGGTAAGAGCAGCATGCCAAAGCCACTTATATGCATAGCATTACGGGCTGGCTTACAATTAACTTAAGATTAACTAAGCAATGATGAAATCAGTGATAAGACATTATTGTAAACAGATAACTATAAAATACAAATGAGTATTACAAAGACAGGTCATATGGTTGCATGCATTGCTGTTCATTCAGTAGAATGGAGTATTCTGTTAGGTAGTGTATTTAAAAAAAATAACAAAGTTAGGTTTAACATTTGTGTGATATAATTGTGAGTAACATTTAGGATATACAATTTATATGGTTCAGTTATTCAGTATTTATTTGGTTTTGAGTGAGTAAGTGAACTTTGAGAAGAGACTTGAATTTATAAACAGGTAGTGTTTCTTTTATATTTACAGGTAATGAATTCCAGATTTTAGGGCCTTTTATGTGCATTGAGTTTTTGCATAGCGTGAGATGGACACGAGGAACATCAAAGAGTGATCTGTGCCTTGTATTATGGTCATGTGTTCTGTTGAGGTTGGCAAGGAGATGTTTGAGGGGAGGGTTAATATCAGAGTTAAGTGTTCTATGTATGTAATAAGTGCAATAATAAGTATGGATGTTTTGTATGGTGAGTAGGTTGAGTGTTTTGAATATTGGTGGAGTGTGCTGCCTGTATTGAGAATTTGTTATCATTCTAACTGCAGCCTTTTGTTGGGTAATTAGTGGTCTGAGATGGTTAGTTGTTGTTGAGCCCCATGCACAAATTCCATAGGTAAGATAGGGGTAAATAAGAGAGTGATATAGGGCCAGGAGGGCTGACTGTGGAACATAGTACCGTATCTTCGATAGTATGCCTACAGTCTTGGAAATTTTCTTAGAAATTTGTTGTATATGTGTATGAAATTTGAGTCTATTATCGAGGTGGATTCCTAAGAATTTTCCCTCTGTTAGCTTTGTGATAGGTGATCCGTTTATCGTTATGTTAAGAGGTACATCTGTAGCTCTGTTACCAAACTGAATGAAGTAGGTTTTGTCAATGTTTAGTGTAAGTTTGTTAGTCCTCATCCAGGTAGATATTTTCTGTAATTCGGTGTTTACAGTATTGGCTAGCGTGACTGGGCTCGGGTGAGAGAAGACGTATGTGGTGTCATCTGCAAAAAGTGTGGGTTTGAGTAATTGCGAAGCATTTGGTAGGTCATTTATGTATAGGAGAAAGAGAAGAGGGCCAAGGACACTTCCCTGTGGGACACCAACTGTAATTGGTTGTGCGGAAGAGCTTGCCCCATTTGCGTACACATATTGGCTTCTGTTGCTGAGGTAAGACTTGAGGTAGTTGAGGGAGTGCCCTCTAATACCATAGTGTGACAATTTTACGTGGAGCAAGTCATGGTCAACTGTATCAAAAGCTTTACGTAAGTCAATGAAGATCCCCAGAGGGACTTCTTTTTTCTCTATTGCAGTGTATATATGTTCTAGCATGTGTATAATAGCATCATTAGTATTTTTATTAGGCCTGAATCCAAATTGGCAGGGGTTGAGAATGTTATGGGAGATGAGGTAGGAGTAGATTCGTTTATGAATTAATTTTTCGAAGATTTTTGAGAGAGGGTGTAAATTGGATATTGGCCTATAGTTATTCAACTCTGTTTGGTCACCTCCTTTATGGATCGGGGTGACCCTTGCTATTTTGAGAACTGTAGGGAAGGTGGAGGATTCAATGGATTTGTTAAAGAGTGTTGCAATGATTGGTGATAGTACTTGTGACGCTTTTTTGTATATAAAGGGTGGTAAGGTATTTAAATCTCCTGCCTTGTTTTTCAGTGCGTTGATAATAAGGGAGACTTCGTATGGGTTAGTCGGAGCTAGGAACAGTGTGTTCGGGTAGTTGCCAGTGAGGTAGTCATTTGGTGGGGTATCTGAGCTTGGGATATTATTGGCAAGGTTTTGACCTATAGTGGAGAAGAAATCATTGAGTCTGTTTGCTGTTTCTGTTGGTGGGAGTTGGGGTTCATCTGATTTTGCTAATTTTATTTCGCTATGTCGTGATATCTTTTTTGTTCCCAGAATTTCTGATAGGGTCTTCCAGGTCTTTTTTATATCACCTCGTAAGTTGGATAATCTGTTCTCATAATACAATTTTTTTGCCCTTCTTATCAGGCTGGTTAGGATTGACGAGTAACGTTTTGTTTGGTCTCTGGTTATGTGACCCATTCTGTACTGTTTTTCATATCGGTGTTTTGTATTTATGGATTTGAGAATGCTGGGTGTTAGCCAGGGACTGTTCAGTCTCTTAGCTGTCATCTGTTTAGTTTTTTTAGGGCAGTGCTTGTTATAAAGGTATTGGGTCTTTTTTAGAAAATTATTAAAACATTCGTCAATATCTGTATAGATTTCTAGCTCAGTGTGCCAGTCAATGTTTGTTACTGCTGTTGTGAAGTTATTAATGGCTGCCTCATTGTGAAGTCTGAAGGTGACTTTAGTAGTGTCTTGGGGTATTTTACCAAGAGTTGTTATGAGGAAAGTAGGGTAGTGGTCTGTGGTATTATCTGTAATTATGCCTGATTTTAAAGGGGATATGGTGTTGGTCCAGATGTGGTCAAGTAGGGAAACACTAGTCTCTGTAACTCTTGTAGGTTTTGTTACTGTTGGTAGCAACATGCAGTTACTCATTGTGTTTGTGAATTCAGTAACGTGTGGGTCCTGGTCTTGCAGGAGATTTATATTGAAGTCACCTGAGAGTAGTAAGTGATCTTTGTTCATGCGTGCATCAGTTATCATACTTCCTAGGTTTTGACTAAATTGGCTAATGTTTGATTGTGGAATTCTGTAGATGTTTATCACTGTGAGAGGTTTTTGTAGGTATTTGGATTTGAATTTAGCTATTATATATTCCCCATGTTCATCCCTTGTGCAAGTATTAGTGATACATTCTAGTTGGTCTGAGTAGTATATAGCTGTGCCACCCCCTTGTTGGTCTGGCCTACAGTTGTGTATGGCTGTGTAACCAGGAATGGCATAGACATCTGTAGTATCAGGCTTTAGCCAGGTTTCAGTTAGTGTAATGATGGACATATTGGCATGCAAGGAATTTAGTAATGCTAGGAGGTCATCATAATGCTTGCTTAAAGATCTGATATTGTAGTTAAAGATAGTTATGTTGTTGTTGGCTCTGAGAAGTGCCTTTGATTGTTCTGCTGTGTAGTAATTACAGTAACTGTTTGAATCATTTAAGTCATTAAATAAGAGGTTGGTATCAGGATCAATGCTTGTAATCATAAGATTTGTAGTGAATCTATAGTTAGAATTAAGTAAAAAATAAAGTAAATATTCTAAAGCTAAAAAAAAAAAAAAAAAAAATAGCACCTGAATTATTTAACAAATGTAAAAAATAATGAGCTAAGGTAGTTTTTTAAAGCTAAAATAAAGGAGACAATATAAAAGGGACTAAAATAATTTGTGGTGAACAAATAAAGTGATGATCAAATAATGGAGCTTGGGAATATGATAGTAGGTAGTACTTTAAAGGTAATTCTTTAAAGTTAGAATTATAATATAAAATTATAATATAAAAGGGACTAATATAAGTTGTGGTGAACAATAAAGTGGTAATCAAATAAATGAGCTTTGGAGTATAATGGCAAAATAGTGAACTTATTAACTTTAGCACCTGAGAATAGCACCTTGATTAGTTTAACAATTGCGAATATATGATCTAAGGTAGTTATATAAAGCTAAAATAAAGGACAAAAAAATATATAAGGGACTACAATTAAGTAATGGTAAACAAGTTAAATGGACAGATAGTCACTATGAAATAATATTGGTTTAGGAGTAAGATCTGATTTGTAATATTAAATAAGTTGAGCAGTTTATTGCACAATAAAAAGTAAAAAAAAAAATGAGGTAGTTGGTACTAGCTAGCAAAAGATAGTTTTGGTACTTGCAAAAAAGTAATTGGAATATACACTAATTGCACACACAATAAAAAGTGACTAAAAAAACAAGTAGTGGTAAACAAAATTAAATGGACAGGTAAGAACAATGAATAATGGTAATGTCTTGGTTATAATATGATAGTAAGATGGTAGACAGGTACAAAGGATAATATAAAGGTTGGAGTTGAATATACAAACTTGAAAATTTGGCAACAAAATGTTATGGGAAGTATAAAATAATGTTTAATGTACAAAATTAAAATTGACTGGTAGTAAATATGGTGTTTAATAAAATTTTAGTAAGTAATAATGATTACAAAAAAAGTGAAAAAGTAATGTTTATTTCATTCAATATTGCACTGGTAGTTATACTAGAGGTTATATGGCAGTACAAGGTAATTAAGAGTACTCTAAGATAGTAAATGTGGTATAAAACAGGTAAAGGTAATTAGACAAGTAATGGTTATTAAATGTCAAAAATGTTTAAATTGAAATTATAGTAAAAATGATAATTATTAATTTTAGTAGGTAATATCAATTGATAGTATTTAAAAAAAATATGAGGTAGTAATATGGACAGAGAAAGTATCAATTCAGCTAATGTTTAAGCAAACAATAGTAAATAAGAAAATTACATAAGGTGACTTATGCTTACTAGTAAAATCACAAAATGAGGTAGTTGATTATTTAAATACTAAGAGATTGCACAATGAAATTTGAACAATAATGGAGCAAAACATACACTACACTATGTAGGCTTTTAAGTTGGACATTGTTTAGTTATTCTCTGTAAGATTAGTATCCCTGAGAAATCGTGATAGATCATTCTCGTTCGTGATTGTGTACAGTTGACCTACATTTGTTTTCCTAACAAGAATTTTCCCATCCCGTGTGAAGCATTGGTGTATTGTGTCGTTATTCTTATCTAATATTATATATGTTTGTGCTATGTACTAGCATCTGGTGCTTTATAACAACATGACTGGTACAATGCAACATAGTGATTTGTGTAACAACTTCCTTTAGTGGAAAAGTGGACAGCATAAACAGTGTTTATTAAGTGATAGTGAGAAGGCAACACTTCCAGCTGGCCAGCCACTGCTGCCCTCACTACCCACCCCGCCATAAACACTCCCACCCACCATACCACCACCCCACCACCACCCCCACCCACGACACCTCACCCACCCTCTCTCTCCTGTGAACTTCAAACCTACAAGCCTCCTCTGGGATGACTTCACACCGCAAAATAGCAAGAATATCTACGCTATCTGGCTATTGTCCCAGTAGTTACTGCAGTGTTTGTGGGTATACCACAAGGGACAAAATTCTTCTTAGATGTAAGGAGCCTACTTGTTCCAACTACTGCCACACAGATTGCATTCCAGAAGAAGAATTTTGTTGCAGCCAGGTTGAAAATCTCAGAAAATTTAAGGATATCCATAATCCTGTGGTGTATGTGGATACAAGCCTGGAGCTACAGGAGGAAGGTTCAGAAGTCCTACCTCAGGGACTCCTGTCCAAAGATCAATACTGCCCTCTTGGGCTGTGTTGTAAAGTTGCAGCTAAGATAATCCATCACAGGGAAGCACTTCATGAGCTCCTCAAATCATTAGATAACCTACAAGCTATTGTAGAAGGCCAGTGCAAGCCTGCATCAAGTGACGTAAGCTGCTCAGCTGATGGTGACACTATTGACAAAGACTGGAAGTCCCACACTGAGCTTAACTCAGGGGTAAATAACTGGTGGAATTCTGTCATCGCTAAGGTCCCACAGACTGACAGAGTTCAAAACACTACCTTTGGGAATTCTAACACAATTCCTCTGACCACCACAGAGGGAACAAATCCTCTTCCCAGCAACGAGGGAAGCCTTGGATCTGTTAATTCTCCTACACCTGACATCTCTGCTTCAGCCACTGCCAGTCTACTTTACAGTGCACATACCATCTCTGATCCTACACCTGTCAGCACACCTGCCGACACTATTCCAGAATCTGGTAGTAGTGCTTCGTCAGCAAGTTCTGAGCCAGGAGTTTCTCCACCAGAGATCGCTGCAGTTAATAATCAGGGAACCTTCACTGCACCTGATCACCTACTGCACCAAAGTACGAACAGCAGGGACACATCTGTCAGAACTGGTAGAGGACGGGGCAGAGGACGTGGAGGAGGACGTGGAGGAGGACGTGGAGGAGGAAGACATCTACAGCCGTCTCACCCTCCACTAACACAGTTCCAGCGGCAGAATCTGAGGACAAATCTGCAAAACACAGGAGGTGCAACAAATCCTAGTCCACCCTCCCAGGCACCTAGGCTGTGCTCCCGCTGTCACCGGAAGGGGCACACTGCCAACAACTGCCTGCGAGATACCAGGTGTTACTGCTACAAGAAAGGACATAAGGAGGACCAGTGTCAGAAGAAAAAGGAACTAGACAGACAGGGCCACCTGTTTAGAGACCTGTTCTCAGAACAAACCAGCAGGATCTCTGAATTGGTGAACACTCTCACACGTCACCCACTTAGCTACTCCTATCCCAGCCCAGCAGGTGGGATTGTGCCTTATACAAGACCACAGACCTACATCCCTGCAGCTGCCTCAGTACCCTACCTCTCTCAAGGGCAGGCACCTTACATTCCCTACACACCCACCACCTCAAGCTGACCACTTCATCATGAGGAGCCAGTTTATCAGCATCCTGTCGGCCAACATTAGAGGTTTCATCACTAATGTTGGAGAGCTCACACATAGTTTTGTGAACACTCGAGGTCCCGACATGATAGCTGTTGTTGAAACATTTTTGGATGACAGGACTCCAGAAAATTTTGCAAGAATTGCTGGCTACACCTCATGGATGAGAAGAGACAGGCAAGGGCAAGGAGGAGGTGTTGCTGTGTGCTTTTCTAAAAGTGTTCATGCCCAGCACATTGATGTTGCCACCCCTACACATCTTGAAATGATGTTCTTCAAACTCTGTATAAACACTAGTACCTCTGTACTAGCATGTGCAATGTACAGACCTCAGTGGCAACATGCAGACCCCATCAACTTCCTAATGGAAAATATTGACTCCCTTCTGCTACAACACAACTGGCAACATATTATAATTGTTGGTGACCTCAACCAGCACCTTATACAGAGGGACTTTGATGACCTTCTTGCAGTGTTTGACATGAGAAACTTTGTTGATTTCCCTACTCATATCTCTGGCTCCTCCCTTGACCCAGTAGTGAGTGATCTGGCAGAAGGCATAGTCACTTGTCAACCCCTCGGCTACGTTGGATTGTCTGACCACAAGGCTGTTTTTACCACACTTAAGATCCCAACAGAACGAGGTGAGGAGTCCACACGCACAACCTGGCTATGGGAAAGAGGTAATTGGCCAGCCCTTTGCTCTGAGCTCGCCACCACCGATTGGAATGCTCTTCTCCAAGGGGATGTTGACAACCAAGTGAAAGCCTTCACTGGACACATCCTTAATCTACAACAAAAACACATTCCTCACCGGCAATATGTGACGAAGCCTACAGATCAGCCTTGGTTTGGCTTTCGTTGTAGAGAGGCTGCTACTGCTAAGTACAAAGCATGGCGACGGTATAAGAGACATCCTACCACCTATAACAGGAACTTGCACAGGCAAGCCTGTAGGCATATGGGTGATGTTCAAAATTGGGCTATTGCTAAATGGGAGGTGGACACTAAAAGAAAGCTTGCATCAGGTAGGGTAGGCTCCAAAACCTGGTGGTCCCTGGTCAAGGACAGACAAGGTTATCTGCCTGATGAACTTATTCCACCTCTAAATCGACAGGATGGGACCACCTCTACTAGTAGTCAAAAGAAGGCGGACCTCTTTGCTGAACACTTTGCTACCAAAATGCAAGTTCCTGATCCAGCAAGGGTCCCTCCTTGGCTAGCTGCAAGAACTGTGTCAAAACTGTCAGTGGTGACAATAAGGCAGGAGGAGGTGCATTTCCTTCTTAAATCGCTGGACCAAGAAAAGGCTGTGGGCCCAGACAAGTTGAGCCCAAGATTGTTGAGAAGATGTGCAGACCAGCTAGCAGCACCTCTAACTCGCATCTTTCAGCACTGCCTAGTACAGTGTAAATGGCCCTCTCTATGGAAAGAGGCAAATGTAGTCCCTGTTCACAAAAAGAAGAGCAGAGCAGAAATCAGCAACTACAGACCAGTGTCACTCTTGTCAATCACTGGTAAGATCCTTGAGACAATAATCTCAAGACAAATGACAGAGTTTTTTGACTACCACTCACTACTTTGTGATCGTCAATATGGCTTCAGGAAAGGTTACTCTGCTGCTGATCTGTTGTTAAACCTCTCCACTAAGTGGCACCAGTCACTGGATGAATCCAAAGTCAGCTGTGTGGTAGCACTGGACATTGCTGGCACTTTCGACCGGGTGTGGCACCAGGGCCTCTTAGCAAAACTTCAAGCACTGGGAATTGCAGGCTCTACGCTATGTCTCCTCAGTGATTACCTTCATGGTAGATCTCTAAGTGTAGTTCTCAATGGAATGGAATCAGCAAGACATCCTATTGGGGCAAGTGTTCCACAAGGAAGTGCGCTGGGTCCATTGTTATGGAATGTCTACTTCAACGACCTTCTTCATCTCATCCCAGAATCACATGCATATGCAGACGACTGTACACAGACATTCACTTATCCAAGAGAAGAAATGCCAGCTGCTCTAAGCTACATCAATCACCAGCTGAGAGCTGTATCAGCTTGGGGAAATAGATGGCAAGTAACATTTGCACCTGAGAAAACGCAAATGATGATCGTCTCTAGGCACCATGATGGTAATGCTGGGGCAGTAGTAAGGATGAATGGGAGGGTGTTGGCACCTGGAGAAGAAGTTGATATCCTTGGGGTGAAATTTGACTCCAAACTAACCATGAAGAACCATGTTGTAAATCTTGCAAACAAGGCAGCCAGGAAGCTTACAGCACTTCACCGTATCTCGCATCTGCTTGACAGTAGGGGTTGCAAGATCCTGTATGAGGCACAAGTACGCTCACACCTTGAGTATGCTCCACTTTCTTGGTTTGCCTGCCCCCCCTCTCATCTGCGACTGCTTGACAGAGTAGAGAACAGAGCAAGACGTCTCATCTCTTGCCTGGACCCATCCTGGATAGATCTGTCATTTCAGCAGAGCCTTCAACATAGGAGGGATGTGGGTGGCCTTACTGTTATGTACAAGGCCAATATTGTCAAAATACCACACTTGGATCCACTTCGAGGACAGCGTGAAACAAGTTTTTATGCCACAAGACGGGCAGAAAGCAGCAACTTCACTCTGGCTGTATCCTTCTCCAGAACATCACTCCATCTGAGATCATACATACCCAGGATGACTCGAGTATGGAACACATTTGTACAGCATAATGATGTCAACGAGATAAAGTCAGTTGATCAAATGAAAATGCTGGCCCACAGATGGCTCCAACTTCATCCTGTTCCCTACTTGTATGTCTCATAACAATAAAAATGCTTTCAAATGAGCTGATGTAGGTAACAGCTCTTAGCTTGCCAATAAAGTTAGGAATCCTTAACCTGTAAATAGCTTGTCAATAAAGTTAGGGATCCTTAACCTTGTCAAACCCTGTGTTAAAAAAAAAAAAAAAAAAAAAAAAAAAATAGAGAGAGAGAGAGAGAGAGAGAGAGAGAGAGAGAGAGAGAGAGAGAGAGAGAGAGAGAGAGAGAGAGAGAGAGAGAGAGAGAGAGAGAGAGATGGGAGTAATATGAAGGCAGGGGAGCGCAGCAGAAGTCAATATTTGTGGAGCGGGGTTATCTGGAAGCAGCGTGGAGGCTGACACACACCTAGGTGGCGCTCATCCTCCTCTCATCTGGAATATTGCTCTTCTCCGGAGATAAGCCGGATCTCCCTGGATGCTGCAGGCGGACTCCCAGTTAAAGAATTTCCGCCGAGTGCTCTCTCTGATCTTGTCTGATATCGCCCTTCCTTCACTCCTTTCCTCCCTCCCACCTACAATCCCATCCCCCCTCCCTTTCTCAATCCCTTCCCTCAATCCCTGCGTCCCACCCTCACCCTTCTCCCGGTACACTTGTGTCAGGCTCAATCCTGGGATACTCTTTTGAAGATGATATTGGATGGTATAGTATGAGTGTGGCTGGAAGCAGTGGGTGTAATCTGAGTAGCAAGAAATTAGTGTCAGGAGTATGGCTGCAAGTTGTGGCTATATTGTGGGTAATGTTGACAGGTTTACCTATACCAAAATGTTGATCACTCCCACAACCTGGCCTCTTGGTTGATGACCTTATCTATCAGAAGGCTGGTGCTCGCAATGAGCAGCTCGACGTACGTTTCCACAATTTGGCTGACCAGGAAAAATTTACAGTACCTTATTAACCTGTCTTGTACATATATGTCTGTGTCGGTCATTTTCTTTATGCTTAAAGCACTGTTGTGATCCTTCAAGGATCACAGCAGTGTCATTATCACATCTGCGAGGAAAATGAGATGGATAATGAGAACGTTCAAAACAATGCTAAGCCAATGAAACTTTTTAAATTACTTGTCCTCTCTAATCTGGAATACTGCTGTACATTAACATCTCCGTTCAAGGCAGGCGAAATCGCAGATCTAGAGAATGTACAGAGAACCTTCACTGTACATATAAGTTTCGTCAAACACCTTAACTATTGGGAACGCTTGGAAGCATTTGACTTTTACTCAATGAAGCGCAGGCGAGAGATACATCATAATCTACACCTGGAAAATCCTAAATTCCCACACTGTCTCCTTATCCCTCATGTTACATAAAAGGGCTCTCTTACCCCTTACCTTACATTAAAGAGCTCTCTTACCGCTTACTTTGCAATAAAATATTCTCTTACCTTTTACTTTGCATTAAAAGGCTCTCTTACCCCTTTGCATTAAAAGGCTCTCTTACCCCTTCTCAAATTAAGTGCCTCCTTACCCCTTTACCTTAAATCACGCACCAAGTGTCCCTTACCAATTAAATCCCACCCCCAGTTGGTTTCTGTTTTCTTGATGCAAACACTGCCACTGTCCCCTCCTCCCCTCCCCACCTAACCATGTTAAGCACAGTAAAAACAAGGTAGCCTAATTTAAATAAGACTGCCTTCCTGTTCCACATTTGCTTTACAAATGGTGTGACTTGACGCCAGTGTCTCCCCCCCCCCCCCCGGTTCACCCCCCTTCCCTCACTCGACGTGTTTTCCCCATCATTCCCCCTCCCCTTCCACGCCTTCCCTCACTCTTGGTGTCTCCCCTCAGTTCCCCTCCTACTCCCTCCAAACAATTAGTGCGTTTATTTAGGTATAGATACACGTAAGTACAATTATCACACATAGTGTAAATTACTTAGCATAGCCCAAAAAAAATTCAGTCAAAGTGACTCCTCACCCCACAATTCTCTTCCCCCACACACCCCCTGCCTTCCCCAACAAGCTGGTATCACAGAGGTGTGGCTAACGTTATGGACTAAGTTTGCAGCCACACTGACTGTGGCTTACAATTATCAACTCAACTCCTGGTGACAAATCGCTTTATACTCCCAGACTTTATAGCAACTTTACAAACGTATTATACCAAGGAGAACTTTCCACGTCTGCAATACTCTTGCAGTATCCTCACCTCTGGATATTTTGAGAGAGAAAAAAAAGAAGTTTGTAAAACAACTTTGGAATGGAGATTGAGAGCGAGGAAGTTTGGGCAGAGTGTGAACTTCACTGAGGTAAGATGGGAAGGTATTCAATACAAGAGAAACAACAGGCAATTGTTGCTGGCAGTGATGTTCAGGCAGCCTCTTCCTGGCTTTCTTGCGGGCAGGTGGGTGGGTGGATGGATGGGCAGAGTGCAAGACATACTGCTGCGTTCCAGAGTGCAAGACGTATTGCTGCGTTCCAGAGTGCAAGACATACTGCTGCGTTCCAGAGTGCAAGACGTATTGCTGCGTTCCAGAGTGCAAGACGTACTGCTGCGTTCCAGAGTGCAAGACGTACTACTGCGTTCCAGAGTGCAAGACGTACTGCTGCGTTCCAGAGTGCAAGACGTATTGCTGCGTTCCAGAGTGCAAGACGTACTGCTGCGTTCCAGAGTGCAAGACGTACTGCTGCGTTCCAGAGTGCAAGACGTACTACTGCGTTCCAGAGTGCAAGACGTACTGCTGCGTTCCAGAGTGCAAGACGTATTGCTGCGTTCCAGAGTGCAAGACGTACTGCTGCGTTCCAGAGTGCAAGACGTACTGCTGCGTTCCAGAGTGCAAGACGTACTGCTGCGTTCCAGAGTGCAAGACGTACTGCTGCGTTCCAGAGTGCAAGACGTACTGCTGCGTTCCAGAGTGCAAGACGTACTGCTGCGTTCCAGAGTGCAAGACGTACTGCTGCGTTCCAGAGTGCAAGACGTACTGCTGCGTTCCAGAGTGCAAGACGTACTGCTGCGTTCCAGAGTGCAAGACGTACTGCTGCGTTCCAGAGTGCAAGACGTACTGCTGCGTTCCAGAGTGCAAGACGTACTGCTGCGTTCCAGAGTGCAAGACGTACTGCTGCGTTCCAGAGTGCAAGACGTACTGCTGCGTTCCAGAGTGCAAGACGTACTACTGCGTTCCAGAGTGCAAGACGTACTGCTGCACTCCCAACTATTACTACTATAATTACTACTGCTCCTACAATCATTACTAATATTACCACTACTATAATTACTAATACTACAACTATTACTACAACCATTACTACTACTACCACTACAACCATTACTACTACTACTACTACCAGTACTACAATTACTACTACAACCATTACTACTATTGCCACTACTACTACTACAACCATTACTATTACAATCATTACTACTACTACGTACTCACTACAACCACTATCACACCCACAATCACGACTCTACTTGTCACTTGTATATTTAAATCAGTGTTGACACACATCCTGTTCTCTCTCTAACTTCCTTAACTTCCACTTCTTCACCTGAAGTCTTATATCATCCTCTCTCTTCTTCTCTCCCTCCTCCGTTACAACATTTTTGTCTTCTTTAACTATTTCCTTGCTCTTATACTTTCTCCCTCTATTACCCTCCATCTCTTTGTTATTTTTATTCCATCTTTCCTCTGGTTTATGTTCTTCCACGCTCGCCTTCTCTAGTCTTCTTTATTATTCAACTCTTTATTCACCCAGTTTATATTCAGCCACGGCCTTCTTTTCATTTCCTAACATCTGTCTTCTCATTCTTTTCTTTCATTCCCTCTCTCTCTAATTCCCCTACTATTTTTCTTTCCACTTTTTAATCTCTTCTTTTACTTCCCTTTTCTCTTTCTCATCAGGCTATGACATACTCTTCTCTCTCTCTCTCTCTCTTTTTATATAATGGTTTAATATGCTATGTGAGCAAACAGTTGGGAATATTTATTTGAAAACATTTCAGTCCTGAGGTCGAAACGTTTTCTAATTTGTCTTGGTGTTTGCTGAGGTCTCTTATTTTAAACCTCCTTTTCTGTTATTAATTACCAAACTTTTCATCAGTTGTGACAGTAACATTGTAAAGATGTTCCTGGTTCATTTTACTTTTCCATTATTATTATTGTTAGTATTATTATTATTTTCTTGGGATAACGCTAAAACTGTTTATGAACGCCCAGGTTTAAAATTAGTATTGAGTACCCAAGGTTCATGAGTGCCCAGGGTTAATGAGTGCCCAGGGCTTATGAATATGAGTGTCCAGGGTTAAAAGTATTATGAGTGCCCAAGATTTATGAGTGCCCAGGGCTTATGAGTGCGCAGGGATTATGAGTGCCCAGGGTTTATGAGTGTCCAGGGCTTATAAGTATGAGTGTCCGGGGGGCTTATAAGTCTGAGTGCCCAGGGCTTACAAAGACTTTAATCTTGGCCTGCCTTCGCTACCTTCAAAGCACAGCTCTTGGAAGGACTTTTGCATTAAACTTTCGCTGTAAAAGTTCTTTCTAACGTCCCTTTGGTTCCTGGGAGTTTTGAGGTATCCTCCCTACACTTGTTCTAGTTCCTGCCGTGTCAGTGTCCGTGTTGACACCTGAGGTGAAGGGATACATCACACTCACGTGTTTTACGCTTACCGTATTCATGACTACACGGCACTCACAGTGCCGCTACTGTTGCCCTCCAGCATATCACTGGTGACAAAGCACTCAGTGGCCCTCTACTCTGCCGACAGTTGCACCACCTCAAATCAACCTCAACAACCAAACCACGGTACCGGTGGAGAACGAACTCATGGCAAGTAAGTTGTAAAACTCCAGGGCAGTGCGTAAGCCACCGAGCCAGCTGAGTCATTCAACCAATACTGTCACGATCCACGCACAAGTATATACCACAACCCACGTACACACTACCACTACACACTGATGGGGGATAGACTACGAGGAGAGACTTACGGAAGTCTTCACAACATTACATGAAAGGAGGACCCGAGGTGACATGATTATGACATAAGAATATCCAGAGGACCAGACAGAATGGATAGGGCAGGCCGTGTGAGTTGCGAGGATAAGGAGCCAAGGAACATAAATGATAGATGAAGAACTTTAGCAAAAGGGATAATGGTAAGTACTTTTCAGTCTTAGGGAAACAAATAAGCGAAACGCACTAGATGAAGCAATTGTGGAGATAAACACTACACACAGTTTCAAGAGTAGACATGTTCGGGCCCGTGAGATCAAAAATCAGGAAAACCAGTCGATGAGATATGACTCGACTTCATAAGGGTACAATTAGGTCAGTACAGACCTCTCCACCATCACCACCAACCTTCCGCACACCACTACCATCACCACCACACTTCTAACCCTACCTAACCCTCTGCTCCGTATTATCATTAATGCAAGTTACGTCAGGGCCAATTACTGGCCAACCATGTACGCTCGATGGCTGTCAATATTCCAGTGTTTTGGAGAGCTACACCTCGTTACACATGCATGCACTGACCGCCTCTCTTTGTACTGGCTGAATCAAGGCAAAATGTAACCCAGGTCATAGAAAACAAACATTTAGAGGCACGCTTAGGTAACGTGACAATCTTGGGGGAACTGTAGCCGAAGACAAGCATTGTCAAACATGCTTAGCATGACTGGATGTGCAGCTAGACAGCGTGTCTATCTTCCTCCACCACTCCTTGAACTGAATGACCCTCGCGGATTTAACGCTTCACCTGAATAATACCAACAATGCAGAATTGGGCCAAGGCACATTGATACTGAGCTAGGGCAGGCAAGCGTGTTGGGTCAATAACGTTCAGAATTACAATTGATGTTTAGAGATGCAAGACATCATCTATAATGCTTGATTCCCCCTAACTCTGTGTTACTGCAGCTCCTGGGAACGTGTGGGAGGGATGAGGGGAGGGGTGATATCTGCGAAGGAATGTCTGGAGATGATAAGGATCATCTGCAAAAGAATAACTGAAGAACAACTAGAAAAGAACATCTGTGAAAGAACGTCTATAAACAAAATTCTTGAAAAAAAAAAACTTCTATAACACAACGTCTGGAAAAGAAATATCAGAGAATATCGAACACCTGGAAATAATGCCTAGAGGGAAAAAAAAAACATGTAAAATAGGTGGTATTGCGAAAGCCTCACTCACTCACTACCTTTGCTCAACACAATCACCAACTCTAAAAATGAGGAGGAAATGCACGTGGTCACACACGCTCGTGTGTCTTGCATCTGTGCATGACTAACGAAATGTAAGCCAGGTCATTCAGTTCCAGCACGTGCATGCACACGATGGTAAGGAGGGATGGGGGTTGTGGCCCCCCAGGGGAAGGGGGGAGGGGAAAGAAGGGAGAATAAAGGGGGAGGAGGTGGCAAAGGAGTGATTTGCAGCGCCCAGCTCCGGCCCCGTCTGGCCTAATGCATCGCTGGCTTTTGTAATAACTATCACCATAAATTGGCTCCATTGTCCCTGATTACATCTGAAATGGACCCCAACATGGTAATGCATTGGCGACGACCTCCCCCCCCCAAACCATGACTCTAGTGCCTGACAGCTCAATGTATGCCCCACTCCCCTGGTCCTTCTCTCTCCCTCTAACATTCTCATGCCATTCCTCCTTCTCCTCCTCACCTTCTTCCTCTTTTTTCTCTTCTCCCTATTCCTACTCTCGTCTATTTCTTCCTCCTCCTCTTCCTCTTCCTACCGGCAAGTTTAAAGTGTTGAAGGACAGACAGTTGGCACACATTACACACTGCATGAGTCACTCGAGTCCCTTGCTTCTGCAAAGGTGAGAGGGAGAGGGCGAGTGGGAAAAGGAGATGGGTGAGAGGGAGAGGGTGAGTGGGACAAAGAGAGGGGTGAGAGGGAGGGGGCGAGTGGAACAAGGAGAGGGGTGAGAGGGAGAGGGCGAGTGGGACAAGGAGAAGGGTGAGAGGGAGACTGCGAGTGGGACAAGGAGAGGGGTGAGAGGAAGAGGGAGTAGGGTGAGAACGAGAGGGAGAGGGGAAAGTGGTAGAGGTTGAGAGGAAATGGGGAGAGGTAGTGTGTATATGTGAGAGAGAGAGAGAGAGAGAGAGAGAGAGAGAGAGAGAGAGAGAGAGAGAGAGAGAGAGAGAGAGAGAGAGAGAGAGAGAGAGAGAGAGAGAGAGAGAGTAACAACAGCAGTGGTGTAACAGGCAGCCTCAACAACAACCAACAATAACATAAGTGACCTCTGAGGAATGCAGTTCCTTTGATCGCTTCCAAAACAAATACAAATGTTGTAGCAAAGGAGAAATGTTACCAACCAAAAGGAGGAGGAGGAGAAAGAGGAAGGAGAAGGAAAAAGAGGAAAGGAAGGGAAGGAGCAAGAAGAAAATAAAGAGGACGTTGAATACGAGAACGAAGGATGAAGAGGAGGAAAAGAAAGAGGTGTAGGCACAACAAGATACGGGTGTTTCTAACGTGTTTAAAGCCAAAAGCGGAACACAATAAAGGTTAGAACAATTAGGAAAATGCCAATGAAACACATACGGTACATTAGAAGACACAAATAGCAATTGGACCACCATTATCATTCAGCAACAGCACAAAGATTATCCGTAACAGCAACGCAATTATCCGTAGCAGCAGCACAATTACCCGTAACCGAAGAACAGCAATTGGATCACCATTATTACCCAGCAACAGCACAAAGATTATCCATAACAGAAACGCAATTGTCCGTGACAGCAATGCAATTATCCGTAACAGCAACGTAATTATCATTAACAGCAACGTAATTATCATTAACAGAAACGTAATTGTCATCATCAACACCAGTACCAGAATTAAGAACTACGGTATCGTTAATGCCATCATCGAATATTGTCACTTACATGATGAGTGGCACTGCCCAATACTGGGTTCATGTCGGTATTGTCACTTACATGATGAGTGGCACTGCCCAACACTGGCTTCATGGCAGTATGTTCACTTATATGATGAGTGGCACTGCCTAATACTGGCTTCACATCGATATTTTCACTTACAGGATGAGTGGCACTGCCCAATACCAGACTCATATCGGTACTGTCACTTACAGGATGAGTGGCACTTCCTAATACTGTCTTTACGGTAGTACGTTTACTCACAGGATGAGTGGCACTGCACAGTAAATTCGCAACAACAGGAGACTCAACAACATCAGGAGTATCAACAACAACAGGATTATTAGCAAGAGCAGGAGCAGCAATGGGAGTATCAAAAGGAGAATCAGCAACAGTAGACGATGCAGCAGGAGCAGAAGTGCAAGAAGAGTGGCAATAAGTGGTAAACAAAGTGTATGTGTGTGGGGTGCGGGGAGAAGAGTGCAGGGATAACCTTTATCATGGAACACAAGCTGCGTCGCTTCCTTCACCCGTGTTGTTCACATTGTGGCTACATAGTGTGCTTGTCATGCGATATGCCCTTGCTATCAGTCCATTCCCCTCGCCTCCTCCCGCCCGCATCCCCTCACCATGCTCCTCCTCCTCCTCCCCCCCTTCACTCTTCACATTCTTCCCCCTCTTCTCCTCTCCCTTCACCCCTCATCTCCTTCACCCTCCTGTCTCTCCCTCTGGATGGAAGAGACCATCCTGAAAAATGGTTATTCCTAAGTAATAGTAACTCCAGCTCTGCTGAAACGAAACCTTTGAGTTTTAGGACTCGCCTGCCATGGTTCAAGCCCAGCCGTTCTGTGATTTAAAACCTCTGAGGTTCTCGTAACAGATGAACCTTTAATGGAATACTTGATGCCATTCTTACTGCCCTACTGAAATCTCCGAGTTCAGTATGATACATTTCATACATATCAGTTATATACTTCGAAGAAATAATAATAATAATAATAATAATAATAATAATAATAATAATAATTATTATTATTATTATTATTATTATTATTATTATTATTATTATTATATGTGACTGTAAGGCCCAAGGATCAATTCCCTCTCACGGAGAAACATGTGGGCCAGTTTCCATACACCTGCCCATCTAGCAGTTAAAATAGGGACCTGTATGTTTGTCGCTGATACTGTTGTAGGTAGCATACAGAGAACAAAATGCATTAGAAAACTCCAGTACCTACTGGAATGCCACATCCCGTGTAAGAAAACACTCCAGTTATGCGTGGTAAAACTCCAGTACCTTCTGGAAGTATTCAGAAGTTGAGTAAAGGGTATTACTTGTGTCAAATAAAGTTGATTCTAAAATAAAGATTTACATTAGGTAAACGTACATCAATAGGAAGCAACCGAAGGACGCCTTTTGTTTACTAAACAGGCCTGAGTACATCAGCAGTGTGCTGCTATCCTACGGCTGAGGGACTGATTACCTCATCTTTTATATATAGTTCTACAGTCTTCCCATTAAGTCCTTGAATTTGTATTTATAAAGCCACTGGATGGCGAAACGTCTACAATAAAGATACCCAGATGTTGCACATGTGTCTAATTCTTCATTTTGTCGGTATTGTATACCATACATATACAACAGATAGGTACACTACGCAGAACAAACATACCACTATGCACCAGTGACCCGTGACAGGCCATCACAACAACAACAATTTGAAAGGAGTGAAGTTTAATGTAAAACGTAACTCAATTTGCAAGGTGGGATTAACACTGCATCACTCAAACACTGCAACACAATCTTTAAGAAGGTTGGGTGT
Organism: Cherax quadricarinatus; assembly: GCF_038502225.1. NCBI lineage: Eukaryota > Metazoa > Arthropoda > Malacostraca > Decapoda > Parastacidae > Cherax > Cherax quadricarinatus. The sequence continues at coordinate 24,277,892 of NC_091339.1, forward strand.
CAACATAACATCAAACACCGCAACACAATCTGCAAGAAGGAGAGTATTGTCAAGATGGCATGCAAGTTTTAAGTCTACAAATCACGTGTAGAGTAGCCAGGCATCAACACACTCGTTCCTGCTGTCAAACATTTCTGAGTATTTGACAGCTGATCTGATGCAAACGCTGCCTCAAGCACCTGAGAACACAGCCAGGGCAATTATCGCCCTACAGAGCCAGCCACTGTTATACTCCACATGGTATGCTGTTGCACACACAACGCAAGCATACTCACCACCACCCACGCAAACACCCGCCTTACCCTTCACCCCCCCACACACTTATGCATACCTCCCCCACACATATACACACGTATGCACAATTACAACCACCCACGCAACCGCCCTGATGCACCTTTTTCTCCATCAATGCAGGAATAAGTTTGTCTTAAAGCTGGCGTCCAAGGCGTGGCTGCCAGGCGTATCGACCGCTGCACCATTAAGGTTCAATGTTTATGAGTCGCGGTGCTGAAAATCTACCTTACACACACACACACACAAAAAAAAAAAAAAAAACTCCCCACCCAGTCCCTCCCCTCAGCATAAAAATGGCCGATATCGTCAAAATTAAAGGCTACTTAGCTAAGGGGCGGGATAAATTTCTAGTAATACGATATATTACAGGCGTAATATGGATAATGAGGCCTGGCTTTGTGTGTGGGGAAGAGGGAAAGAGGGAGAGAGCAGGAGCAGGCAAAGGGACAGAGGAGTGGAAGAGGAGAGGTATCAAACAAGGTCATCTTAACCTGTTTCTTCACAGGAATAACAACCATGACACGCCAGTTATGCAGCCGTGGGTCTGACAACCAGGTGTGCAGCCGTGGGCCAGGCAACCAGTTGTGCAGCCGTGGGCCAGGCAACCAGTTGTGCAGCTGTGGGCCAGACAACCAGTTTTTCAGCCGTGGGCCAGACAAAGGGTTGGGACGCATTACTAGCGACATTGAGAACCTGCTAATAGCTTACCTAAACCCCACATAAAGCCGGTTGGATCTTACTACCATCCGGCCCACATTCCCTGTTAGCTAGCCAGGACTTGGCCCTTCCCACACGAGACCCGGATCCACTTCTAGTTACACTACAAACCAGGTACGTATATTACCCTCTCATGGTAGCGGTCTATTCCTGCAACCATAAACTCTGCCGTACGCCTTTCACTTCCCACTACAGTTACCTGAAAAGTACAAAAAATCAGCATTATTGACTCTGAATGAGTTAAGTGTAGTAAGTCAGAACAAGTGCATATCTCTTGTTGCTATTCATAATCAGGCCTTCCCGAAGGGATAAGTGGCTGCCTGATTTTTTTTCCTGTCTGTCTAGCGTTCAGCAAACGAAGGATCAAGCCTTCATTACGTCTTGTGCTGAATGACCTACATGGGTTTAGCGCTTTAACCCGAATTATTATTATTATCCTAACTTGACAACATCTCATCCGACTGGAGTGTGCAAGTGCCCCTCAGGTCAATTTTATGTGGACTATTTCCAGTTGTGAATTCCGTGTCGTAACTCGAGAACGCCTCTTCTGATCGGCTTTAAACTCTGAACATTGGTGTATCCACTTAGGAGAAGACTGGGATTGTTACTGGAGTGTTTGCTTGCGGCCAGCAGTAACAACCTGGCTGAGGGCCCTGATCCACTGGGAGGCCTGGTCATGGACAAGGCCGCGGGGGGCGTTAACCCCGAGACAACCTCCAAGTATACCGGTAGAGTGTTCTGGGGGTCAACACCCCCCGTGGCCCGATCCATAACCATAACCAGAGTGGTGCTGTCCGAGAATTAATGGCTAATGCTGCTCATCAGAGGGATCATAACATGCAAGTTTAGGCTGGGTAGGTGCAAATTTGCCAATATACCAACATAATTAAAACACACACACACTAGAAAATACAATTGGATCTTGGCAAACGTAATTTCATCAAGCCAAGGAGCACCAGTATTGGTCTGCGTTGTTCATTAATTCTGCTTAAAGCAGCTCTTTCCTTACCTTATACTCTCTCCTGTTAACAGAAAACTATAGTTTTCCATGATTCTACAGTCACAAAAAATATCACATAAATTCAGATCATACATATCGGTGCAGCAAGTTAGTCAATCTTGCTGTTGGCTACTGTTACGCTTGTGGTAAAAGTTACATTATTTAAAAAGCATCTGCAACGTCCCTCGATACTAGAAATACTTCCTTCACCAATACAGCTCTTCTGATTTATAATCTTTCCTAAGTGTTAGGAATGACACTTACTTTAAAAAAAAAACACGAATTTCTTGTTTCCCTGAACACTCCTTTAATGTTAGAAGAGTATATTAGAAGCAGAAATATTCCCCAAACATTACAACTATTCCTCAGCATTAGAAACTTTCTTCAAGGACGGAAATATTCCTTAAAGGCAGAAACTTTCCTCAGAGGAATAAATATTTTCCGGATAGAAACATTCCCCAGGGTATCATGTTCTTGCTGCTCGTCTCTAATATTCTTCCCTCGAGTAACGTATCAAGAACCACCAACGAATGGAATTACTTCAGCTGTCAATCCCAAGACATGAAACAGCTAATTCTTTACTGAAGACATATGAAGATGTTGCGTCTTCCTTGAAGACATGAAGAGGCTGGGTCTTCCTTGAAGACATATGAAGAGGCTGGGGTCTTCCTTGAAGACATATGAAGAGGCTGGGGTCTTCCTTGAAGACATATGAAGAGGCTGGGGTCTTCCTTGAAGACATATGAAGAGGCTGGGGTCTTCCTTGAAGACATATGAAGAGGCTGGGGTCTTCCTTGAAGACATATGAAGAGGCTGGGGTCTTCCTTGAAGACATATGAAGAGGCTGTCTTGAAGAAAGCAGAAGTGATGTGTAACGTTTCATCTCCCTGAGAGTCTCTCTCCTCTACTAAGGATCCTGCCAACATTTTCTTCCTCTTACACTCTTTACTTTTAAATGTTTTCAATACTTCACAGTTTTTTTTTCTTTTACAGTTTTATTCTGTTATCTATTTTGATGAAGTCCAATTTAAAAAAAAAATCTATCAAATTGGAAAATTGACATATACACACCTCAGAATAAAAGAATTCCTTCTAATTAAGATATACCAGCGTTTAGGGTTTGAAGCCAATCAGGAGAGGTATTCTCTAGTTATTACATGGAGACCAAGTTATTTAAAACTGGGAAATTAAAATTTACACAGCTCGAAGTTAATTGAAAGTTTGAAGCTTATCTAATAAGGCACCCTCCAGTAATTGTTTTGAATCCAATGACTCAAAGTTTTTTCCGTTTAACAAAGGCAGTAAAATGTTAAATCTGCCCCTATGCAGTCTAAACTTACAGGTTATTATCCTTCCTACAGAATGCATCAGCGTTATTAGTTTGAAGCAGATAAGAAGAGGCATTCTCCAGATATCGCATGGATCCCAACTATTCGAACTATTTTTTTTTTTAAATAATTTAGTATACTGATAAATCTGCTAGCATACAAAGTAAATTTAATGGCTACTATCCTGTCTATAAAATGCATCAGGTATTAAATATTATAAGCTGTTTAGAAGTATACTCAAATATATTTAACGGAATTTAAAGCGAATAAAAATCTCCCACTATTTTACATAAAACTGGAAAAAAATGTGTATCTACACACTTAAACTTCACTTTCCATATTCGTCGAATGTTTGAAGTCAAGCCGCACAAGGTTTTCAAAGTTACTGAACTCCTTCCAGGAATCTTGGAACGGGTTTTACAACATTTTGGTCACATGGCACCTGCACATACCAACAGCTGCGTGACTCTTACCTTACGCCAGTGTTGACAATGTGAAGCCGATCACATGAGGCCTTCCGTGTTATCAATGAAAGAAAAACGAAACTTCTTTGTCAATTCACTTAGACATGCTCCCTCTGAGATACCTAATAATAATAATAATAATAATAATAATGGATAAGCGTCTCGATCTTAGATTCTAATTGCATATTTGACCTCATACGTTCTTTCTACCATGACCTTCCTCCACACTCCCCCCCTTTCCCTCTCTTCGATGTCATATTTCCGTGTAAGAAACTCCAGTATCTGCCGGAAGTATTCAAGTCTTGGATATAAAGCATTCCACTACCTCTGTATGTGTCGATGTTAAACAATAATAACAAAAAATACTACATAACCCCCTTCTCTCTCTCTCTCTCTCTCTAGCACACAGATCACCGAGTACCTAGTCTTCAAACACAGCCTCTCCAATTACGCCTCAAGATTTCCTGATAATCAACACGTCCAGGAGTTATGTCTCCAGGGAGAAGACTGTCGTGTTATCTCAATGCGCACCACGGCAACACCTGCAGCAACACCAACAACCCATTGAACACCTGCAACAGTTCTTACACCTGCAGGAGCTATAACACACAAGAGCTTCACCACGTACAACAACAACATTAACACCTGCCTCAGCACCTGCAAGTCTTGCATCAACTTCAACACCTGCACAAGCTTAAATATCTATACACCAATTCCATCACCTGCAACACTAATTTTTCCCAACACCTGCGACACCAACATTTCCCATATTCCTCAAAAAAAAAAACTGAAAACGATATAAACCCCTTCCCTCAAAAACTATTAATCAATTCCTCCTGCGAGTTCCCCTTCCCTTCATCATTTTATCCCTTTCTTTGTACTTCCTTCATCCCATTCTTTGTACTTCCTTATCCTCTTCCTTCATCCTTCTTCCTTTTCTTCACTACTTCCTTTCCTTCACTACTGCTTCCCTTCCTTCACTCCTGCTTCGCTTCCTTCATTCTGCTTCCCTTCCTTCATCACCTGTGTTCATATGTGCAAGATTGCCCTCTTTATCCCTGCAAGGGAGGATACCTGGATGCTGGTGAAGGGCTCTTGATCCAAGGAAATGGAGGTAATTACCATTCCCAGACATTGTACGACCCCTATGGGTTGTCTTTATCTCTAATACACGCCAAGCCATGTCCTCCATAAATAAAAGCCAAGCCACGTCCTCCATTAACAAAAGCCGAGTCACGTCCTCGATTAACAAAAGCCGAACCACGTATTCCATTAATAAAAGCCGAGCCATGTCATCGATCATTATACCTGTGACTAGTTTCGAGTGTTTTTTTTTTTTTTACTCCTCACAACCCTACCTGAAGCCAGGCTTCCATTGTTGACCAGCCTGGTCCACCAAGCTGTTGGTACTAGCGGTCCGCAAGACCCACATCACAACGAAGATAATCTGGCACTTGTAGGAGATAGTGCTCAAGTTCCTCACTGAAAACCTGCAGCTTGGTGGAGGACGAGTTTTGAGGTCTGGCAACAACTTCCCTCGCGAGGTGACATCCGGCATCTCTGTGAGTGCCAGTGACATCACTGAAACACATCAATGGGCCAGGATTACGTCACAGAGTCCGGCAGACGTCATCGAGGCTGGCTGGCATAAACGGACCAAAGGCGTCCCTCCTGTTATCTGTTGAAACAGAAGTCACTCTGCCGTTTTCGTATTTAGCCTAATTAAGAGCATATATCCGGCGCGGTTAATCAATTAACGCTAAATTTTGTGATGGGACGATACCAAATTTTTTCCCGATATCGTTAACGATACCAAATTCTCGGCAGATACCGATAATATACCTATATTTTTTTATCTTTAAAATTGTCATGACTATGTTCAATATATAAGAGAATATTTATTGCACAATACTTATTAAATAACACAGGAAGGTTCAATATTAAATAACTTATTATACTGAGATGATAATGTTATTACTCATTACTCGGCCTCCTGTGTCAGTTATTAGTTATCAAAGGCACTTGCCGATAGTGTGTGTGTGTGTGTGTGTGTGTGTGTACTCACCTAATTGTTGTTGCAGTGGTCGAGACTCAGCTCCTGGCCCCGCCTCTTCACTGGCCGCTACTCGGTCACTCTTCCCTCTCCATGTGTGTGTGTGTGTGTGTGTGTGTGTGTGTGTGAGAGAGACTCTCACAATCGTATAAGTGTTGATGTGGATATTTTTTAAGCACACATGTAATATTAATATTTTAAAAGTATCGGACGTTTCTTCACCGATACCGATATTGTAAAAATGGCTGATACCCACCGTGCAGTAGATCAATTAACGGTAACTATACCTGGTAACCGATCATTTAACAGTATCCTTGACAATCAATTAACGGTCAGTATCCCTGTCAATCAATCAATTAACGATAAGTATCCCCAACAATCAATTAATTAACGGCAAGTATCCCTGGGAGTCGATCAATAACAGGATACAGCCTCACTCTGCGCAATGACTTACAGTAAACTTAACGCTTTACAAAAATAATTTACACTCAACCAAGGAGATTAACAACACTCGCAAACTCTCTGCAATGATTTACACGGAACATCTGGACAAATGCTCCGGGGCAGTGCACTTTTCACCATGATTTACACCATTTACACACTGGTGGCAGTGCATTTTTTTTTCGCCGGGGTTCACACTATTTACAAGTATACTCGCAGTTTGTAAACAACTCAAGATTAACTCTCGTTTTCTCTCTCTTAATTTACCGAAGCAACTTTTTGTTGCGGGAGAATTATGAGGACACCAACATTTATTTGTTCACACACACAATTCAAGTATAACATAATTCACACACAGGACATAAAATCTGTTCATATTTCACACAGACCACAAATCTGTTCATAAATCTCACACAGAACATACAAATCCGTTCATAATTCGCACATGGGAACACGTAAATCTGCTGACAAATGAGACGAAAGAAATGAGACACAATTACTGTATAAAAAATCATGACTACATACACAATCGTAACTACACAATAATAATGAATAGCCACATAAACAATCTTAGTTTTTTAGTATCATCGGCAGGAAGAACAAGATGACACAATTATTTTGAAAAAAGAAACACAAAAAATATTTCTTCGCAAATTGTGGTGCAGACAGTTGCAATGGGATCCACGAGGCAGTAGTCTGTGCTACAACCATTGCAATGGGATCCACGAGGAAGTAGTCTGTGCTACAACCATTGCAATGGGATCCACGAGGAAGTAGTCTGTGCTACAACCATTGCAATGGGATCCACGAGGAAGTAGTCTGTGCTACAACCATTGCAATGGGATCCACGAGGAAGTAGTCTGTGCTACAACCATTGCAATGGGATCCACGAGAAAGTTGCCTGTGTAAAAACTACTGGAAAAAAAATAAATTATATAACGAGCTGAACATAATATGAGACGACGACAACAACAACAACAACATGATCTCCGGAAACAGTAACAGATCTCAGAGACAGAGAGAGTCTACGGACTCGCCGCTCCTATCTTTATCAGTTTCATTACTAATATATCTCCGGGGAAGCACTAAAACATTGGGGGGATCGCACAGGGAATGGAAGGTAATCAGGACTGATCCACAGACCGGGCAGCAACTCCACGTATCAAGAGCCGGCAATCACCACCAAGGCCAGTACTGAGCGGGTAACAAAGTATACTGGTGACAGCTGGCATTAATGACATTACCGAGAATGGCGAGATAATGCCCGCCAAAAACTAACTGGAAATACTGACAGAGTTTATCACACTGATCCTCCTAAACTGGGGCATTTATTCTGGCCACCCGGGAAACCATAAAATACTATAGGAATAAAATATTCTGCTATATTTCAAAAGCTTCAAACGGTTAAATGATTCTCTACAAGAGACGAGAGCGAATAATGGAATATTGTCGGATAAAACTGTAAACTCTACACAAAGCTCGGATGCTGCCCACATAATTAAATAAATACATACATATACATGTACAATACATATACATTATCATATATATATATATATATATATATATATATATATATATATATATATATATATATATATATATATATATATATATATATATATATATATATATATATATATATATATATATATATATATATATATATATATATATATATATATATCGTGCCGAATAGGTAAATCTTGCAATTTTGGCTTAAATCGCAACGCTCTTCCTGCTGAATAAGGCAAGAGAAAATTTGTGTACGCAATAATTTCGCAAGTATCAAATCATTCTGAACCTAACGAAAAAAAAATATATTTCATTGAGTTTGTTTAATATTAAATTATTGCAAACCTATCTAAAATATATCTAGTTGGATTGGGCTAAATTAAATTGTGTTTGTTATAATAAGGTTAGGTATGTTTTCTAAGGTGCTTTTGGTACAAAATTATTAATTTTTGATTAAAATAAATGAAAAAAAATATGTTGAAACGTATAAGAGAAAATTTTAGAAAGAACTTAATTTTAAACGAGTTCTTGCTATCTGACCAATTTTACCTATTCGGCACGACATTACATATATATATATATATATATATATATATATATATATATATATATATATATATATATATATATATATATATATATATATATATATATATATATATATATATATACACAGTGTATGATATAAAAAGGGAACTATGCTTGTATATTTCAACTTGAGTCTGAGGTTCATCATCCGTTAAGAGTAGAGAAAAATGCTTTAAAAGATATGGAATAAATTATCTTTTTGCTCTTTATGGAATAAATAAAAAAAATGTTGAACACTACTGTGAGGTGATCCATTGCTTTTGTAAAGCGGTGAAGTAGGCTTATACAGCGCCTGGGGGGGGGATATGGAAGGTATTCAGGCTTAAATCAGGGGACTAGAGCACAGATCCAGTACCATAGATCAAGAGCCCCTCACCAGCATCAAGGACCCTTCCTTGAGGGGTATACGGGGTGAAGTCCAAACTATTACACCTTATCGTGTGATCTTTATTTTTTACTGCCGGACAAGTAAGCCAGCGGAAGGCTTTGTTATCTCAACCAAAATCTCCAGAGAGAGAGAGAGAGGGCGTCATAATATGACAAACACCCGTGCCAACACACATTATTTCTCCTATCAAATAAAACACTACCAACCCTGAAATAAAATGCACCATATTTTATTGTAAATGTCCAAATTGACAGAGGGATGGAGGTTGTGAGGTGCGTGGTTGTGTCCGCTCGGCCGTGACAGTCTCAGCAGTGGTTGGGATGGGGGTTGTGAGGTGCGTGGTTGTGTCCGCTCGGCCGTGACAGTCTCAGCAGAGTGGTTGGGATGGGGGTTGTGATGTGCGTGGTTCTGTCCGCTCGGCCGTGACAGTCTCAGCAGTGGTTGGGATGGGGGTTGTGACGTGCGTGGTTGTGTCCGCTCGGCCGTGACAGTCTCAGTAGAGTGGTTGGGATGGGGGTTGTGATGTGCGTGGTTGTGTCCGCTCGGCCGTGACAGTCTCAGCAGTGGTTGGGATGGGGGTTGTGACGTGCGTGGTTGTGTCCGCTCGGCCGTGACAGTCTCAGTAGAGTGGTTGGGATGGGGGTTGTGACGTGCGTGGTTGTGTCCGCTCGGCCGTGACAGTCTCAGTAGAGTGGTTGGGATGGGGGTTGTGATGTGCGTGGTTGTGTCCGCTCGGCCGCGACAGTCTCAGCAGAGTGGTTGGGATGGGGGTTGTGACGTGCGTGGTTGTGTCCGTTCGGCCGTGACAGTCTCAGCAGTGGTTGGGATGGGGGTTGTGACGTGCGTGGTTGTGTCCGCTCGGCCGTGACAGTCTCAGTAGAGTGGTTGGGATGGGGGTTGTGACGTGCGTGGTTGTGTCCGCTCGGCCGTGACAGTCTCAGTAGAGTGGTTGGGATGGGGGTTGTTAAGTGCGTGGTTGTGTCCGCTCGGCCGTGACAGTCTCAGCAGTGGTTGGGATGGGGGTTGTGACGTGCGTGGTTGTGTCCGCTCGGCCGTGACAGTCTCAGTAGAGTGGTTGGGATGGGGGTTGTGACGTGCGTGGTTGTGTCCGCTCGGCCGTGACAGTCTCAGTAGAGTGGTTGGGATGGGGGTTGTGACGTGCGTGGTTGTGTCCGCTCGGCCGTGGCAGTCTCAGCAGAGTGGTTGGGATGGGGGTTGTGACGTGCGTGGTTGTGTCCGCTCGGCCGTGGCAGTCTCAGCAGAGTGGTTGGGATGGGGGTTGTGATGTGCGTGGTTGTGTCCGCTCGGCCGTGACAGTCTCAGCAGTGGTTGGGATGGGGGTTGTGATGTGCGTGGTTGTGTCCGCTCGGCCGTGACAGTCTCAGCAGTGGTTGGGATGGGGGTTGTGACGTGCGTGGTTGTGTCCGCTCGGCCGTGACAGTCTCAGCAGAGTGGTTGGGATGGGGGTTGTGACGTGCGTGGTTGTGTCCGCTCGGCCGTGACAGTCTCAGTAGAGTGGTTGGGATGGGGGTTGTGATGTGTGTGGTTGTGTCCGCTCGGCCGTGACAGTCTCAGCAGAGTGGTTGGGATGGGGGTTGTGACGTGCGTGGTTGTGTCCGCTCGGCCGTGACAGTCTCAGTAGAGTGGTTGGGATGGGGGTTGTGACGTGCGTGGTTGTGTCCGCTCGGCCGTGACAGTCTCAGTAGAGTGGTTGGGATGGGGGTTGTGATGTGCGTGGTTGTGTCCGCTCGGCCGTGACAGTCTCAGCAGAGTGGTTGGGATGAGGGTTGTGATGTGCGTGGTTGTGTCCGCTCGGCCGTGACAGTCTCAGCAGAGTGGTTGGGATGGGGGTTGTGATGTGCGTGGTTGTGTCCGCTCGGCCGTGACAGTCTCAGCAGAGTGGTTGGGATGGGGGTTGTGATGTGCGTGGTTGTGTCCGCTCGGCCGTGACAGTCTCAGCAGAGTGGTTGGGATGGGGGTTGTGACGTGCGTGGTTGTGTCCGCTCGGCCGTGACAGTCTCAGCAGAGTGGTTGGGATGGGGGTTGTGACGTGCATGGTTGTGTCCGCTCGGCCGTGACAGTCTCAGCAGAGTGGTTGGGATGGGGGTTGTGATGTGCGTGGTTGTATCCGCTCGGCCGTGACAGTCTCAGAGAACTGGTTGGGATGGGGGTGGTGATGTGCGTGGTTGTGTCCGCTCGGCCGTGACAGTCTCAGCAGAGTGGTTGGGATGGGGGTTGTGATGTGCGTGGTTGTGTCCGCTCGGCCGTGACAGTCTCAGCAGTGGTTGGGATGGGGGTTGTGATGTGCGTGGTTGTGTCCGCTCGGCCGTGACAGTCTCAGCAGAGTGGTTGGGATGGGGGTTGTGATGTGCGTGGTTGTGTCCGCTCGGCCGTGACAGTCTCAGCAGAGTGGTTGGGATGGGGGTTGTGATGTGCGTGGTTGTGTCCGCTCGGCCGTGACAGTCTCAGCAGAGTGGTTGGGATGGGGGTTGTGATGTGCGTGGTTGTGTCCGCTCGGCCGTGACAGTCTCAGCAGAGTGGTTGGGATGGGGGTTGTGATGTGCGTGGTTGTGTCCGCTCAGCCGTGACAGTCTCAGCAGAGTGGTTGGGATGGGGGTTGTGATGTGCGTGGTTGTGTCCGCTCAGCCGTGACAGTCTCAGCAGAGTGGTTGGGATGGGGGTTGTGACGTGCGTGGTTGTGTCCGCTCGGCCGTGACAGTCTCAGCAGAGTGGTTGTGTAAAAGAATTAGATTATGGTTGCAAGGTAAAAAGCTTTCCAGGAAAACCTCAAAGCTCTCTAACACTCTTTATATTCGCCACGAAGTGCGTCTAAATATTTCATTAATCACGTGAACCTCTAATAGAAAGTTAATTGCATTTTAAGCTTCTCTTCTTCTTACTCATTTTAAACTTAAAGATAAACTTGAAACGAAAGGCTAAATTGTTCGTGTATTTAGACATGCAACTAAAGCTATAGTATATCTATGATATAATAATGTTTTATATAACCCACAGTTAGACACCAGATGTTGGTCTTAAATGTTTAATACAAAACATTCATTTACTGTAGACAGCAATAACAACTGATTAAATGGTCACCTAAATTTATATCACATGAAGCACATTAAAAAAAAATTAGTTTAATATCTCTCTCTCTTTCTCTCTCTCTAATCCCGAGCAGATAACCAATGATGGTCCTCTTCCCCTCCCCTAATTACTATGGCAACATTAATATGGAATTAACAGATCAATCTTGCCCAGGGAATTGCTCAGGAAAGCATTTAGGTCATGTCTCCCCACACAAGCTTTTTTTTTAAGTCACCGGTTTGAAAATGAGGAAGTATAAAGTGTATAAACACCATGACAGGTGCAAATAATGGCGGTAGAAATATACCTAGTTGGACGAATCTTATTGTGACTAGCTGGTCCAGTGGCTAACGCGACGGTCTGGAGTTTTGAGGCTCTCTGACCGCGGGTTCAAATCCCGCCCGTGGTATGGAAGGTTAGGTTAGTTGTAGTTTTTCTACGTTAAAGGTTACATGGATGTGAAGTGTAAGATCTTCCGCATTAAGAGTTTAGGCTGTGTATAATAGAACCCTCCACATTAAGGGTGAAAAATCAATAGTAGGACCGCCCTCCACATTAGGGGTCTATGAGTGAATAAAAGGACCCTCAGAAAATAATTCTAGGACCACACCCTCCCCCCATTAAGGGTGTAAATCATGTGCGTGTGTTAGGGTGGAAGACCATTCACCTACCTATCAGGTGTCAGCCTGATTACGGGTCCTCTCTGACCCGAATGATTAAGGTCAGCACATTCACCATAACCAAAATTTCTCACCCCTCCTGGAGGGACAGTGGGGAAAATCACCTTGATACTGATAAAGGGCTCTAGATTGAAGGAACTGAAGCTAACCTTCCTTTCCTCCGATCAAACTTTATTGCCTCACATTCTGAAGGTGAAGAATGGTTCTCAGGAATGTATCGCTTCCTGAATAATAATAATAATAATAACAATAATAATAATAATAATAATAATAATAATAATAATAATAATAATAATAATAATAATAATAATAATAATAATAACAAGTGTTATTCTCAGTGCGGAAGTTGCAAGCAACAGCAGGATACTTGTGTATATTACGGTATCGCCTCTATTTACCCTTGCCTGTGGAGTTAAAATTGTGTGGCTGTTCTAAGAATGAACCTTAATGTAATGAGCCCCAGCGGCCTGATTAAGTTTTATAAATAAAACAAAACTAAAGAAAATTTAGAGGGATGTAATGAGCAAGGGAGGGGGAAAAATATATATTAACCTAATTATAAAATAAGTAATTTACAGACGATTTAAGCAGGGAGAGCGTGTACTTTACGACGTTTCGGCACCAGTGTGGGTGAAACGTAAGTCAATAAAGCTCTTCCCTGCTAAAACTGACTTTCCAGGCCTCGTCTTCATAATTATAAAACAAACTTGTGCACCACTGTGGTACGCAGAGACAATCTATGGCGTGTGAACGATGGTTTAAAATGTACATAAAGGTTAAGGCAGGTTACTTCTCTCAGCTAACGCCAGGACAGCAACACAGACCGATCACTGTACGAAGCCGTATCATAGGAGGTAACGTGAACAACGTTCCCGAGGTCTCTCACTTGCAGTGTGCGCCACAGAACTGATCTTCCTGCTACAGAATGGAAATATACACATTGTACAACATAATAACACCTCACAACATAAAAATACCTCATATATACATACGTACATATATGGAGGAATTATGTGGTAGTGGTGGGACGTGAAATTTTCATATTTAAAAATAATTGTGAAGTATGATAATTTTTTTTACGGCATATGTCACTGTTTCAGGAACGTCTGAGGCGTTTCCTGACAAAAAATTTTAGTTACAAAATTCCGACGCTTTTTAAGCTAAAAAAATTTACTTAAGTGGAAACACTAAAAAAAAAAAATACCAAAAACTGATAAAAATAAATTCATTTCATACAAAATATTAAGATTTTGCTCAATTTTCTCCCTAAAATGCGGTTTATAGAGCAAGTTTGATCTATTGTATGTTTCTTCATAAAATAATATAAATTCTGATCTTAATATTTATAACTAGTGTGGTGACAGCCAGCAAGAACCTCTCTCAGAGCCTGCCATCCCCACACCCTCGCCTCCCCACTGCAAGAACCTCTCTCAGAGCCTGCCATCCCCACACCCTCGCCTCCCCACTGCAAGAACCTCTCTCAGAGCCTGCCATCCCCACACCCTCGCCTCCCCACTGCAAGAACCTCTCTCAGAGCCTGCCATCCCCACACCCTCGCCTCCCCACTGCAAGAACCTCTCTCAGAGCCTGCCATCCCCACACCCTCGCCTCCCCACTGCAAGAACCTCTCTCAGAGCCTGCCATCCCCGCCTCCCCACTGCAAGAACCTCTTTCTCAGCTTGCCATCCCCACACCCTCGCCTCCCCACTGCAAGAACCTCTCTCAGAGCCTGCCATCCCCGCCTCCCCACTGTAAGAACCTCTTTCTCAGCTTGCCATCCCCACACCCTCGCCTCCCCACTGCAAGAACCTCTCTCAGAGCCTGCCATCCCCACACCCTCGCCTCCCCACTGCAAGAACCTCTCTCAGAGCCTGCCATCCATCCACACCCTCGCCTCCCCACTGCAAGAACCTCTCTCAGAGCCTGCCATCCCCACACCCTCGCCTCCCCCCTGCAACAACCTCTCTCAGAGCCTGCCATCCATCCACACCCTCGCCTCCCCACTGCAAGAACCTCTCTCAGAGCCTGCCATCCCCACACCCTCGCCTCCCCACTGCAAAAACCTCTCTCAGAGCCTGCCATCCCCACACCCTCGCCTCCCCACTGCAAGAACCTCTCTCAGAGCCTGCCATCCCCACACCCTCGCCTCCCCACTGCAAGAACCTCTCTCAGATCCTGCCATCCCCACACCCTCGCCTCCCCACTGCAAGAACCTCTCTCAGAGCCTGCCATCCTCGCACCCTCGCCTCCCCACTGCAAGAACCTCTCTCAGAGCCTGCCATCCCCACACCCTCGCCTCCCCACTGCAAGAACCTCTCTCAGAGCCTGCCATCCCCACACCCTCGCCTCCCCACTGCAAGAACCTCTCTCAGAGCCCGCCATCCCCACACCCTCGCCTCCCCACTGCAAGAAACTCTCTCAGAGCCTGCCATCCCCACACCCTCGCCTCCCCACTGCAAGAACCTCTCTCAGAGCCTGCCATCCCCGCCTCCCCACTGCAAGAACCTCTTTCTCAGCTTGCCATCCCCACACCCTCGCCTCCCCACTGCAAGAACCTCTCTCAGAGCCTGCCATCCCCACACCCTCGCCTCCCCACTGCAAGAACCTCTCTCAGAGCCTGCCATCCATCCACACCCTCGCCTCCCCACTGCAAGAACCTCTCTCAGAGCCTGCCATCCCCACACCCTCGCCTCCCCACTGCAAGAACCTCTCTCAGAGCCTGCCATCCATCCACACCCTCGCCTCCCCACTGCAAGAACCTCTCTCAGAGCCTGCCATCCCCACACCCTCGCCTCCCCACTGCAAGAACCTCTCTCAGAGCCTGCCATCCCCACACCCTCGCCTCCCCACTGCAAGAACCTCTCTCAGAGCCTGCCATCCCCACACCCTCGCCTCCCCACTGCAAGAACCTCTCTCAGAGCCTGCCATCCCCACACCCTCGCCTCCCCACTGCAAGAACCTCTCTCAGAGCCTGCCATCCCCACACCCTCGCCTCCACACTGCAAGAACCTTTCTCAGAGCCTGCCATCCCCACACCCTCGCCTCCCCACTGCAAGAACCTCTCTCAGAGCCTGCCATCCCCGCCTCCCCACTGCAAGAACCTCTTTCTCAGCTTGCCATCCCCACACCCTCGCCTCCCCACTGCAAGAACCTCTCTCTCAGCCTGCAATCCCCGCACCCTCGCCTCCCCACTGCAAGAACCTCTCTCAGAGCCTGCCATCCCCACACCCTCGCCTCCCCACTGCAAGAACCTCTCTCAGAGCCTGCCATCCCCTCACCCTCGCCTGCCCACTGCAAGAACCTCTCTCAGAGCCTGCCATCCCCACACCCTCGCCTCCCCACTGCAAGAACCTCTCTCAGAGCCTGCCATCCCCGCACCCTCGCCTCCCCACTGCAAGAACCTCTCTCAGAGCCTGCCATCCCCGCACCCTCGCCTCCCCACTGCAAGAACCTCTCTCAGAGCCTGCCATCCCCACACCCTCGCCTCCCCACTGCAAGAACCTCTCTCAGAGCCTGCCATCCTCGCACCCTCGCCTCCCCACTGCAAGAACCTCTCTCAGAGCCTGCCATCCCCGCCTCCCCACTGCAAGAACCTCTTTCTCAGCCTGCCATCCCCACACCCTCGCCTCCCCACTGCAAGAACCTCTCTCTCAGCCTGCAATCCCCGCACCCTCGCCTCCCCACTGCAAGAACCTCTCTCTCAGCCTGCCATCCCCGCCTCCCCACTGCAAGAACCTCTCTCTCAGCCTGCCATCCCCGCACCTTCGCCTCCCCACTGCAAGATCCTCTCTCTCAGCCTGCCATCCCCGGACCCTCGCCTCCCCACTGCAAGATCCTCTCTCTCAGCCTGCCATCCCCGCACCCTCGCCTCCCCACTGCAAGATCCTCTCTCTCAGCCTGCCATCCCCGGACCCTCGCCTCCCCACTGCAAGAACCTCTCTCTCAGCCTGCCATCCCCGCACCCTCGCCTCCCCACTGCAAGAACCTCTCTCAGAGCCTGCCATCCCCACACCCTCGCCTCCCCACTGCAAGAACCTCTCTCAGAGCCTGCCATCCTCGCACCCTCGCCTCCCCACTGCAAGAACCTCTCTCAGAGCCTGCCATCCCCACACCCTCGCCTCCCCACTGCAAGAACCTCTCTCAGAGCCTGCCATCCCCGCACCCTCGCCTCCCCACTGCAAGAACCTCTCTCAGAGCCTGCCATCCCCACACCCGCGCCTCCCCACTGCAAGAACCTCTCTCAGAGCCTGCCATCCCCACACCCTCGCCTCCCCACTGCAAGAACCTCTCTCAGAGCCTGCCATCCTCGCACCCTCGCCTCCCCACTGCAAGAACCTCTCTCAGAGCCTGCCATTCCCGCCTCCCCACTGCAAGAACCTCTTTCTCAGCCTGCCATCCCCACACCCTCGCCTCCCCACTGCAAGAACCTCTCTCTCAGCCTGCAATCCCCGCACCCTCGCCTCCCCACTGCAAGAACCTCTCTCTCAGCCTGCCATCCCCGCCTCCCCACTGCAAGAACCTCTCTCTCAGCCTGCCATCCCCGCACCTTCGCCTCCCCACTGCAAGATCCTCTCTCTCAGCCTGCCATCCCCGGACCCTCGCCTCCCCACTGCAAGATCCTCTCTCTCAGAGCCTGCCATCCCCGCACCCTCGCCTCCCCACTGCAAGAACCTCTCTCTCAGCCTGCCATCCCCGCACCCTCGCCTCCCCACTGCAAGAACCTCTCTCTCAGCCTGCCATCCCCGCACCCTCGCCTCCCCACTGCAAGAACCTCTCTCAGAGCCTGCCATCCCCACACCCTCGCCTCCCCACTGCAAGAACCTCTCTCAGAGCCTGCCATCCTCGCCTCCCCACTGCAAGAACCTCTCTCAGAGCCTGCCACCCCCGCCTCCCCACTGCAAGAACCTCTTTCTCAGCCTGCCATCCCCACACCCTCGCCTCCCCACTGCAAGAACCTCTCTCTCAGCCTGCCATCCCCGCACCCTCGCCTCCCCACTGCAAGAACCTCTCTCTCAGCCTGCCATCCCCGCCTCCCCACTGCAAGAACCTCTCTCTCAGCCTGCCATCCCCGCACCTTCGCCTCCCCACTGCAAGATCCTCTCTCTCAGCCTGCCATCCCCGGACCCTCGCCTCCCCACTGCAAGATCCTCTCTCTCAGCCTGCCATCCCCGCACCCTCGCCTCCCCACTGCAAGATCCTCTCTCTCAGCCTGCCATCCCCGGACCCTCGCCTCCCCACTGCAAGAACCTCTGAATTACCTACTTCATTAACCCCGTTGTGCACCGTGAGGGTAAACTTGTCCAGGTTTCGAAGGTCACACATTTCCAGCAGGTGACCTACTTAGCTCTACCAGGTAAAAAAAAACTTTTTACCTGGCTCTAACGGGTAAAAAAAAAGTTCTTTACTCTGTCCTGTCAAAATATATATATTTGCCTCGAGCAAATCCAAAAATGTTGTTTTAGAGATTAAAAAAAATCCTTTTCTGTGCTCTGGCAAGTCAAAAAATGTTCTTTCCAACGTTCAAAGATTCCAAAATAAATGCTTTCGTTCCTCGTGATCGTCGTGTCAATTACGCAGCTCCCGTTAATTTCGACTTCTGAGAGTTCTACGCTCTATACCAGTGTTTCTCAACCTTTTTTGTTTCTTACCAGTAAGAGAGACAGTTTTTCAACCTCAAGGAAAGTTCGCATCCTTCCCCACCCCCTATGCTTGTAATTTTATATCTCGATAACAGAGGATATTCAGTCCTGGTCAAGAATAACTCACCGACGTCCGCGACCCACACGATGGGAATCAAGGATGAACCCAAAAGCGAATGCTATTTTATTTAATTAAGGGTCCAGATTGTTTTCAGAGGTTAAATGCTTTCTAACGCTTTTATATTAATTATTCCTTCCGCCTCTCTTAATTATATTTGTATTTACATATATGATTCTTTGCCATTAATGAGACGATTGTTATTACTGTTATCGTGGAATACACTATTAATCCGTGAGGATCATTCAGTGGAGCAGTTCTCTTTCCTTCTTTAGTGGGAGCGTCTTGGACTTGCCTAGCATGGGCCAGTAGGCCTGCTGCAGTGCTCCTTGCCTATATTCCTATATTTAAGTGCCTTTCCAGGTGGATACATGAGGGTAGCTTCACACCTTTTGTTTGTCAAGACTCCTAAATTATCCCCAGGATCATCGCCACCGCGACCCGGTCTCAGACCAGACCACCTCAACTGAAAGGAAATATTACAGGAATAAGAACTAACTTTAAATTAAATGTGCGTAGAAGTTTGTAAGATTTAACTGCCATTTTAATAATGATAAGACAAAAAGAGAGCAGCAATTCTGACAGTGAAGAAAGTTTAACAGGTTTCCGTTTCACTTACACACACACACACACACAAGACAAAACACGTAGATAAGGCATTATGTGTTGACGTACTCCTGTTAGCCCTTTTGGGGCTTTAGTCCAAGGCCTTTTGTATGACTATATGCTTCAGTGCTACTCTCCACATGATAGTCATGGGATGAGGCTACACAATAAACTCACCGATAGGCGGCAAAATCCAAAATAAAAAAATAATAACGTACACAAAGAGGGTAATGCCACACTGGATAGTTGCTGTCTACCATCTTACTGCTGGTATTTCACAGTGGCATTACATGAGGGTAGTAACTCTGTGGACGGTCGCTGTCTATCAACCTTACAACCTACCTAAGATCGATACGTGTGGAAGGTCCACACATCTGAAGCTCCAAACCTTGCCCCCTCTTACTGCTTATTAAGCCTCCAGGTCTTAACATTTTCGCCGCTTCAAAGTCTTCATATCTTCAAGTTCTTAAAGTCCTTAAATTTCCGGCGAGCATGGCGGACTTTCCACCATGGAGAAATTCGTGGGTGTTAGTGGGTGCAGTCGTCGACGAGGTTTGACGAGCCGACTTTATTGTCCATTCAGATGTCGTTAATCGGGGAGAGAGCCTCTTGATGCTTGCTCCCGAAAGACGTCGACAGCTTCCCTTTAAGGATTTTTAGGGGCTTTCCTGAATGAAAATATTTTTTTCCCCCAAGCATATCCTCCTCTCGTACGTGTATGTCTGAGATTCTTGCGCTCCCAACACACAAGCGGGTTGTGAATATAACGCTGAATATAAAAATACACTGATTTCATATGCATGTTAAAAATGTACTGGGACATGCTACAAGCGAGTGTTTACGAGGAATAAACAGGTGTCAGAAGTAGTTTCTCGCAACTCAGGAGAACACAAGTGTTGAAAGGAATTCTTTTTTACACTAACTTCATCGAACTTTGACTGAGGATACTTAAGTCATTGCCAGCGCCTGATAAAACATTACGATTCATTGATTACTGTTACATATTTCAATACATACCATCTTTCCTTGTCAATTTTTTCTAGCGAACATATAAATGAGAAATATACTGAAATCTGTCAAGATGGGAGCACCCCAACACTTCAACCATCGACCAGTAAATATAATAAAATAGGGTCAGGACACAAGACAATCGGACAAGTGTCGGGTCAGTAGCGTAATACTGCTCGACAACCACAAAGAGTAATAGCATGGGGGGAGGGGAATCACTTAATTACTAATTTGTATCTGCAGGGGATTCATTGTTTCTGATTCTGCTTCTTTGTTCTTACCTTTCATCTTTACCTTATGATTCCTGGCTTCCGGTGATCGATCGTATCTACTCATGAAACTGTCTACAGTAGATAAATGGTTCAGAGAACCGACAGGTTGATAAATTAGACACATGTGCAACATTTGGGTATCTTTATTGTGGAAACAGTTCTGCACACAGTGTCTTCCTCAGTCCAGTACAGGAAAGAATGGTTGAAGATCAGAGTAAGTTTGAGGTATTCAGTCCATCAGCCTGGAGACGATGTAATTAGTCCATCAGTCTTAAGACTGATGGACTGATTACCACAAACTTATTCTGATCTTCAACCATTCTTCCCTGTAATGGACTGAGGAAGCCACTGTGTGGCGAAATGTTTGCACATGTGTCTAATTTAACAACCGTGTACAGAGTTTGCTTCCGCCAACTCTTCGTCTATCACTTCGTTTATCACTGAAAATATACTCGCTAATGTTCCTGTGGTTCCTCTTGCTTCAGGTACAGTCTGTGTTGCTGGTTCCAGCCTCTCATATCTCAGTGTCTCTATCTCTTTATACCTGGAAGGTATTCCGGGGGTCAATGCCCCTGCGGTCCGGTCCATGACCAGGCATCCCAAGGCCTGATCAACCAGGCTGTTACTGCTGGCCGCACGTAGTCCAACGTACGAATCACAGCCCGGCTGTTCCGGCACTGACTTTAGGTATCTGTACAGCTCCCTCCTGAAGGCAGCCAGGGGCCTATTGGTAATTCTCCTTATGGCTGGTGGGAGGCTGCTGAGCAGTCTTGGGTCCTGGACACTCAATGCGTTTTCTCTTAGTGTACTAATCTCGCCCCTACTTTTCATTGGGAGTATTTTGCATCGCCTGCCAAGTCTTTTGCTTTCGTAGGGAGTGATTTGTGGGTGCAGATTAGAGACCAGTCCCTCTACGAATTACCACGGGAAATATGCCATGCTTATACTAGTACAGACATGATTATGGCGTACGAAATCTTAAGAGAAACTGACAGGGCAAACAGAAAGACTGAATCAAGAGTGCCAGGGTCAAGGAAACACTGGTGAAAGCTGAAGATAAAGATGAGTCATAGTATTAGTCTCACGGTGGTTGAAAAGCGGAACGATCTGGATGAGGCAGTGGCGGAGGCAAACTCGTACACAAATTCAGGAGTAGGTACGATAAGGTCCAAGAACCCATAAAGCAGTGATACCCATCATGACGTGGATACCAGGAGCTGAGTCCCGACCTTCTAACAAATTGATTGCAATTCGGTGAGCACGCGCGCGCATACACACACACACACACACACCACACACACACACACACACACACACACACACACACACACACACACACACACACACACACACACACACACACACACACACCACTAAGTGCAAAGTCATGAAGATTGGGGAAGGGAAAAGAAGACCGCAAACGAAGTATAGTCTAGGGGGCCAGAGACTACAAACCTCACTCAAGGAAAAAGATCTTGGGGAGAGTATAACACCAGGCACATCTCCTGAAGCGCACATCAACCAAATAACTGCTGCAGCATATGGGCGCCTAGCAAACCTAAGAACAGCATTCAAACATCTCAATAAGAAGTCGTTCAGGACCCTGTACACCGTGTACGTAAGGCCTATTATATTGGAGAATGCAGCACTAGTTTGGAACCCGTACCTAGCCAAGCACGTAAGGAAACTAGAGAAAATGCAAAGGTTTGCAACAAGACTAGTCCCGGAGCTAAGGAGGATGCCCTGCGAGAAGAGGTTAAGGGAAATCAATCTGACGACGCTGGAGGACAGAAGAGATAGGGAGGATATGATAACGACATATAAAATACTGAGAGGAATCGACAAGGTGGACAGAGACAGGATGTTCGAGAGATGAGACACAGCAACAAGGCGTCACAGTTGGAAGCTGAAGACTCAGATGAATCACAAGGACGTTAGGAAGTATTTCTTCAGTCACAGAGGTGTCAGGAAGTGGAATAGTCTGGGAAGTGATGTAATGGAGGCAGGATCTATACATAGCTTTAAGAAGAGGTATGATAAAGCTCATGGAGCAGGAAGAGTGACCCAGTAGCGCCCAGTGAAGAGTCGGAGCCAGGAGCTATGAATCGACCCCTGCAACAACAAGTAGGTGAGTACACACACACACACACACACACACACACACACACCTAAATATGCCCAAAACCTGTTGCCAAGGCAACCTTTTTGCCTCCAGCACCATCTTTACTCTGCTCAGAGCGCAAAGTCAGGTCAAGAGGGGGCAGTTGGAGAGGTTAACTGCCGCGGGAGGTGATCGTTAAGACGAGAGGTGTGATTAGAGATGAGTGATGGAAGATCATTATCGCTGGTTAGTCATGTTCAGAGTTACCGGCGGGACACACCAATATATACAGGGCCGCTGGCACAAGGTCTGAGAGAGAGAGAGAGAGAGAGAGAGAGAGAGAGAGAGAGAGAGAGAGAGAGAGAGAGAGAGAGAGAGAGAGAGAGAGAGAGAGAGAGAGAGAGAGAGAGAAAGAGGGGAGGGGGCTGGAGAGAGGGTCCGGAGACTAAGGGATACTACTCCTCAATCGTCCCTAATGAGATCGGACCATATCTTACGTTTTTCTGCTGCGCTGACTTTTTCGGTTGGGGGCCACGGTAGTTATCGGGGACTAGGAAAAGATAGGAAGGCTAGGAGGTTGTGAGAGAGGTTTTATTTACCGTTAAAAAAAGACTAGGAAAGGATGGAAAGTCTAATGAGAGTTTGTCTATCGTAACAAAAACTAGGAAAGGATGGGAAGTTTGTGAGAGGGTTTATCTACTGTAACAGAGACTAGGAAAGGATGCGAAGCGTGTGAGGTTTGTTAAATTGGTTTGTCTACCGTAACAAAGGCGCATTTTCACACACTGATGACTTCTGTTGCTGGTCTCATGACCTTATTGCTGTTATTCTAGCTTTTTATGGACTTAATGACCTTTTTGTTTTCCTCTTAGTTTTTCAGTCATGCCACAGTGGCTGTGGTAGATTTTAGATTTTGCACCGTAGCGGGTGTGGACAGTAAAGCTTAGTTTATTATGCACCCCGCATCCATCCTGTAGCCGATTGCGGCTAGTTTATTGTGCACCCCATATACATCCTGTGGACGATAGCAGCTAATTTACTGTGCTTCCCATATATCCATCCTGTGGACGGTAGCGACTAGTTTATTGCGTACCCCATACACATCCTGTGGAGGGCAACGCAACGTGTATACACAAAAGGCCTACGAACTAGTCCTAAATAAGGCTAGCAGGAATACATCTGGGTACATATTTCCTAATAGTTCTTCTTTTATATCACAAATTTAGTATAGTTGCTCAAATTTTCTGGTATCTTCAACAAGATTCCTTGATGTATTGGTCTGTGGTCTTGAGGAACTGATAAGTAGTATCAACAGCATCACTACTAGCATCATCAGCAGCAGCATCAGCAGCTGCAGCATCAGCATCAGCAGCAGTGGCTGAGATCAAAGCTCAAGTAGACGGTTGGGGCGAGTATTACTGGCCCGTGTTCGTCTTGGCCCTCCTAATGCATATTGACGAGTTATATGCAAATATGACCGCTCTCCATGCATAGTTCATAATGAATCTCTCAGTCTCTCGCTAGCTCTGCCTGAGACTCTCTCACATAACCCTCTTACCTCACATATATACAAAACAAGAGTCATGTTCAATACCCCAATGTGTGTTGTTCATAAATTACTAAATCTGCTCGCCATTTTTTTAATAAAACTTCATATAAATTTTCAAAGCTACTCAAAGAAAGACAGTATTTATCAAAAATAATTTCAAGTGTGCCAAAATACGAAAAGGTTTCACTTATCCTTATCCTCATATCAGACATAAACAGAGATATACACCACAGCACCGTATCATCCTTTGCGGATGATACTAGGATCTGCATGAGGCTGTCATCTGCTGAGGACGCGGTTAACCTCCAAGAAGATATAAACAAAGTTTTCCAGTGGGCAACGGTAAACAATATGATGTTCAATGAGGACAAATTCCAACTACTCCGTTATGGAAAACTGGAGGAGATAATAACTAGAACAGAGTATACTACTGACTCCGGCCATACAATAGAGCGGAAAAATAATGTAAGGGACCTGGGAGTAGTAATGTCTGAGGATCTCACTTTCAAGGATCACAACAGTGCCACGATCGCACGTGCAAAGAAAATGATAGGATGGATAATGAGAACTTTCAAAACGAGAGATGCCAAGCCCATGATGATCCTTTTCAAATCACTTGTTCTCTCTAGGCTGGAATACTGCTGTACATTAACATCTCCATACAAAGCAGGTGAAATCGCAGATCTAGAGAGTGTACAGAGATCCTTTACTGCACGTATAAGTTCTGTCAAGCACCTTAACTACTGGGAACGCTTGGAAGCACTTGACTTGTACTCGTTGGAACGCAGGAGGGAGAGATATATCATAATCTACACTTGGAAAATCTTGGAAGGAATGGTCCCAAATCTGCACACAGAAATCACTCCCTACGAAAGTAAAAGACTGGGCAGGCGATGCAAAATGCCGCCAATAAAAAGTAGGGGCGCCATTGGTACACTAAGAGAAAACACCATAAGTGTCCGGGGCCCAAAACTGTTCAACAGCCTCCCATCAAGCATTAGGGGAATTGCCAATAAACCCCTGGCTGCCTTCAAGAGAGAGCTGGACAGATACCTAAAGTCAGTGCCGGATCAGCCGGGCTGTGGCTCGTACGTCGGACTGCGTGCGGCCAGCAGTAACAGCCTAGTTGATCAGGCCCTGATCCATCGGGAGGCCTGGTCGTGGACCGGGCCGCGGGGGCGTTGATCCCCGGAATAACCTCCAGGTAACCTCCAGGTAACCAGGTAACTCTAAAATTTACTTGAGAATTTAGTCAATGTTTACAAATTATCTTTAACATTACACTTTCTTAATTCTAATAAATATAATCACTACGTTCAGTTGCAACGGCTTTGCAGCCAACAAGATGCTGGCAAGAACAATCTGGTTGACCGGTCACTGGTATTTGATTTAGAAGCAAATTTTCTAAAATTATTTCATACTTAGTGACTGGGGTATACTACCTTAAATTCTGTGAATTGGTGACACACTGTGGTATACCACCTTACACACTGACTTGGTAACTAACACTGTGGTATACCATCCTATATTCTGAGACTTGGTAACACTGGTATACCATCTTATATTCTGAGACTTAGTGACTGACACTGTGGTATACCATCTTATATTCTGAGACTTGGTAACACTGTGGTATACCATCTTATATTCTGAGACTTAGTGACTGACACTGTGGTATACCATCTTATTATATTCTGTGGCCTGGTGACACACTGTGGTATATTACCTTATAAACTCCCACCCTTTACTTAGTGTCTCCTCACTCTCTCATCCACTGGAATAAACCAACTCTCCTCACAAATAAAAAATACACAATTTATTCCGTGAATTTTGCCGTGAACTGCTGAATCTTTCACATTATGCCGAATTTGAGTGCAGACACTGCAGGAACTTTAATATTTTAAGTATAATGAATTCTGCCAACTGTGAGCAGAGTTGCAGAGGATAACTGGTGGTAGTGAGGCTTGGACATCCAACAGGCTTGTGCAAGCCTGTTAGATAGCAGCGCAGGAA
Organism: Cherax quadricarinatus; assembly: GCF_038502225.1. NCBI lineage: Eukaryota > Metazoa > Arthropoda > Malacostraca > Decapoda > Parastacidae > Cherax > Cherax quadricarinatus. The sequence continues at coordinate 24,303,750 of NC_091339.1, forward strand.
AGTAGTTTTTATGGTGGACATGCTGTTGGAGTGTGAGCAAGAAAACATTTGTGGATTCAGGGAAATCGGTTAGCCGGACTCGAGTCCTGGAGGTGGAAGATACAGTGCCTGCACGCACGCACGCAAACACACACACACACACACACACGGGCTAGTCACGGGCTACTCACGCCGTCGGTGCTCCGGGGATTTAAGTGTTTTTGAGGGCTACTACGTGTTCTGCAAGGGTTGCTAAGTGTGTCAGGGTAGTCAACAATCCTAGAAGTGTTTTTTTTTTAATTGCCTGAGCCACACAAGTGTGGGGAGAGCCACAATTTTGAAAGTGATCTGGAAAATAAAAGCGTTGTGGCGCAGGCTAGTGTGAAGGCGGCGTTGCCAAGTGTCACCCAAGATTTTAATAAAGTGAAACAATAGTGTGACCAGTGAAAGAAATACAGTGAATAGGGTACATTATTAACGAGAAGAAATTGAGGTGGATCTACGCCAGGACGTACATCGAGCTGGATCTACTCCAGGACGTCACATCGACCTGGACAATCTACACTGCTACAGCTGCACTACAAATACTGTATCACCTATGAGTGGTTGTTTGGGTGTGGGGTCCAGGTTACAATTAACCGCCAAGCTGAATGTGAATGGTCTAACTCTCATAGCACGATAAAGAATAGGCACTCAAGTATTCAATAAGGTTCAGCAAATGGTAATCCATTGAACAAGGCGATTAACTCACTATAAGCAGGTGATATAGACAACACTGCAAGGGTGGGAGTCAGGTCACAAGAGGTTGTGGACACAAGCGACAACTGAGAATCTACATTACACTCCAAGCACAAGCCACCTACTTTTCAGACACATAATAAACCCACACATAATTCGACACATAATTACACACACACACACACACACACACACACACACACACACACACACGCACACACACACACATACACACACCCACATATACACACACACAAACACACACACACACACACACACACACACACACACACACACACACACACACACACACACACATACACACACACCCACATACACACACACACATACACACACACACACACACACACACACACACACACACACACACACACACACACACACACACACACACACTGTAAGTGCGGTAAGTCCCAGGAGGTTGGGGTGTCAGGTCACAAGAAGGTGTGGGCAGCCAAGGACCACTGAGACTTACCTTAAACACACAAGCCACCTACCTTTCAGTACATAATAAACCCACACATAATTCCACACACAATTACACACAAAATTACACACTCACACACACACACACACACACACACACACACACACACACACACACACACACACACATATCCAGACACACACACACTCCCCCCTCACCACCGACATCTCACTACTTCCCCTGATCCATCCCCTCCCTCGATCACCCTCCCCTCCCCCGTTCACCCCAAACCCTCCCCACTCAGCTCCCAAATAGCCACAGTTCCTCCACTACTTCCCCCCCCCACACTCTGACACACACACTAATAACCTAACATACAGAACTACATAGGTTTCCCACTCTGAGGCAATCAGGATAAAACAAAAATGGGTTGCCAGAGAGCAACAAGAAAAACCAAGGGACAGGAGGAGGAAAATGCAAAGGAAGATTGGGCAGCAGAGCTCATAAAAAGGGATCATGAATGGGAAAAGAAACTAGAAGAACTTAGCATGAGAATGGAAGAGAGGATAGATATGGAAAGCAGGAAGTGGGAGGTGCATGTCAAAGCAGCAGAAGCTAGGATACAGAGTTTAGAAGAGGAATTGAAAAATTTGAAACAGCCTAAAGAACTAAAGAACATTTTGGGATTGACAACAGAGACTGCTACCTCAGCCACAAATAAGGGGACTGTAGGGAAAGAAGGGGCACAACTGCATGGAGATGCTCTATCAGAGGAGACTGTAGCAAATGAAAGAGCTAAGCTTTATGTGGAGGCCCTAACAGACAACAACAGAGCCCAAGGAAAGCCGAGAAGGGAAAATGACAGGCCACTGAGCCCAAGTACATTAGCCAGTGAAACTGATGAAAGGAAAGCTGCAGTGGAGGAAACCAAATTAAATGAGGGGATACACAGGGATATGCAGTGGGAGAATGAAAGGGTGAGGTCAGTCTTTGTGTATGGGCTCCAGGAAGTCGAAGGGGAAACATATGAAGCAAGAAAACAAGGGGAAAAAAAAGCAATTGAAAGCATCATGAAAGCAATAGGAGAAGACGATATGACCCAGCTGGAAAATTTTCGGAGAATAGGGGGGTTTGTAAAAAAAAGAACCCGGCCAGTGAGAGTGACCTTCAAGGCAGAAGCGACTCGGACCAGGATACTGCAGGAGAAAGCACGATTAAGGGACATGACGGCATACAGGAGGGTGTATCTCGACCGCGACAGAACACAAGAAGAAAGGAAGAAACTGAGAGAGATGGTACAAAGGCGAAAGGAGGAAAGAGAGGGGATGGAGAAGACAGACAGGAGATCCCAGACCCAGGAAGAAGATCTAATACAGCCTCCCTCACAACTTTCTATAGAAGCCTCCCAACCAGGTCAACCCCAGTGCAACCAAACACTCTAAATCAAAACACCCATGCCACATCCAATGCCCCCACCCACATTACAAACTTCACCCCCACAGCAACAACCCATAGTTCCTTACCAGGTCTCCCACTTCCCCAACCCCAATATACTTCCCAGACCACAGTCTTAGAAAAGAAGTTGAAGGTGTGGTATACAAATGCAGATGGAATAACAAACAAATATGAGGAGTGGCACGAAAGAATCAAAGAGACATCCCCAGACATAATAGCACTCACAGAAACAAAACTCACCAGAATAATAACAGATTCAATCTTTCCATCCGGATATCAAATCTTTAGGAAAGACAGAGGGAGGAGGAGTTGCACTGCTCATTAAAAACCAGTGGGGTTTTGAGAAAATGGAAGGAATGGATGGCATGGGCGAAAGGGACTACTTAGTAGGAACAATCCAGTCTGAGGGACATAAGGTGATAATTGCAGTAATGTACAATCCACCACAGAACTGCAGGAGGCCAAGAGAAGAATACGATGAGAGCAACAGAGCAATGATCAACACACTAGCCGAGGTGGCCAGGAGAGCACACATGGGGGGAGCAAAGTTACTAGTTATGGGTGATTTCAATCACAAGGAGATTGACTGGGAAAACCTGGAGCCCCATGGGGGTCCCGAAACATGGAGAGCCAAGATGATGGATGTGGTACTGGAGAACCTCATGCATCAACATGTTAGAGACACTACCAGAGAGAGAGGAGAGGATGAACCAGCAAGGTTGGACCTTGTATTCACCATGAGTAGTTCGGACATCGAGGGTATCATGTATGAAAGGCCCCTGGGAGCTAGTGATCATGTGGTTCTGTGCTTCGACTACATAGTTGAGCTCCAAGTGGAGAGAGTAGCAGGAATAGGCTGGGAAAAACCAAACTACAAAAGGGGGAACTACTCAGGCATGAGGAACTTCCTTCAAGACATTCAGTGGGAGAGGGAACTGACAGGAAAACCAGTACAAGAAATGATGGACTATGTAGCAACAAAATGCAAGGAGGCAGAGGAGAGGTTTGTTCCCAAGCGAAACAGAAATAATGGGAAGAACAGAACGAGTCCTTGGTTCACCCAAAGGTGTAGGGAGGCAAAAACTAGGTGTCCTAGAGAATGGAAAAGGTACAGAAGACAGAGAACTCAGGAAAATAAAGAAATCAGCCGAAGAGCCAGAAACGAATATGCACAGATAAGAAGGGAGGCTCAGAGACAATATGAAAATGACATAGCATCAAAAGTAAAGACTGACCCGAAGCTGTTGTACAGCCACATCAGGAGGAAAACAACAGTCAAGGAGCTGGAGTTTTGAGACTCTATGACCGCGGGTTCAATCCCGGCCGGGGGTATGGTTTAACAGTCAAGGACCAGGTAATCAGACTGAGGAAGGGTGATGGGGAATTCACAAGAAACGACCGAGAGGTATGTCAGGAGCTCAACACAAGATTTAAAGAGGTATTTACAGTGGAAACCAGTAGGACTCCAAGAAATCAGAACAGGGGGGCACACCAGCAAGTGCTGGATGAGGTACATATAACCAAGGAGGAGGTGAAGAAGCTGCTATGCGAACTTGACACCTCAAAGGCGGTGGGACCAGACAACATCTCTCCATGGGTCCTTAAAGAGGTAGCAGAGATATTGTGTGAGCCCTTAACAAAGATCTTCAACACATCATTTGAAACTGGGCAACTCCCTGAGGTATGGAAAATGGCAAATGTAGTCCCAATTTTTAAAAAGGGAGACAGACATGAGGCACTAAACTACAGACCTGTATCACTAACGTGTATAGTATGCAAGGTCATGGAGAAGATCATCAGGAGGAGAGTGGTGGGGCACCTGGAAAGAAACAAGTGTATAATTGACAACCAGCACGGTTTCAGGGAAGGAAAATCCTGTGTCACAAACCTACTAGAGTTTTATGACAAGGTGACAGAAGTAAGACAAGAGAGAGAGGGGTGGATCGACTGCGTTTTTTTGGACTGCAAGAAGGCTTTCGACACAGTTCCTCACAAGAGGTTACTGCAAAAGCTAGAGGACCAGGCACACATAACAGGAAAGGCACTGCAATGGATCAGAGAATATCTGACAGGGAGGCAACAACGAGTCATGGTACGCGACGAGGTGTCAGAGTGGGCGCCTGTGACAAGCGGGGTTCCACAGGGGTCAGTCCTAGGACCTGTGCTGTTCTTGGTATACGAGAACGACATAACGGAAGGGATAGACTCAGAAGTGTCCTTGTTTGCAGACGATGTGAAGTTAATGAGAAGAATCGAATCGGACGAGGATCAGGCAGGACTACAAAGAGATCTGGACAGGCTACAAGCCTGATCCAGCAACTGGCTCCTTGAATTTAACCCTGCCAAATGCAAAGTCATGAAGATTGGGGAAGGGCAAAGAAGACCGCAGACACAATATAGTTTAGACGGCCAAAGACTGCAAACCTCACTCAAGGAAAAAGATCTGGGGGTGAGTATAACACCGAGCATATCTCCTGAGGCGCACATCAATCAGATAACTGCTGCAGCATACGGGCGCCTGGCAAACCTACGGATAGCGTTCCGATACCTCAGTAAGGATTCGTTTAAGACTCTGTACACCATCTACGTCAGGCCCATACTGGAGTATGCAGCACCAGTTTGGAATCCACACTTAGTCAAGCACATCAAGAAATTAGAGAAAGTGCAAAGGTTTGCAACAAGACTAGTCCCAGTGCTACGGGGATTGTCCTATGAAGAAAGGTTGAGGGAAATCGGCCTGACGACACTGGAGGCCAGGAGGGTCAGGGGAGACATGATAACGACATATAAAATACTGCGCAGAATAGACGAGGTGGACAAAGACGGGATGTTCCAGAGATGGGACACAGACACAAGAGGTCACAATTGGAAGTTGAAGACTCAGATGAATCAAAGGGATGTTAGGAAGTATTTCTTCAGTCATAGAGTAGTCAGGCCATGGAATAGCCTAGAAAGTGATGTGGTGGAGGCAGGAACCATACATAGTTTTAAGGCGAGGTATGATAGAGCTCATGGGGCAGGGAGAGAGAGGACCTAGTAGCAATCAGCGAAGAGGAGGGGCCAGGAGCTGTGACTCGACCCCTGCAACCACAAATAGGTGAGTACACACACACACACACACACACACACACACACGACAGTCAAAGACCAGGTGATCAGGCTGAGGAAAGAAGGTGGGGAGCTCAACAGGAGATTTAAGGAAGTATTCACAGTGGAGACAGGAAGGACTCTGGGAAGACAGGACAGAGGGGGACACCAACAGGGAATAGACCAGCAGGTGCTGGACGATATGCACACAACTGAGGAGGAGGTGAAGAGCTGCTAAGCGACCTTGATATATCAAAGGCAATGGGACCGGACAACGTCTCCCCGTGGGTCCTCAGGGAGGGAGCAGATATACTGTGTGTGCCATTAACCACAATCTTCAACACATCCCTTGAAACTGGGCAACTACCTGAGGTATGGAAGACCGCAAATGTAGTTCCCATTTTCAAAAAGGGAGGCAGAAAAGAGGCACTACATTACAGACCAGTGTCACTGACCTGTATAGTATGCAAAGTCATGGAGAAGATTATCAGGAGGAGAGTGGTGGAGCACCTGGAACGGAACAAAATTATAAACGATAACCAGCACGGATTCATGGAAGGCAAATCCTGTTTCACAAACCTTGTGGAGTTCTATGACAAAGATACAGAAGTGCAACAAGAGAGAGAGGGGTGGGTTGATTGCATTTTCTTGGACTGCAAGAAGGCCTTCGACACAGTTCCTCACAAGAGACTAGTGCAGAAACTAGAGGATCAGGCGCGTATAACAGGAAAGGCACTGCAATGGATCAGAGAATACCTGACAGGGAGGCAACAACGAGTCATGGTACGGGATGAGGTATCACAGTGGGCACCTGTGACGAGTGGGGTCCCACAGGGGTCGGTCCTATGACCAGTGCTACTTCTGGTATATGTAAATGCCATCATGGAAGGGATAGACTCAGAGGTGGCCGTGTTCGCAGATGATGTGAAGTTAATGAGGAGAATTAAATCAGATGAGGACCAGGCAGGACTTCAAAGAGAACTGGACAGGCTGGACACGTGGTCCAGCAACTGGCTTCTTGAATTCAACCCTGCCAAGTGCAAAGTCATGAAGATCGGAGAAGGGCAAAGAAGACCACAGACAGAGTATAGACTAGGTGGCCAAGGACTGCAAACCTCGCTCAAGGAGAAAGATCTTAGGGTGACCATAACACCGAGCATGTCTCCGGAGGCACACATCAACCAGATAACTGCTGCAGCATACGGGCACCTGGCAAACCTGAGAATAGCGTTCCGATACCTTAGTAAGGAATCCTTCAAGACACTGTACACTGTACGTCAGGCCCATACTGGAGTATGCAGCTCCAGTTTGGAAACCACATCTGGGCAAACACGTCAAGAAATTAGAGAAAGTGCAAAGGTTTGCAACAAGGCTAGTTCCGGAGCTCAGGGGTATGTCCTACGAAGAAAGGTTGAGGGATATCGGACTGACGACGTTGGAGGACAGGCGGGTCAGGGGAGACATGATAACGACATACAAGATACTGCGTGGAATATATAAAGTAGACAGAGACAGGTTGTTCCAGAGAGAGGACACAGAAACAAGGGGTCACAACTGGAAGCTGAAGACTCAGACGAGTCATAGGGATGTTAGGAAGTATTTCTTCAGTCATAGAGTCGTCAGGAAGTGGAATAGCCTAGCAAGTGATGTAGTGGAGGCAGGAACCATACATAGCTTTAAGATGAAGTATGACAAAGCTCTGGAAGCAGAGAGAGGACCTAGTAGCGATCAGTGAAGAGGGGGGCCAGGAGCTGTGTCTCGACCACTGCAACCACAATTAGGTGAGTACAATTAGGTGAGTACCCACACACACAAATGCAATCACGAAACAAGTGGCATTAATGCAATTACCAAACTGCGGGTGGTCGGGGATCGAACCCGTGTTATTTTACACTTCTTGGGAAGCAAGTCAAAATTCACGACTAACCACTGGAGCATACAATCTCAGCTTACCACGGCCACATATGTCTTCGCATCATGAAACGTGCCTAGTTCCGCTACATACATGATACCTGAACGATTGTATACACAGTGGTTACAGCGTCGTCAATTTAGACTGGCTTCCCATGAGGCGGGCTAAAATAACACAGATTTGATCCCCGGCCAGCTGCAGTAGACTATTTGGCATATATATATATATATATATATATATATATATATATATATATATATATATATATTATATATATATATATATATATATACATATATATATATATATATATATATATATATATATATATATATATATATATATATATATATATATATATATATATATATATATATATATACCAAATAGTGTACGCGTCTGTTAATAATAATAATATGAAATAATAATAACAATTATGAAATAAGAATTTATTCCCTTACCTCCAAAAAAATGTTATTTTTTTTAAAAAACCCACAAGATAGCAAACAATTCGGACAGTGCCTGGCGTGGGTACATTCTTTCACGCCTCCTTTTACATCACTGGTATCGTCACCAGCGTCTAGGTTCAGTTTACAAACATAAAATATTACAGAAATAGTATATTGTAGACATAAAAGCATTTTCGACCGAGACCAAACTTAGTTAATTTTCTTCCCTGGCTGCTCATGACTGCCTCGTTGAACTGATATTAGTCTAGACAAGCAATGCTTGACGATACTTAAAACTCACGTCTCCCCGCAATTAGGTTATCAAATTTAATGAGATTATTTGGGTATCCCCTCTGAGAAGATTCCGCAGGTATCACCTTTGTGTGTGTTTGTAAACACACACACACACAGCCTTACAGCTGCCAGGAAGTAGAACTATCCGGAGTGAAGTAGTGGAGGCAGGAAGAGGTACTATAAAGCTCTTGGAGCAGGGAGAAAGTGGATCTAGTAGCGACCAGCGAAGAGGCAGGGCCAAAAGCTAATGTTCGATCCCTACAACCACAAATAGGTGAGTACACACGCAACACAGATAAGCTGAGGGACTGATCACCTGAAACTACCCCGTGTCCTCCACAGTCTCCAGTATCCTTCTCCGTTCAGGGCTGATAAGGCCACAGGCTGGCGAGACGTCTCCACAGTGAAGATACTCAAACAGCACCCATACGTCCCGTTCATGTATTTGTTAGTTTTGTATGCTACACCAAGGTCTCTAATACTATACATTGACTCACAAAATCGTAATGACACAATTGAAAACAAACCATGGTAAAGGTGGGGGATTGAACTCGCGGCCAGTGAGTTATAAAACTCCAGGTCAGCTAGCCCAGTGGCTTACGCGCTGGCCTGGAGTTTTACGATTCGCTTGCCGCAAGTTCAATCCTAACCCGTTCCGTGGTTTGAGTGTACATTGCCTAAAACTCAGCGATGCTTTGGATTCTCTCAGTTCAATTTTCAGCTCACACAGTGGTTTTTAACTCAGCTAATTTTCTAAAATACTTTCACTGCATATCGACTTTCGCGAGAATTCTTCATTAAAATCTCTCCATATTTAAGGTACCAGTTTCTCAGAATTACGTATTGGAAGTAAACTATTTTATCTTTGGTGAAAGTAAACAATTTTGTGTTTTGTGGAAGTAAACAATTTTATGTCTGGAAGTAAAAAAATTTTTTGTTTTGTGGAAGTAAACAATTTTGTGTATGGTGGAAGTAAATATTTTTATATGTTAAAAAAACCTGTTATCTTCATTTTAGCTAAAAATCTAAACGACGATTTTACAAAATTAATATCAATGCAATTCCTGGCAGAGAGCAGCGAGGAGCAGCTAACAACGAGTCTGGGTCACAGTGCTGACTGGAAAGGCTGGCAGATAGTTGTTTTAAACAACAGAAAAGATGAAAGAACTTGAAAAATTGGACCGAGAGAGAGAAAAAATACAAGAAGAAATAAGGAAGACCAATGGAAGAAAAAAATACTAAGTGGAGGAAGGCAAAACCATAGTAGAAAGGGGAACATTAAGAAAAGGATTGAAAACCAAGGAAAAAAAGAAAAACCGATTATTTAAATATACATTAACATTTACTCTTAACACTCATATCCCACTTTTATAGTTAAAAAATATTGCAATAAATCAGATAACACTATGTGTTATCTGATTTACTGCAGTTACAAAAGTTATGGTTCAGACAACCGACACGTTGATAAATTAGACACATGTGCAACTCTTGGGTATCTCAATAAAGATACCCAAGAGTTGCAAATGTGTCTAATTTATCAAAAATTACAAAAGCTGGGAGCTGTTCGAAACTCGAGGTACCACTGTATTTCTATAAATCACTGGCAAGTCCTCATTCAGATCCTGCTGGACAATTCTGAACACTAAATCACTGTATAAAGTCTGGAATTATTTTGTAAATTCGCAAATGAGCAAAGAAAACATTAAGAAGTAAACAATCAGTTGAATTTACCAACGACACTCTTATCCTCGAAATGTGTTTTAAGATATAATGAATAAAAGAATGTCAAGAAAGACCCAGAAAGGACAGAGAGATGTGGCAGACTGTTGGAATGAGAGGTAAGAGGTGTTATGTGTTATAACCATGAAGACAGCAGCACCACTCCCACCATCAGTGCTGTCATCCTTCACATACACAGAGATTATGCCTTCGTCTTTCTGTCTGTCTGTCTGCCAGTCTCTCTCTCTCTCTCTCTATCTCTCAAAGACACAACTTAAAGCGGCAAGTGGAACGACCTAGACAGCGAAGTGGTGGGAGCTGTATCCATACATAGCTTAAAGAATAGTGTGACAGGGTTCATGTAATCAGGAAAGTGTGAGGCCAGTATCGACCTGCAGAGAGGCGGGGCCCAGAAGCTGAGACTTCGACCCCTGCAACCACAATCAGATGCGTATACACTCATACACACACAGACCAGGAGCTGAGTATCGACCCCTGCAATAACAATTAGGCGAGTACACACACAACCATGAGCTTGACAGGGGTAATACAGGCACATACTGGCTAATAATAAGAATTATCAAGACCTCGGTAATCTTCAGATGAACGGAGTGATTCGCTCCAGCTAACCGGAACTCGTTGCTCAGTCTCCGCCAAAACTGAAAGCTGCAACTAATTTTCTCATTCCTCGAATTAAACCTAATACCTTCCCTTTCCCCAGGAGCTGTATGACCCCTACGGATTTAGTGCTTCCCAGTGAAATACAACAATGGGATGACTTTAATATATTTTCTTCTTGACGTTACATAATTAATCTTTAGTCATCATTTTTATACATATAATAATAATATTTGTCCTTGAACATTATTTTCTTATAGATGAACTAAGACAAACACATTTGATGCTGAATAAGATAAACCTATAACCCCAGACGTCGAGGAATCAACAAGTTAATCATCAGGGAGGGAAATGACCTCTAAATCCATCATGCCGAAGGGTTCCATTCCCTGAGTTGGTTAAGCTAATACTGCAGAGCGCTTTATATCGTGTGAGTCAGCACCAGGAAAAACACCCCTCTGGACTTACCAATTAAAGTCTTAAATCCCTAAAAACATGCTGAAATTCGATACTTGCTAGTGTGCTTCCTTCCACCATCCCCCTCCCCCCCACACTTCCCCTCCACCAACTGTGATGTGAGACACAATTTTCATCTTGAGAATGGTATAAAATACCGACAAATTGATGATTAAGACACATCGTCCCAGACCATGGAACTCAACTCTTCTCCAGGCTGAGGGACTGACCACCTCAAATACTACTTCTCCAAGGGCGATGGACTGGTCGTGAACGGGGTAGCGGGGACGTTGATCCCCGGAATACCCTCTGTATTTTGACTGAAGAAGTCTACTGTGTAGGCGAATGTTTCAACAATAAAAATACTCAACTGTTGCAAAAGTGTCTTAATCATCAACAATTTTCACCTTTTTTTTAAATTGTATATCGTTACTCTTTCTTGAACAGTCCCCCTCCAAGCGGTGTAGTACTGCTCGCCTTTAACTGCTCATTCAATGTAGTTAGGGTCGCATAATACTACGTCAGGTGAAGTCAGGGACAAAAACACTAGTATCTGACCTCAGGATAGATGTCGTGAAGACGTATAATATAGACAACTGGCTCAGAGAACCGACTCCTTCTAATCTTCACAATTCTTTGTGCTGGACTGATGAAGCCACTGTATGGCGAAACGTTTCCTTAATAGGGATACCCAAGTGTTGCACATGTGTCTAATTTATTAACATGACGTATGTATTATTGTTGTGATAGGCAGAGGATAGTGACAATGAGTAACTAATGTCTATATAAAGGAATATGAGCATGCAGCTCGACAGAGGTAACTACTGGTTATAATTATGACCATAATTTTTAAAGGGGAGGGGGTGGACTGGTAAGCCAGCGGAAGGCCTCGGTCAGATGACCAAAAGCTCCAGGTGCGGGTCATCATATGACTAAGACCCGCGTCAGGAAAAACTTGTACCGTTTCCAGACAAACCTGTTGAGGGGCTCTTGATCTAGGAAATTATATTTGTGCTCCAGTTCCCTGAATTGAGCTTGAAAGCTTTCCAGCGGCTATCCCCCCCTCCTTACACACAAGCACTACATAATCCCTACGAGTTTGGCGCTCCCCATGATAATAACAATAAGTTACAAGTGCAGCATAATTGTATCTTAAGGTAAATAACAAACGTTCAGACAATTAGTGCATGACTGCACTCTACTGGACGTAGTTCTATTGTGGGAAGTGATTACTGCAAAGTGTATAGGTACCTCGAATCGTGTGCGTGTGTGTGTGTGTGAACGTTGGTTGCCAGTTATCAAAGGGTGGGGGACTAAGTGTGAAGGACAGAATTATCAATGTGTATCTCTGGGCGAACTCCCACACACTCACAATATTTACCTATATATTTTGTATGAAATCCAAATCTCAGGTATCACTTGGTGATCTGGCGGTGCTCGTGAAGCCAGCGGTTCACCACTCTGACCTTGTGTACAGTGAAGAGTTATCTTGCACAAACATCATCCACTCAGGGATGGGGAGTGCATACACACGAATAAAGAGCTGCATCGCTTCCTCCAGGATCTCGGTGTACTGATCTGCTGCTGTCAATCTGCCTTCCATCTTAGTCAACTCCTTAGCTCCATGAAAACAAGATCCAGCAGCATACGTTTGCTGTTATGTAGCCTCTTTGCGCCTCTTCAGAAATATTTTCTTGGTCAAATTTTATATAAATTTTTAGTGAAGATCAGCTTAAATTATGCTGATGGAATTAGTCAAGTTCCTTCTTGAAGACAGGGGTCAGATGGTATGCAGTTTAAGGATGATCTGTCTCTCATTCCATTATTGTGTGTGTGTGTGTGTGTGTGTGTGTGTGTGTGTGTGTGTGTGTGTGTGTGTGTGTGTGTGTGTGTGTGTGTGTGTGTGTGTGTGTGTGAGAGAGAGAGAGAGAGAGAGAGAGAGAGAGAGAGAGAGAGAGAGAGAGAGAGAGAGAGAGAGAGAGAGAGAGAGAGAGAGAGAGAAAGCGAGGATGGTGGCAGCAATTCATATATAATATAGGAATAGCGAGATATATGGGACAGCGTGAAGGTCAGTGTGGTCCTGGCTACACTACAGGTGATTAAGTGGTAGTGAAACCTGGATTACGTAGTGAATTGCAAGGAGTCTTCAATTTGAGGAGTGAATCTTACGCCTCATCCTCCCTTCTCCCCTCCACCCATACCTTTCTCACCTTCAACATTTCCTTCTAAGTAATAAATGATAGTCCTTAATCTAGGAGAGTTTTTCTCATCCTTGGAGTGGAAGTTAAAAATTCTCTGCTATCTGCTACCTCCTCGTGAACTCCCCTTCCACCCTCACCCTTCACCCCCTTCCACCATCACCATTCTCCCCCTTCCACCCTCCATCATTGCAGCCATCCCCCCTCCTCTCCGACCCCTCACTTGCAGACAAGACCCGCCACTGTTCCTCCTCTGAAGCTCTTTGTTGGAAGGGAACCCTGACTGTTTTTGTTGGACCTGTTTCCGTCTGCTGCCGTTCCTGGCGATACTGTTGGGAAATGAAGCATTTTTCGCCTTTGAAGATGATAATGACAGTGATACTGTGTTCCGGGCGTTCCCGTGATCTTTCACGTGAGTGAGAAACGAAATTTCGTTAAACGTTTTACAGTGGCAAGATTGTTGGTCTTCTCTGTCTTAAGAATGTCGGATGGCAGATAAAATCTTGCACACTTCTCGTTACATGCAGTATAACCTTACCCTGAAGATGCTTGCTCTGAGACTAGGGCTGGGAAAGTGATCCCTGGAATCATTAACACATTGTCAACAAGTGAAAATCCCTGCAACCCTCATATTGATTAGCAGCCTGAGGCCAGCCCGCCAGCGTACAACTCGAAAACGGCCCAAAGTATCTCGTCTCCAAGCTGAGATGGAAACAAAAAAAAATCTTTCATCAGACGCTAACAAAAACTCGTGGCTCAGTGGTAGAGCTGTCAGCTCATAACCAAGGAACACGGGCACGACTCCGGAGAGGAAGAAGACGTTGGATATCTTTCCTTACAACTGTTGCCTCTGTTCTCTTGGCAGTAAGTAGGTACTCCACCTAGCCTTTGTTCACCTAGCAGTAAGTAGGCACCCCACCTAACGTAACTAACTATGGCATTTTGAGAAATTATAAATATGTAAAATGTGTTATAATACATAGTTAGGAGAGAGTGTTCGGCTTGTGTGCTGTAAACAAAGCACTTAGTAAGACACCTCAGCTGATGGATGGGGCATCATGAATCACGAACTGTGTGTTTGGAAGCCACAAGTTAAAATAATCAAAAGGAACGGAACTAAGAGCTGGAGCTCAATCCTTTGAATTCAGCTAGATAAATATCCGATGAGTTTATTTTTAAAGCTCTCCCATGAACTTACTCGATTTGCCTGCAAGGTAAGTTTTCAAGTTGACTGTCAAGTTAGGCATCAATTTATAACCAATTAACTGCTTCTCTAACCTGAGTTAGAGTACCTGGTTTGATTTTGCTTCTGTAAAGTAATACTTGAAGTGTTAGTCAACTAATGTGAGCAGCAACATAGGTTCCTTAACTAGCAACCTTGGGTTCCTTAAGGTTGCTATCCAAGTAGCAACCTTAAGGAACCCAATGGAAATAAACCGAACCGATTCGCTTAGGTTATACTGGGTTTCTAACCTCCGGGTTATAAATTCGAATACAGCCTTCTTCTACCTGTAACCTGCAGGTTACCTGTAGTCGCTTCCGGAGGTTACAGACATCCCCTCTGGCCATGTTCCAGACCAGGCTTTCTGGTGCTGGCCAGATCGCTCAAGCTGTTAGTGCTCGCCAACCGTAGGTCAACGTATGCACCACAACCCGACTGATCACCAACGGTTCGTAATGCCCCTTATGCATGATGGGGGAGGGGAATTATTCGAAGATAATGAAACATGTGGAGTAAGGGTCATTCCAGCATGGAGTAGTGATAGCAAGAGTCATTCCATTATACCTTTGATGAGTTCCTAGTTTTTCTGCTCCCGGAGCCCGGACATGGGCAAGGCTCGTCTGGTGCTTGCCTGGTCAACCAGGCTGCTGCTACTGGTGGCCCGCTGCCCCATATATCCATCCATCACATGGAGTAGTGGTAGTATGGGTCATTTCAACAGTGAGTGGTGGTAATCTTACAGAGGGTGACCTTACTGAATAAAGTGGGTGATTATAACGAGCGGTAGAGGCCAGTACATCAAGGTCGCGTGCCTTGCCCTTCCCGCTACTGGTGTTACACTCAGTAATTATTATATCCCAAATGGCTAAGTTAATGTGGACCCGCAGTTCATCCTGTGAGCAGCTAGTTTACTGTGTGCTCTCACAGCTCATCCTGTGAGCAGCTAGTTTACTGTGTACACTCACAGCTCATCCTGTGAGCAGCTAGTTTACTGTGTACACTCACAGCTCATCCTGTGAGCAGTTAGTTTACTGTGTATACTCACAGCTCATCCTGTGAGCAGCTAGTTTACTGTGTACACTCACAGCTCATCCTGTGAGCAGCTAGTTTACTGTGTACACTCACAGCTCATCCTGTGAGCAGCTAGTTTACTGTGTACACTCACAGCTCATCCTGTGAGCAGCTAGTTTACTGTGTACACTCACAGCTCATCCTGTGAGCAGCTAGTTTACTGTGTACACTCACAGCTTATCCTGTGAGCAGCTAGTTTACTGTGTACACTCACAGCTCATCCTGTGAGCAGCTAGTTTACTGTGTACACTCACAGCTCATCCTGTGAGCAGCTAGTTTACTGTGTACACTCACAGCTCATCCTGTGAGCAGCTAGTTTACTGTGTACACTCAGCTCATCCTGTGAGCAGCTAGTTTACTGTGTACATTCGCAGCTCATCCTGTGAGCAGCTAGTTTACTGTGTACCCTCACAGCTCATCCTGTGAGCAGCTAGTTTACTGTGTACACTCACAGCTCATCCTGTGAGCAGCTAGTTTACTGTGTACACTCACAGCTCATCCTGTGAGCAGCTACTTTACTGTGTGCTCTCACAGCTCATCCTGTGAGCAGCTAGTTTACTGTGTACACTCACAGCTCATCCTGTGAGCAGCTAGTTTACTGTGTACACTCACAGCTCATCCTGTGAGCAGTTAGTTTACTGTGTATACTCACAGCTCATCCTGTGAGCAGCTAGTTTACTGTGTACACTCACAGCTCATCCTGTGAGCAGCTAGTTTACTGTGTACACTCACAGCTCATCCTGTGAGCAGCTAGTTTACTGTGTACACTCACAGCTCATCCTGTGAGCAGCTAGTTTACTGTGTACACTCACAGCTCATCCTGTGAGCAGCTAGTTTACTGTGTACACTCACAGCTCATCCTGTGAGCAGCTAGTTTACTGTGTACACTCACAGCTCATCCTGTGAGCAGCTAGTTTACTGTGTACACTCACAGCTCATCCTGTGAGCAGCTAGTTTACTGTGTACACTCACAGCTCATCCTGTAAGCAGCTAGTTTACTGTGCACACTCACAGCTCATCCTGTGAGCAGCTAGTTTACTGTGTACACTCACAGCTCATCCTGTGAGCAGCTAGTTTACTGTGTACACTCAGCTCATCCTGTGAGCAGCTAGTTTACTGTGTACACTCACAGCTCATCCTGTGAGCAGCTAGTTTACTGTGTACACTCACAGCTCATCCTGTGAGCAGCTAGTTTACTGTGTACACTCACAGCTCATCCTGTGAGCAGCTAGTTTACTGTGTACACTCACAGCTCATCCTGTGAGCAGCTAGTTTACTGTGTACACTCACAGCTCATCCTGTTAGCTGTATACAAGAGGAACTACACGAAGGCTTTATCAAAACCTTTCGCGCAATTACTTACATATTTGTATATTACAATTTCAAAATTACAAGACGTTTATGGGGTACAAAATAAATTAACCAACTCGACGGCAAAAATCTAAAAATATTTTTTTTACACAAGGGTTTTAGAGGGTTAAGTTCCTAACTTGATTTACAAACTAAGAGTTATCTACCTCAGCTCATTTGAAAGCAATTTTATTATTATAAGACATACAAACAGGGAACAGGGTGAAGTTGGAGCCATCTTTGGGCCAGCCATTTCATTTGGTCAACTTTCTCCCTCCCCCCCTTCACTCTCTCTTTCTCGATCATATATCTTCTTGTTCTCTTATTCTTCTAGTGTCTTATAATTTGTTTCGTATAGTGTATTGTCGTAAATTTTGTTTCTCAGCGCCTGTTCTAAGTCTGACGGCGAACCTTTGTACTTTACCTAGATTTTTAAAAACTGTGCTCAGTGTTGGTACAACACTGATGCTGCATACTCAAGGAAAGTGATGAACAACAGATCAAAGAATACCATTTTTAAGTTTTCGTAAGGTCATTCTTATGTTAGCTAGTCTGGCATATAATGTTAATGTTATTTTGTTGTTGGTTTGTTTTTACGTTCTATGGATCATCGATCCCGCCGCCGGTATTATACCAAGCTTAACATTAATAACCTTTTGATTTACATCCTTGATGATAAGTTGTTACTGTATACCCCGACGTGTATAGTACCTAGGACTAAGCCTTGGGGATGTAGATACACAAATAACCCGCACATAAAAGACAGAAGCTTACGACGACGTTTCGGT
Organism: Cherax quadricarinatus; assembly: GCF_038502225.1. Classification (NCBI taxonomy): domain Eukaryota; kingdom Metazoa; phylum Arthropoda; class Malacostraca; order Decapoda; family Parastacidae; genus Cherax; species Cherax quadricarinatus. The sequence continues at coordinate 24,321,534 of NC_091339.1, forward strand.
CCGACTTGGACCATTGACAAAGTCAGTGTGACTTTGTCAATGGTCCAAGTCGGACCGAAACGTCGTCGTAAGCTTCTGTCTTTTATGTGCGGGTTATTTGTGTATCGTTCCAGTCACGGTATTGTGCCTTTTTGTTATTTATTCTTGGGGATGTAGGACTGGGAGATATATTGACGGCAACAGCTTGGCTGATCAGGGAGTCAACAAGGAAGTTTGACTTACAGGCAGTCTACGAGGAGCCTTAGAACGCAGACAGGTACATCCTAGGTATGAAGAATATATAGTGAGCGCGCCCTTCTTTCTTGTTCTGCCTCTTTCAACCTCTGTTAAGTTAGGTTTGAGAGGCAGCATCTGCCTTGCCTGACCCGCTGATGAAGGTATGTGGTAAAGTCCGTATTCTCACGGTGAGTCACTATTTTCTTGTATGGTTTGCATCACCTTGTTTGGTACTTTTGTCAGTGACACTGGTCTTCCTAGTGTGTGGCTGCTCTTCTGTCTCCCAGAGTTTTGTAGAAGCTCTGAACAAGTGTCTTGTTCAGTGTCCACTCTATCTTGCTCTAAGTCAATACTTTGTTAGTCATATTATTTTAATGTGTCCATTTCTCTCGGGATTTTAACTACTGCTTCATTTGGTGTTTCAAATTAGCTAGCTAAGAGTTGTTTCTTATCCTCTCCATCTACGGCATTGAACCCTTTCAGGTGTGAGGATATGCTATTATTTTATACACCTACTAATCATTGCCACTGTGACCTTTGTCACTTGAACTTTGACAGTAAACTTCCTTCCGATGTGACTGGAGTAATTTTGCTTTAGCTTCTGCCATTTTTTTACTACCTTTCTGCCTTTTTCTCCAAATTCCATGGTAGTCCATTCCTTGTTCTACCTCGTGTCTCTCTTGACTGATCATGTAGGTTGTGATCAATGTTTTTCTACGATCTCTTACTTGCTCGCTCTGCGTCCTTGTACAGGCTGTTGACACACTGGTTGTCTCCTCAGTCAGTTTCTTTCTGGTTAAGAATGACAAATTGGCGACCTCCACAACATTATACCTTACACCTCTCCAACCTTAAGTTTATTCAAACATAAAACAAAAGAACTCCCACACAAAACCTCCGCTTCCTTACATCGCAATAATTTTTCTTGCACCCTTAAAAGAAAATCTCAAAGATTCACACGTCTTAAAGACCCCCTTTCCCTTTCCACACACGCTTTAAAGCCCCCTCAAAAAATTCACCCATATTATAAAATATAATAAAGGAAAAGAGCTTTATTTTGTTCCTTCAATAAAACTCTCATAAAGAGCAGGAAGCAGCACACTGCTGATGTACCAAATTTTATTCGGTTAAAAAAAAAAAAAAGACCCTCCCTCCCTTCCCCTCACGGTCTTTAAAAACACTCCCTCACTAACAATTACTGACCATGTACACGAGGCCCCTCTCTCTTCCCTCTCCTCTTGTGCTATAATTCACATGCTATAATTTCAACGAAACCCTCTTCCCCCCCCCCATCCCAAACATAACTCATAGGCCCATGTGTTCCAAACTCCCCATTAGAAAAAGAATCGCGAAAAATCCCGCCTTATTTGGTCATCCATTGCTGAGATTGTACATAAACCCTCAATATTTGTGACGTCATCAACTTTGCAATAGATGAGAAATTACTCCATTTCTCAGACACAATGGATTATAAGGAGATAAAGAAGCAAGAGGGATTGCTCTTACGCGAATTCCCTGATGAGACTGTACTGTCTGATAATTTATAGAGCAAACACAGCAGCCACACCCACACCACACAGCAGCCACACCCACACCACACAGCTGCCACACCCACACCACACAGCTGCCACATCCACACCCACACCACACAGCAGCCACACACACACACACACACCACACAGCAGATAGCAGCCATGCCCACAACAGACAAATGCCACTCTCATCACAACCATGCCCACAACAACAAATGCCACTCCCATCATAATCATGCCCACAATAGACAGCAGCCATGCCTACAGCAGATAGAAGCCACGCTCACAGAAGACAGCATACACGCCCACAGCAGACAACAGCCCCACCCACAACAGACAGCAGCCCCTCCCACAGCCGTCGTACCTAAAGCAGACCGAAGCCATGCCCACAGCAAACATGTTTACAGCAGCTACGCCCACAACAGAAATGCCCACAAATGCCACGCCCGCAATAGCTGTACCCACAATAAGACAGGGCTCCATACGGACACGTCCATATGTGTTTAATTGTCAGGAAACAAGACAAGAGTTTCCTGACGCGGGTCTTAGTCATATGATGACCCACAGCTGGAGATTTTGGTCATCTGACCGAAGCCTTCCGCTGGCTTACCGGTCTACCCCTTTAGAAATTGTGGTTATGATTATAACCTACTCTCTTGCTGCACAACAACCCATTATTATAGACAACATTTCACCCAGAGGGTGAGCTTTATGAAGTCAGGCTTGATAAAGTTCACCGTGTGGACGAAACGTTGTTCCTAATAAAGGTTACGTCTGAACCCAGAGTCTTTCTCCCAAGACTGAGACTACTTTCATTCTCCATGGACTTGCGTTACAATTCTTGCTTAACAGTTCTTGTGTCACAGAGCTCTTCCACGAGAGCTTGTTACCATCTACTTCAAGGCTCAGGCTCTCATCATTCTTCACGGCTTTGCGCCACAAAGGAACCCGCTGACATCATTCCACTCGTCAACCTCGTATCACTTGTCGCTCAACACAAACTTCTTTCGACATTCACACGCCGACGTTCGCCTCCAGTGACGGGGAAAATGAGACTTGGCTCACAGCGTTTGCCAGCAGTTTACCAGCTGCTGCACACACCCCTAGCAGGCATTAAGGGAGTCTCAAGGTTCATGTTTTATGAGCACGTGACATGGTAATATTGCACAAGGTAAACAAACCCTGTAATAACAGACTGGGGGGAATGGGGAACCTCCACCACTGCGCAAGAAGTATCAGTACTAGGAAAAAATCATAGAAGAAAAACATCTATACGTCCACGTACGCTCTTTCACTTTCTACATATCCGCCTGTATGATCCACAACATGAGTGGGAGATCTCTGTGGCAGGAATTCTTTCTTGCGTGATTTATCCCGCCACGATAATGCAGTGTTAAGGAGGGGGAAGAAGAGTACAGGTGAGGAGAACGGAAAGGGAGAGAGGAACGGAAGGGAAGCAAAGGTCGAGGTTCACCTACAAATAACATTACTATATAACAAACAAAATTAGACTGTTAGTGAAGTATCGCTACTTGTATAAACGTTTTCTGGTTTCCCTTACCAAACGTTGTCAGACATTGTGGTCCCACCTATGAAACGTTTCAGAAGTAACACAAAATATTAAATAAAACCAATGACGACTCGGTACATCTTAGGAGAGTAGCAGCTGTGCTGTGGTGACGGAAGTTCCCCACGAGCCACTAAAATCGCCAAACTTCCAAACATAGGAGGAATAAAAGGTAAACCATTATGATAGATGAGTGACTTTCTGTTGCAGAGGGAAATGCAGACGGTGATGAGATGGAAAAAGTCTTCTTGAAGACATGTTACTAGAGGAGTGACACAAGGATCTGGACTTGCCCCTATGAAGCTTTTAGTACATATATAACTGACTCACAAGAAGGAAATAAAACTATGTAAATTTCTTTGGGGATGATGCAAAAAATCTTGTGAAAATTAATAAAAACGACTGTAAACCTTTACAAGACAGCTTGGATAAATAAATGGAATGACAAGAGGATGATGGAATTAAATACTGATCAACATAATTTAAAGCAAATTTGAGAAAGCGAACTCAGACCACATAAAAAAAATTATAGATTGCGTGACAAAATGTTGGGAGTATCATAAAAGGAAAGTAATCTAGATGGTATTATTAATTACAAAAACTATCACCAGATCATACAGAGAAAACTGTGATCAATGGATGTACTGCACTATAAAATAGCTTTCAGAAATATGGATGTACACAAGGTTCATTAGACCAAAACTGGAATGTACAGCTTCTGTGTAGTGTTCACACCTTAAAAAAAAAGTGAATTAGATAAATACAAAAATTCACGAGTTTCAAATTTAATCTCAGAGGTAAAAAAAAATAATTACGATGATAGGAGGAAAAGTTATAAATGAATATGAAGGCACAGACAGAGGTTTTCAGTACCTTCAACAGGGGTGGCACGAGACCATTTATATAAATTAAGAAAAAAATTAAGCCAAAGTGATAATGCAATTTTTTCTTTACAAATATAGCGGAAGAAGAAGAATGGAATATATTGAAAAAGGAATTGGTAACTGATATATTGCTGGAAATTAAAAAAAAAAATACATAAATACCCACACCCACACACAGGTACCAGAGCATGTAGTGTAGGTTAGCCATTAGATAATTTGCGAGTAGACCAACTGTTGTGTTACCTGTCTTCCCCGTGTAGCTGCTAATCCATCAATCCCCTCCCCCCAACCTCTGCCCCTTCAATTATCCCCAACCCCTTTCGATCCCCCATCCTCCCCGGCCACCCCTTCTATTACGACAGCACCTAGCATCTTCACCCACCAATCTCCTTCTCTGTGCTCCTGTGACGACGCTCCCTTTCTCTCTCCTCACTTTATTCTGTCTTCTCTCCCTTCCTCATTCTCCTCTGTCCTCTCTCCCTACCTCTTCGTTCCTCACATTTATACCTTGCTTATATCTTTGATAACTTTCAAGAATTTTCCTGTTCCTGGAGCCCGGTCCTGGGATAGGCTCGTCTGATATTAGCCTGGTCAACCTGGCTGTTGCTGCTGCCGCCCGCGCCCGCATATCCATCACAGGCTGGATGATCTGGCACTTGGTGGGGATACCTATCCAGTTTCCTCTTGAAGACGTCTACACTTGTTCCAGTAGTGCTTCTGATCTCTTCTTGTAAGATGTTGAATAGTCTGGGGCCACGGATGTTGGTACAATGTTCGCTTGTTATGCCCACGACACCCCTGCTTTTCACTAGGTTTATTATGTACTTCCTCCCGTATCTCTCACTCCAGTATGTTGTTATGGCAGTGTGCACATTTGGGACAAGGCCCTCAAGTACATTCTACACATATATTATCATGAATCTCTCTCTTCCTCTCCCTTCTTCTTTCCTTACCTTCCCCTGTCCTCTCTCTCTTCCTCTCCTGACCCCTCATTTGTGCTCCCTTCCTCTTCTTTCCTCACGCTCCTCTGTCCTTACGTTCTGTCTTCCACTATGTTACGTAACAGTCTTATAGTATCCAATTTTGCTAAATAATAAAAACCATTGCCCCCCTTCTCTCTCTCTCTCTCTCTCTCTCTCTCTCTCTCTCTCTCTCTCTTTCATTAACTGAGGCAAGGGAAGGAGCTGGTCTCAGCACATAACCACCAGAAATATCGACGATAAGTTATCTCCATATCCCCATAACCTTTGTTAGGTCGCTTCATATGCCGGGGCCGGCCTAGGATAAGGCGAGGATGGACTGGGATTAGTTGAAGATGCACTGGGATAAGTTAAAAACAGACTGGGATGCGTTAAGGATACTTGCTGATGGCCCCAGGAATCGTCACCCCAGCAGTGTACAATGTGAGATCCTGGGGAGCTGGATGCGGCAGTACACATATATACATACATCTAGGTTTTTCTCCTTTTTCTAAATAGCTCTTGTTCTTTTTTATTTCTTCTATTGTCCATGGGGAAGTGGAAAAGAATCTTTCCTCCGTAAGCCATGCGTGTCGTATGAGGCGACTAAAATGCCGGGAGCAATGGGCTAGTAACCCCTTCTCCTGTATACAATTACTAAAAAAGAGAAGAAGAAAAACTTTATAAAACTGGGTTGCTTAAATGTGCGTGGATGTAGTGCGGATGACAAGAAACAGATGATTGCTGATGTTATGAATGAAAAGAAGTTGGATGTCCTGGCCCTAAGCGAAACAAAGCTGAAGGGGGTAGGAGAGTTTCAGTGGGGGGAAATAAATGGGATTAAATCTGGAGTATCTGAGAGAGTTAGAGCAAAGGAAGGGGTAGCAGTAATGTTAAATGATCAGTTATGGAAGGAGAAAAGAGAATATGAATGTGTAAATTCAAGAATTATGTGGATTAAAGTAAAGGTTGGATGCGAGAAGTGGGTCATAATAAGCGTGTATGCACCTGGAGAAGAGAGGAATGCAGAGGAGAGAGAGAGATTTTGGGAGATGTTAAGTGAATGTATAGGAGCCTTTGAACCAAGTGAGAGAGTAATTGTGGTAGGGGACTTGAATGCTAAAGTAGGAGAAACTTTTAGAGAGGGTGTGGTAGGTAAGTTTGGGGTGCCAGGTGTAAATGATAATGGGAGCCCTTTGATTGAACTTTGTATAGAAAGGGGTTTAGTTATAGGTAATACATATTTTAAGAAAAAGAGGATAAATAAGTATACACGATATGATGTAGGGCGAAATGACAGTAGTTTGTTGGATTATGTATTGGTAGATAAAAGACTGTTGAGTAGACTTCAGGATGTACATGTTTATAGAGGGGCCACAGATATATCAGATCACTTTCTAGTTGTAGCTACACTGAGAGTAAAAGGTAGATGGGATACAAGGAGAATAGAAGCATCAGGGAAGAGAGAGGTGAAGGTTTATAAACTAAAAGAGGAGGCAGTTAGGGTAAGATATAAACAGCTATTGGAGGATAGATGGGCTAATGAGAGCATAGGCAATGGGGTCGAAGAGGTATGGGGTAGGTTTAAAAATGTAGTGTTAGAGTGTTCAGCAGAAGTTTGTGGTTACAGGAAAGTGGGTGCAGGAGGGAAGAGGAGCGATTGGTGGAATGATGATGTAAAGAGAGTAGTAAGGGAGAAAAAGTTAGCATATGAGAAGTTTTTACAAAGTAGAAGTGATGCAAGGAGGGAAGAGTATATGGAGAAAAAGAGAGAAGTTAAGAGAGTGGTGAAGCAATGTAAAAAGAGAGCAAATGAGAGAGTGGGTGAGATGTTATCAACAAATTTTGTTGAAAATAAGAAAAAGTTTTGGAGTGAGATTAACAAGTTAAGAAAGCCTAGAGAACAAATGGATTTGTCAGTTAAAAATAGGAGAGGAGAGTTATTAAATGGAGAGTTAGAGGTATTGGGAAGATGGAAGGAATATTTTGAGGAATTGTTAAATGTTGATGAAGATAGGGAAGCTGTGATTTCGTGTATAGGGCAAGGAGGAATAACATCTTGTAGGAGTGAGGAAGAGCCAGTTGTGAGTGTGGGGGAAGTTCGTGAGGCAGTAGGTAAAATGAAAGGGGGTAAGGCAGCCGGGATTGATGGGATAAAGATAGAAATGTTAAAAGCAGGTGGGGATATAGTTTTGGAGTGGTTGGTGCAATTATTTAATAAATGTATGGAAGAAGGTAAGGTACCTAGGGATTGGCAGAGAGCATGCATAGTTCCTTTGTATAAAGGCAAAGGGGATAAAAGAGAGTGCAAAAATTATAGGGGGATAAGTCTGTTGAGTGTACCTGGTAAAGTGTATGGTAGAGTTATAATTGAAAGAATTAAGAGTAAGACGGAGAATAGGATAGCAGATGAACAAGGAGGCTTTAGGAAAGGTAGGGGGTGTGTGGACCAGGTGTTTACAGTGAAACATATAAGTGAACAGTATTTAGATAAGGCTAAAGAGGTCTTTGTGGCATTTATGGATTTGGAAAAGGCGTATGACAGGGTGGATAGGGGGGCAATGTGGCAGATGTTGCAAGTGTATGGTGTAGGAGGTAGGTTACTGAAAGCAGTGAAGAGTTTTTACGAGGATAGTGAGGCTCAAGTTAGAGTATGTAGGAAAGAGGGAAATTTTTTCCCAGTAAAAGTAGGCCTTAGACAAGGATGTGTGATGTCACCGTGGTTGTTTAATATATTTATAGATGGGGTTGTAAGAGAAGTAAATGCGAGGGTCTTGGCAAGAGGCGTGGAGTTAAAAGATAAAGAATCACACACAAAGTGGGAGTTGTCACAGCTGCTCTTTGCTGATGACACTGTGCTCTTGGGAGATTCTGAAGAGAAGTTGCAGAGATTGGTGGATGAATTTGGTAGGGTGTGCAAAAGAAGAAAATTAAAGGTGAATACAGGAAAGAGTAAGGTTATGAGGATAACAAAAAGATTAGGTGATGAAAGATTGAATATCAGATTGGAGGGAGAGAGTATGGAGGAGGTGAACGTATTCAGATATTTGGGAGTGGACGTGTCAGCGGATGGGTCTATGAAAGATGAGGTGAATCATAGAATTGATGAGGGAAAAAGAGTGAGTGGTGCACTTAGGAGTCTGTGGAGACAAAGAACTTTGTCCTTGGAGGCAAAGAGGGGAATGTATGAGAGTATAGTTTTACCAACGCTCTTATATGGGTGTGAAGCGTGGGTGATGAATGTTGCAGCGAGGAGAAGGCTGGAGGCAGTGGAGATGTCATGTCTGAGGGCAATGTGTGGTGTGAATATAATGCAGAGAATTCGTAGTTTGGAAGTTAGGAGGAGGTGCGGGATTACCAAAACTGTTGTCCAGAGGGCTGAGGAAGGGTTGTTGAGGTGGTTCGGACATGTAGAGAGAATGGAGCGAAACAGAATGACTTCAGAGTGTATCAGTCTGTAGTGGAAGGAAGGCGGGGTAGGGGTCGGCCTAGGAAGGGTTGGAGGGAGGGGGTAAAGGAGGTTTTGTGTGCGAGGGGCTTGGACTTCCAGCAGGCATGCGTGAGCGTGTTTGATAGGAGTGAATGGAGACAAATGGTTTTTAATACTTGACGTGCTGTTGGAGTGTGAGCAAAGTAACATTTATGAAGGGATTCAGGGAAACCGGCAGGCCGGACTTGAGTCCTGGAGATGGGAAGTACAGTGCCTGCACTCTGAAGGAGGGGTGTTAATGTTGCAGTTTAAAAACTGTAGTGTAAAGCACCCTTCTGGCAAGACAGTGATGGAGTGAATGATGGTGAAGTTTTTCTTTTTTTCAGCCACCCTGCCTTGGTGGAATCAATTCGGTGTGATAATAAATAAAATAAAAAATATATATATATATATATATATATATATATATATATATATATATATATATATATATATATATATATACATATATATATATATATATATATATATATATATATTACATATATATATATATATATATATATATATATATATATATATATATATATATATATATATATATATATATATATATATATATATATTATCTTATGTAGTACTGCATCCAGTTTCCCAGGATCTACTCACATTTTACACTGCTGGGGTGACGATTCCTTATATATAAACTGCATAACAAGCATATTCTCAACAAAAAAGGTGATAACACCATGGCTGCAAGGCCGTTCACAAACTTGCAAACTATGCGAGGGGTTAGCCATGTCAGGTGGGGAGGGGAGAGTGAGAGAAGGGGGAGGGGAGAGGGGGAAGAGAGTGAATGAGAGAGAGCGAGAGAGAGAGAGAGAGAGAGAGAGAGAGAGAGAGAGAGAGAGAGAGAGAGAGAGAGAGAGAGAGAGAGAGAGAGAGAGAGAGAGAGAGAGAGAGCGAGAGAGAGAGAGAGAGAGAGAGAGAGAGAGAGAGAGAGAGAGAGAGAGAGAGAGAGAGAGAGAGAGAGAGAGAGAGAGAGAGAGAGAGAGAGAGAGAAACGTGGAAGGAGAAGAAGAGAGATGGAAAGGGGAGAGAGAGGATATTCACAGAAGGGGATGGTAGGGAAGAGAAGGGAGTTGTTAGTGCGAGTTTATTTAAATTCCCCTCATTAGTTACTCTGATGTTTCACAAAACGCTTGGACACCTCCGGTAGGTACTGGAGTTTCTCAAACAAGTCTGGGGTGTTTTCTTGTATAGGACACGACATTCCAGCACGACTGGAATTTTCTTACAAAAATCCGGAGTGTTTTATATACTATTCCAGCAGGCACAAGATATTCCAGCAGGTGCTGGATATTCCATCAGGTACTGGACATTCCAGCAGGTACTGGACATTCCAGCAGATACTGGATTTTTCTTACACTGGATAAGATATTCCAGGAAAATTGAAGCTTTCTAATCCACTTTTCCCTGGATGCGGCCCACAAGAGTGGGCTAAAATTTGGGCTGCCGGGGTAAAAGGAAACTTGCCTATATGTTTTTCTATGCCTGGGAATCGAACCCCCCATACCAGCGATTGTGAGTCGAATGAGAGATGAGAAAATGTGGGTTAGGAAAGAGTAGAAATGAGTGAGAAAGAGAGAGAGAAAGGGGGGGAGAGAAGCAGCAGCATGAAGGGAAGTCATGTACTCACCTATCTGTGGTTGCACGGTTCAAGTCACAGCTCCTGTGTTAGGAGGGCAAGGTGCTGGCTGTTGGTGTCTCCCCTGCACTCCTCTGCCTCACTCTACTGCACCCCCACCTTCCCCAACACTCAAAGGGTGTTCACACATCACTAAGATATAATTAACCTTCTCTCATCAAATACACCGTACACATCCTGTCTTAAGTTTAGTGTGAGCCGCGAGCGTTTACTTCAGACTTTAACCTCACCTCAACTCACAACCTCACCTGGTTACACTATTATTACTCCAGTCACGAAATCGTCCCGACCCATGCGTCCACGTTTGGCGGCTTGATCAGTCAGGCTGTTAGTGCTCGCTGCCCGAAGCGTGACGTATGCACCGCAGTTTTGCCAATCATGAAAAAAGTGGTGTACTACTGCACATTTCCCACTTTTCCAAACGTGCAGTGAGCTTCACGTCGTGCTGCACACGTTCTAATTAGAGTTGATGTTAGCTGTCGTCGCCTCACCCCTTGGCCAGTGACGCCCAGTGATGGATGATGCCTTAAACTAAACACAACAGGGCAATCGATCACTCCCGTCGACGGTTACCCAACAACAGCAAACCTTTTTCAATGCCTGTCAATTAAATTTCCGCTCTGCATGGATTCGAGCGATAGAGTGATTCTCTAATGCCAAGAAATTGATGTGCTTCGGTGGTAATGCCTAATTTTAAAACTCACAAGTGATCATTTGTATTGAATTTATTCCCAACAGATCTTGACAGAAGCTGAAGAACTGGGCAGCCTCATAGCACAAAATAGACAATTAGAATGATAAGAATCAACTGCTCGACAGCTGAAAAATTGCCAACGTAACTCAAAAAAAAAAAAAAAAAAAAAGAAGAGAGGAACCATGAAATATATATGTAGTGCCGAATAGGTAAAATTTGGTATTTTGGCTTAAATAACAACGCTCTTCTTGCCGAATAAGGCAAGCGAAAATTTGTGTATGCAATAATTTCGCAAAAATCATTGACCTAAACGAAAAAAAATATATTTCATTGTGTTTGTTTATTATTAAATTATTATACACTTATTTAAAATATATTTAGTTAGATTAGGCTAAATTAAATTGCACTTGTTATAATAAAGTTAGGTAATCTTTCTAAAGTTCTCTCGGTACAAAATTATTAATTTTTACATTAACATAAATGGAAAAAAAATCTTTAAACGTATAGGAGAAATTTTTAGAAAAGACTTAATTTTAAATGAGTTCTTGCTAAGTGACCAATTTTACCTATTCGGCACGACATATATATACATACAACTCTGACGGAATATATAAAGGTAGATAAGCTAAGAAGTGCCTTAAGGAAGTGTAAGAGGCAACAATCTAGGGCTTTACAAACAACACAGTTCAGGAGCAACTTGGAGTACGTGGCGCCAGCATAGAGCCACGTACCTGACGAAGTAACTTTAAAAAATCAACAAATTTTAAAGGTTCATGACGAGACTGGTACTGAAGCAAATAAAGTGATGGTGATGAAGATGATGGTGATGATGAAGATGATGGAAGAAAAAGCTACATAACTATTAATTTAAATATGATACACTGAAGAAGACACTGCAGGAGCAGGAGTAGCATCAGATCCTGCAAGTGCAGGATCTGATGCTACTTGTAGGAACATGACACCCATGCAAAAATCACACAAACACACAAAAAAAAAAAATGCCAGAGATACAAAACAGACCTTAAAAAAGGGTAAAAGGCTTTGCTACTGCAAAGTAAATGAGGTGCAAATGAGAGCCATTTCTGCGTCCCGGCCGTAGCTTCCGGCGGCTTTCAATTAGTGTTCTCGGCGCAATTTCTATTGAAACATTAATTTAATTACTGGCTTTTATTTCCCCGGGAAAATAATTACAGTGAGAGAAAAAATGGCTTGTATCACCACTCCCCTTCCCTTTGGCTAGGCTCCCTCTCCCCCTTGGTGAACTTCCCCCGCTACCCCCTTCTACACCTGTAAGCCTTCCCCATCACATCAATCTGTCCCCATAACTCCCCTCACCACCCCATTACTCTAAAAGTATTCCACTCCCGGGTAAAGGGCATCCGCACACTTTTGTGTATCCACTGATGGTCCTAAAAGATAAAATGCTCCAGTGGAGCAGGAAAGACCTGAAAGACAGACAACAGATACCAGGAGGTTACCTGCAGGCGATTACGGCCCACCGCTCTGGTACCAGACTTCCTGCCCAATCTCTTAATAACAGAGAATGTTCAACTGTTGGTAAGACAGTTATAAATAGGTGACTGATGTGGAAAATATCGGTATTTTCAAGGATCCGTTACACGCATCCCCCAATTGGGGTAATGGGGGCATAAGAGGGAAAAGAGATGGGATGCCAAGAGACAGGTGTTAGTTCTGTATATACTTAATTCTAAGAAGTAGCCTCGTACTCCTAAGTTAATTATACACAACAATTACTACGTTACTACTACACATATTTAAGTTAAGTTAGAGATACTCGCTTAGCTTAAGACGGTAGTTACATTTCCCTTAACCAATAGGCCGTAGGTACCTTCAGCCCGCCAGTTTTGAGTGCCGACTGGCGTAGGCTTAGAGCCGAGCGGTTAGTCACGATTGCGTAGTGAGACGGGCGACTTCCCCCACACGAACCTTGCGATGAATACAGTCGCACACCAGCATCACCACAAACAAGGGTCTCATTAGCTGAACCAGGCAGTTGTGTGACTCACACAGGTATTTCTCAGGTAACCCCCCCCAACCCTACCACCTGAGTATTGTGAATGCATTCAAGTGTGGTATAAACCTTGGTAAAAAATACCGACAAGTGTACCCATGTGGAGAGGTGGCACCCCATGACCAGAGATTGCCATATCAGCTGCCTGTCACAAATCACATTGCCTACTGTGAGGAACAAGGTCAGTATCCCATTGATTGAAGTATCCCCTGAAGTGGAACGGCAGACTTCAGACTGGGTTTCACGGCTGAAACGACGGACTACTAACCCGACTCAGCTATGATCCCACAAACACTGCCTAGTTCCCCACAACTGATAAACCTACACCAATCTAACCTACCCAAAACTAACCTCGCCTAACCTAACCTAACCTACCTAAAACTAACCTCCCTTAACCTTTCCTTGCTAAACCTAACCTAACCCAATGTAACCTACCTAACCTTACCTAAACTACCTAAACCTAACCTAACTTAACCTTACCTAACGTAACCTAACCTGACCTAACCCAGCCTAAATTACGAAAATCTCAGAAATTTATTGCAAACCGTATACAAGAAATCAACATTGAATTTAAGAGGCTGGACTGGACTTCCTGATTGACAGACTGTGAGACGTACGCACTTCCGCTCACAAATGATGCAAAACTTTTGAAGAAAATACAAGAGAGAAGTTTACGAAATTGACCCGGACAAACTTCAGGGAATGTCTTAGGACCACCACCACCAACAACAATAAAAACACCACCAATAACAAAAACAATAACACCATTACCACTAATAAAACAATAGCAAAAATAGAAACGCCACTAACAAACAACAGTAATACTCTTATATAAAACAACGACAACATCACCACGAACAAAAAACAGTAATACCACCACTACTAAAAAAAACAATACCACCACCAGTAACAAAAAAACAATACCACCACTAGCAAAACACAATAACACCACCATTAACAAAAAACAATAACACCACCATCACTAACAACCACCACCAACAAAAACAAGAGTAATAACAACAATATATAAAAGAGAGCGCTGGATAAAACACTGGATATGCTAGCGTGTGTTCTCTCAGAGGAAGCTCCAGGCATCGCAGCTACACGCTAATCAAAAGTTCACCCATTAGTCTATATAACAAGAATTAAATCCCCAGGGGCAGCAAGCAACGCTGAGGTTACAGTGTAACCCCCAACCCCCCCACGTCCCTCTATCCCAACCCTTATACACAGTACACACACACTTCCAACCCCACCACACACACACACACACACACACACACACACACAGGGACAGGATATTTCAGAGATGGGACACAGCAACAAGGGGTCACAATTGGAAGTTGAAGACTCAGATGAGTCACAGGGATGTTAGAAAGTATTTCTTCGGTAATATCGTTGTCAGGAAGTGGAACAGTCTGATAAGTTATGTACTGGAGGCAGGATCCATACACAGCTTTAAGAAGAGGTATAATGAAGCTCATGGAGCAGGGAGAGTGGACCTAGTAGCAACCAGCGAAGGGGCGGGGCCAGGAGCTATGAATCGACCCCTGCAACCACAATTAGGTGAGTACACACACACACACACACCACCCACACACACGTACGAGAGAATGCATTTTCAATTGGGTAGCACCACAATGCTGATCTATCCGATTTTATTAAATAAAGTTAAACATCCCCAAAGCTTGGCAGGAATAAAAGATGGTAAAATTTAAAAGGGCAGTGCAGAAGGGGATTACAGAAGAGGAATATAGATCAACGAATATAGAAATGACTCCATATGTGTGAGGCCTGGTCATGGACCGGCCCCGGGGGCACTGACCCCAGAAGCCCCCTGCAGGTTTATGAAAGCGAGAGCCTTGACTCTGATGGTGCAAAATGCCTGCACTGAAAAGCAAGGGCACGATGAGTACACTGAGACCTCAGTAAATGTAAAAGGACCAAGACTCTTCAACACGCACCCTTCGTGCACAAGAGGCTACCTTAAAGAGGGAACTTGACAAGTTCCCCAAGTTAATTCCTGATCAGTAGGGGAAGGAGGGGGCACTGGTGCATATATTGATCAATATGCGATAGGCACCAACAGCCTGGTCGATCAAGCCAGCAACTGGTAGGCTTGGTCTGGGGGGCGGTGACCCCCGAAATCGCCTACACATGAGTGTGAGCTTTCAACCTCAGGTTCACAGCGCATCACCCAACACTCTTACTGCCATCCAGCACATCATCCAATGATGCTGATGCAACAAAGGAAAATAATGATGAAATAAAGCAACATGATGATACTAATTAAATAAAGCAAAATAATGATTATACTGGTGAAATAGAGCAAAATAATGACGATACTGATAAAATAAAGCAAATTAATGATGATAATGATGAAATTAAGTAAAATAATGAAGCAATAAAACAAAATAATGACGATACTGATTCAATACAGCAAAATAATGAGTTATTAGCAGAGCAAAAATAAATTTCAATATTTAAAATGACGAGTTTCTTCCAAATTTTTAAAACCCAGCTCGACAGAATCAACACAACGTGTAGGCACAGAGGAAAAAAATAATAAACAGAAGGATAAAAACACGAAAGAGGAAAAAAAAGGGGCAAGAAAAAGAAATGCGGATTTTTTTTTACATAAAAACACGAAGAGAAAAATGAAAATGTAAAAAATCCGAAAGAAGTGAAGCTCAGCGGAGGAAGGTGAAGAATTTTGGTGGTGATAATACAAATGAAGGAAAATGAATGGGAGGGCCTGGGAGGAGGAAGGAAAGGAGGGTGAATGAGGAAGGATGAGAGAGGGAAGGCGGAAAGCAGGACGAATGAGGAAGGGGAGGAGGAAAGGAGAATGAGGGAGGAAAGGAGGAAGAATGAGGGAGGGAATGGGGAAGAATTGGGGAGGGAATGGGGAAGAATGAGGGAGAGAAGGAGGATGAATGAGTAAGGAGAGGAAAAATGAGGGGGAAAGGATGAATAAGGGAGGGAAGAAGAATGAATGAGGGAAAAAAGGAAGAATGAGGAAGGGAAGGAGGAAGAATGAGGAAGGGAAGGAGGAAGAATGAGGGAGGAAAGGAGGAATAATGAAGAAGGAAAGAGGGAAGAATGAGGACCTCGGAGGAAGAAGAAACGAGGGAAGGAAGAAGTAAGAAAAAGTAAAGGAAAAAAAAAACATGACTGTGAAAAGAATGAATGAGGAAGAGACAAAGTAGGAATAATCTCAGTGGGTGGAGGGACGTAAGAATGATGGCGGGAAGCAATAAGAAAACGAGATGAGAGGAGACACCAATAACAAAATAATGGACAAAAGAAGCAAGAAGGGGGGGGGGGGACATGAAGCAGGGACGAGGCCAAAATAAATGGAGTGAGGAGGAAGACGAAGAGGTAAGAGCCTGCAGGAAATCCTGGAATATTTGTAAACATGACAGCGGAGTGCAGCCAACACGAGGGAGACATATCCAGCTTCCGTGTGCTGACTATCTTCACTATGATGCTACTTTCTTTATATATACTACTAGTGTACATACCTCCAGGCGAGGCCAGGTATATATACATGTGGTTAGTGTCATGTTGTCTTCGTTACGCCTTCGGACAAGTTCAAACATGTATAAATGTATATTTAAGTCAGATACGAAGTACACGTTACAGGAACCTTTATTGAAGGCAATGTCTCACCTGTACAGGCTTTATTAAAGACAATGTTCCACCTTTACAACAGGCTTTATTAAAGACAATGTTCCACCTTTACAACAGGCTTTATTAAAGACAATGTTCCACCTTTACAACAGGCTTTATTAAAGACAATGTTCCACCTTTACAACAGGCTTTATTAAAGACAATGTTCCACCTTTACAACAGGCTTTATTAAAGACAATGTTCCACCTTTACAACACGCGTTTTCAAGTCAATGGAGAAACACTGTAAGAGCATAATACATTAAACCTCAAAATAATTCACCTTACAAAACGTCCTGAGCAACATACTCCCATTCTATGGTAGGTGTCCTCATTCACAGAGCTCCAGATTCCTCATCTTTTCAAGCTAATTGTAAGCCATCAGATTTTGTTATGTGCGCCTACAGGATATTCAACCCAAAATTCCTATACCTGTAACATCATAGATATCTTTTGGAAATCACACTGGCGTACATTATTTTTTACAAGACTGCTGAAGGAAGGCCACAGAAACTATGTAGATAATGAAGATATGAAAGCTAAGTAACTTTAAATTATTCAGAAAACGTTTCGACAACGAAACGTTGTCTGAATAAAGACGCAATAAAAAAACAAACGCCAACTGCTCAGACGAAACGTTGTCCAAAAAGTTTCAAATTACTGCTTATGTTTCGTACTGCTTAAGAGCTCTGTCAAGACAGAACTTTAATAATGACAAAGTTAATGGAAAATACAGTTTTACAATGAAACTTCTAATTCTCTTCCTAACAGTCCCAAGTTACCAAAAAATATATAGTTACCAGATACCTAAAGTCGGTGCCGGATCAGCCGGGCTGTGGCTCGTACGTCGGACTGCGTGCGGCCAGCAGTAACAGCCTAGTTGATCAGGCCCTGATCCATCGGGAGGCCTGGTCGTGGACCGGGCCGCGGGGGCGTTGATCCCCGGAATAACCTCCAGGTAACCTCCAGGTAACCAATCAACCTATCAATTTACACATTAAATTCAATCTTATTAAATTACAAATCGCACTACCCATTAATTTGTATTTCAATCGCTCCACCATTCCATACAGAAATCACTCCCTACGAAAGCAAAAGACTGTTCAATAGCCTCCCACCAGCCATAAAGGGTATTACCAATAGACCTCTGGCTGCCTTCAAGAGGGAGCTGGACAAATACTTAAAGTCGGTGCCGGAACAGCCGGGCTGTGGTTCGTACGTTGGACTACGTGCGGCTAGCAGTAACAGCTTAGTTGATTAGGCCCTGATCCACCTGTAGGCCTGGTCATGGACCGGGCCACGGGGTGTTGATCCCCGGATTACCCTCCAGGTTGGTTGACTCATCTAAACCCACTCATTACATACCTATTTAATCTAACTGAACAATTGTCAGTCTGCCCCTTTTACTCCCCATTAATAGCTAATTGTTCATCACAAAAGATAATCCCGTAATTATAACTAGCTAACTGAATACGAAATTAGACGACGTTTCTGTCCGTCCTAGAAAATGATGTTTCGAACTAGTGGAAAAACGGTGAAAGGCAGAAGGTAAAAATAGATGAGGAGATAGCCAAGGTCAGATCAAGTCACGTGTGCTCTGAAAGATTGCGACTTGGCGTGACGTAGGGTGTTCCCTAACCTATGACTGTCTCCTAACCTAACGACTGTCTCCTACTGTCTCCTAGCCTATGACTGCCTCTTAACACTAGCACTAAAAGCTTCTCTTAAGGCAAACAATATTGCAGATCTGGAGAATATACGGAGGACCTTCATGAATTACACACTTGTTCAGCACTTGGGTATCTTTACTGTGGAAACCAGTGGCTTCCTCAGTCCAATACAGAGTAGAATGATTGAAGATCAGGAGGAGTTTCAGGCAACCAGTCCTTCAGCTAGCCTGTATAAGGTCAGTCAAGCACATAAATCACTGGGAATGCCTGAAGTCACACAAGCTGTATTCCTTGGAACGATAGGAGACAAAGTTACGCCATAATTTACACTTGGAAAGTTTTTGGAGGGACTGGTCCCCAATCTGCACATAAAATTGGGTCCAATCACTCCCTACAAAAGAAAGAGGGTGGGCAGACGATGCAAAATACCCCATACGAAAAGCGGGGCTCATTAACCTGGGGTTTTCATAACGCTTGGATAGCCATTAACCTGGGGTTTTCACAACGCCTGAATGGTCATTAACCTGGGGTTCCCACAAAGCCTGGATAGTCATTAACCTGGGATTATTACAACGCCTGGATGGTTGTTAACCTGTGGTACCCAAAACGCCTGGTCAACCTGGGGCTCCCGCAATACCTGGATGGTCGTCAACCTGGAGTTCTGAAGCAAGGTTCGACATTTGCTTCGCATCTTCTCTTTTATGGTACAATTAATTTCCGCTGTGTAAACTCCTTTTGTTTACATTATTCCACTTCACTCACATCCAATTCTTCCTGTTGTTGTTATTGATGCATATCGCTCTCGGAAGACGTACATCACACTGAGAGGTGTATCTCTCAGTCTACACTGAGGATACCTTCAGTCCTTATTTTATGGATTAAAGTGTTCTAGACAAATAGAAACCAAACTGCCCAAAGGGCGTTGTTAATGACCTCTGCTCGTGGAAGCACTTAAAGCAGAGTGAAGAAGCAGCCGCAGCATTGCGGTCTACCGCAGAGTGACCGCTTAGTTTGAGACTAAATATTTCATTTACATGTATATTTTCATTATTGTATAGTGTGCAATAAATAATGTGACTGACCTTATTTAATTTTTGGGGATATTATTTAATTATAACAAAAAAAATAGAAATTTAAATTTCTAACTTGAATGCATTTATTTATTAACGTTTAGGTTTCTCTTGTTTATTTAATTTCTTCTTTGTCAGTATAATTTTTCCAACTATTATTCTCTCTGTGGGATGTGGCGCGTACGTTGGACTGCATACTGCTACGACCAATAACCTGACTGATCAGGCTATTATCCAGAGAAAAGAACAAAAAGGAACAATACCGTGACTGGAACAATACACAAATAACCCGCACATAGGAGAGTGAAGTTTATGACAACGTTTCGGTCCGACTTGGACCATTTAAATGGTCCAAGTCGGACCGAAACGTCGTCGTAAGCTTCTCTCATCAATGTGCGGGTTATCTGTGTATTATCCAGAGTACGCGCCGCGAGAGGCAATGACTTCGAAACGAGTCCTCCTTTAAATCATCCCACTTTGCTCTATCACTTCGTAATTTATGTGATAAAAGGAATTCCTGTACGTAGGAAGTTGTTCTCCCCTTCTCTCCAGTGAGCATGTAAAGGTCACTACAGTCGGACCATTTTATCCACTTCTAAAGGTTACCAAAACGCGTCCTCTTTCTATCAAGACCCTTTAAAGATCATCTCATCTTATCCTCTTTTCACCATGGCACAATTAAGGTCACCCTCATGTGGTCTAACTGCCACCATAGCACAAAGGTCACCCCAGGTGGTCTAACTCCCACCATAACACAATGAAGGTCACCGCAGGTTGGTCTGACTCCCATCCTGACCCCATAAAG
Organism: Cherax quadricarinatus; assembly: GCF_038502225.1. NCBI lineage: Eukaryota > Metazoa > Arthropoda > Malacostraca > Decapoda > Parastacidae > Cherax > Cherax quadricarinatus. The sequence continues at coordinate 24,341,772 of NC_091339.1, forward strand.
GTCACCGCAGCTGGCCTGGCCGCCCCTGTAAAGCTTCATCAAGCGACATTCCCCCAACCTATAAAAACGCGGCCGTTGGCTTGATTGTGTTGTCATTTGCAATTGACATAGAGTTCAGTGAAAAGTGTAGCAGCACACCAACTTTATCGGCCCCTCTGGCGCAAGTCCTCGCCAAAAACTGCGGCCACACACTCCCCACTTTTTTTTTACGGGAGTCGAGAACGCTTTTAGTAAGAACTATAGCTGCCACAAGTTTTTAATATACTGTTAGCGTTTATCGATAGCCAGCTCCGCATAAAGTTTTTCTTTATTGGCAAGGACCCAAGAAAAGGTAATTTATTTGCAAGTCAATCCATTCGTGGGAGTAAAGTAACTCCCAGAGACTGAGTGAGATGGGAAAGTAATTTGTTGGTTTCACGGTAAAGTAAAAATGATGATAGATATAACGCTATAAACAAAGGGTAAGTATCACTGTGCCACGTTACATGGTCTCTTCTGCTGCAGGGGAAACTATGTATTACATATCTTTGAATCTGTGTGTAGATAAAATGGTTCAGAGAACAGACAAGTTGATAAATTAGACATACGTTTAACACTTAGGAATGTTAGTGAGGAAACGTTTCCCAACACAGTGGCTTCATCATTTCAATACAAAGAAGAGTGGTGAAGATCAGAGGGAGTTTGAAGTAATCAGTCCCTCAGCCTGGAGTCTATGTACTCAGTCCATCAATCTTGAAAAAAAATATAGCATATGCTGTATTTTTTAAAGACTGATGGAAATGAATACAACATATGCTGTATTCTTTTCAAGATTGATGGACTGACTACATCGACTCCAGGCTGAGGGACTGATTACTTCAAACTCCCTCTGATCTTCACCATTCTTCTTTGTATTGAACTAATGAAGCCACTGTATGGCGAAACGTTTCCCCACTAAAGATACCCAAGTGTTGCATGTGTGTCTAATTTTATCATCTCTGAACCTTCTGTCTTTCTATACAGCGGTGTTGATGCTGAACTCTGGATGCTACCTTCAACCCTGTTAGCAAGAGACAGATGCAAACGAAGCCTTCACTGTGAAAACGTTACGCTCATGTCAAAACAAAAGCTTTCACTGCACCTGTGGCTTGATTACTGTCGACAGTATGCCATTTTACTCAACGCAGGTTAGGTTAGGTAAGGTTCGTCAGGAAACAGAACAAGTGCTTCCTGATGCGGGTCTTAGTCAGATGATGACCCGCCGTTGGAGTTTTTGGTCATCTGACCGAGGCCTTCCGTTGTCTTACCGATCCAACCCTTTAAAAATTATGGTCAGTTATAACCATTTAGTTATTTAATGCAGAAAAAATAAAGCTGGGAAATGGAATATCCAACAGACGAGGCAGCTTTGCTTGTTCTGATGTTCAGAGATTCACCTTCTCGTCTTTCTTGCTGACAGCTGGACACACATTAAGTGATAAATTTCGTAATGTGTATTCTTGTTGCCATCTTTATAGGAAATGGTTAAAATGCAATCTGCCATGTGAGATTATGCACCAATAAGGTGTGTGACTATACACCAGCAACAAGGTGAGAGGCCTCTGCACAGGCAACGAGGTGTATGACTATGCAGTAGCTCCAAGGTGAATCTACTAAGTACAGGTACGCACCTCACCATATTCCTCAGACTCTGTAATTCTTAGCACGAAATTATGCCCGTAAGCAAATGCCTACTGGGAAAATAAATACTCACATAAAATGAGACCTGGTTAATGAGGTTTGACTTCAAACATGAATAAAGTTTTAAATTAACGTCTCGGGGAAAGATAGGGAGGGACGCCTGCGGTCGCCGTAGTCGAATTCACATTGAAAACGAGTGGAAAAAGCGTCCCTAAGGGAGGTGTCGGGTGGTGGGGGTAAAGCTCTGTCTTGACGCTGAAAAGTCTCGGCCAGCATCTGTGGCGAAATAAGCTTTCTTGACTATTAAAAGCTCTAGAAATCATCTCTGTGGCAATCTTCCTCCACAAGCAACAAGAGTCTTGACGGCTACATAGAGGAACATGTGTGACAAGTTTTTCGAATTAGTTCGTGATCTAACGGGCTGTGGCATCTAGGCGTAAGGCTAGCACTAACAGCTTGGTTGATCATTCCATTAAGCAGGAGGTCTGGCCTTCGATCATCGAAATCTTCTTCAGGTAACCTTCAGGTGCTTATTAATAACAATGGCTATATATACATAAAACTTTTAAATACATATTGATGCATAACTAGGCTTTCTCACACTGTATGTATTTAACTTTTAAATAGGGAAACACAAAACAAAAACACAAAAGGTATTGCAAAAAAAAGTGACATGCTGAAATTATATAGAGTAAATAACATTAATGTGCATATGTGTGCGTGGGTGTGTACACACACACACACACACACACTAAAACACACACACACACACACACACACACACACACACACACACACACACACACACACACACACAGAGCCCGCAACCTCAACTAGGTGAGTACAACTAGGTGAGTACACACACACACACACACACACACACACACACACACACACACACACACACACACACACACACACACACACACACACACACTGCTGTCAGGAAGACAGCAGCGAGTCATGGTATGTCCTACGAGGAGAGGTTAAGGGAAATCGACCTGACGACACTGGAGGACAGGAGAGATAGGGGGGACATGATAACGACATACAAAATACTGAGAGGAATTGAACAAGGTGGACAAAGACAGGATGTTTCAGAGATGGGACACAGCAACAAGGGGACAGTTGGAAGTTGAAGAAACAGATGAATCACAGGGATGTTAGGAAGTATTTCTTAAGCCACAGAGTAGTAAGGAAGTGGAATAGTTTGGGAAGCGATGTAGTGGAGGCAGGATCCATACATAGCTTTAAGCAGAGGTATGATAAAGCTCACAGTTCAGGGAGTCACCTAATAGCGACAAGTGAAGAGGCGGGGCAAGGAGCTAGTACTCGACCCCTGCAACCTCAACTAGGTGAGTACAACTAGGTGAGTACACACACACACATACACACTCACACACACACACACACACACTCACACACACACACACACACACACATACACACACACACAGAGCAAAGGGCAAAGAAGACCGCAGACAGAGTATAGGCTAGGTGGCCAAAGACTGCAAACCTCACTCAAGGAGAAAGATCTTGGGGTGGCCATAACACCGAGCATGTCTCCGGAGGTACACATAAACCAGATAACTGCTGCAGCATATGGGCGCCTGGCAAACCTGAGAACAACGTTCCGATACCTTAGTAAGGAATCGTTTAAGACACTGTACACTGTGTACGTCAGGCCCATACTGGAGTATGCAGCACCAGTTTGGAACCCACACCTGGTCAAGCACGTCGAGAAATTAGAGAAAGTACCAAGGTTTGCAACAAGGCTAGTTCCGGAGCTCAGAGGAATGTCCTACGAAGAAAGATTGAGGGAAATCGGACTGACGACATTGGAGGACAGGAGGGTCAGGGAAGACATGATAATAACATACAAAATACTGCGTGGAATAGATAAGGTGGACAGAGACAGGATGTTCCAGAGAGGGGACACAGAAACAAGGGTCACAATTGGAATCTGAAGACTCAGACGAGTTACAGGGATGTTAGGAAGTATTTGTTTAGTCACAGAGTCGTCAGGAAGTGGAACAGCCTAGCAAGTGATGCAGTGGAGGCAGGAACCGTACATATAGCTTTAAGGCGAGGTATGACAAAGCTCAGGAACCAGAGAGAGAGGACCTAGTAGCGATCAGTGAAGAGGCGGGGCCAGGAGCTGAGTTTCGACCCCTGCAACCACAATTAGGTTACCTGGAGGTTATTCCGGGGATCAACGCCCCCGTCGCCCGGTCCATGACCAGGCCTCCCGATGGATCAGGGCCTGATCAACTAGGCTGTTACTGCTGGCCGCACGCAGTCCAACGTACGAGCCACAGCCCGGCTGATCCGGCACTGACTTTAGGTATCTGTCCAGCTCTCTCTTGAAGGCAGCCAGGGGCTTATTGGCAATTCCCCTAATGCTTGATGGGAGGCTGTTGAACAGTTTTGGGCCCCGGACACTTATGGTGTTTTCCCTTAGTGTACCAATGGCGCCCTTACTTTTTATTGGGGGCATTTTGCATCGCCTGCCCAGTCTTTTACTTTCGTAGGGAGTGATTTCTGTGTGCAGATTTGGGACCATTCCTTCCAAGATTTTCCAAGTGTAGATTATGATATATCTCTCTCTCCTGCGTTCCAACGAGTACAAGTCAAGTGCTTCCAAGCGTTCCCAGTAGTTAAGGTGCTTGACAGAACTTATACGTGCAGTAAAGGATCTCTGTACACTCTCTAGATCTGCGATTTCACCTGCTTTGAATGGAGATGTTAATGTACAGCAGTATTCCAGCCTAGAGAGAACAAGTGATTTGAAAAGGATCATCATGGGCTTGGCATCTCTCGTTTTGAAAGTTCTCGTTATCCATCCTATCATTTTCTTTGCACGTGCGATCGTGGCACTGTTGTGATCCTTGAAAGTGAGATCCTCAGACATTACTACTCCCAGGTCCCTTACATTATTTTTCCGCTCTATTGTATGGCCGGAGTCAGTAGTATACAATGTTCTAGTTATTATCTCCTCCAGGTTTCTATAACGGAGTAGTTGGAATTTGTCCTCATTGAACATCATATTGTTTACCGTTGCCCACTGGAAAACTTTGTTTATATCTTCTTGGAGGTTAACCGCATCCTCAGCAGATGACAGCCTCATGCACATCCTAGTATCATCCGCAAAGGATGATACGGTGCTGTGGTGTATATCTCTGTCTATTTCTGATATGAGGATAAGGAATAAGATGGGGGCGAGTACTGTGCCTTGTGGAACAGAGCTCTTCACAATGGCAGCCTCCGATTTAACTATGTTGACCACTACTCTTTGTGTTCGATTTGTTAGGAAGTTGAAGATCCATCTCCCCACTTTCCCAGTTATTCCTTTAGCACGTATTTTATGGGTTATTATGCCATGATCGCATTTGTCAAATGCTTTTGCAAAGTCTGTGTACATTACATCTGCATTCTGATTTTCTTCCAGTGCATCCAAGGCCATGTCATAGTGATCCAGTGGTTGTGAGAGGCAGGAGCGACCTGCCCTGAGCCCATGTTGCCCTGGATTGTGCAGATTTTGGGAATCCAGGTGATTTGCAATCCTGCTTCTTAGCACTCTTTCAAAGATTTTTATGATGTGGGACGTCAGAGCTATTGGTCTATAGTTCTTAGCTAATGCTTTGCTGCCACCTTTATGGAGTGGGGCTATATCCGTTGTTTTAAGTGACTGTGGAATTTCACCCATGTCCAAGCTCCTCCTCCATAGTGTACTTAGGGCACGCGAGAGGGGTTTCTTGCAGTTCTTAATGAAAACAGAGTTCCACGAGTCTGGGCCCGGGGCTGAGTGCATAGGCATGTTGTAAATGGCTTTTTCGAAATCTATCGGAGTTAGGGTAATGTCGGAAATCTGGCACACATTTATGGAGTTTTGAGGCTCATTCGTGAAGAAATCATTTGGGTCGTCGATCCTCAGACCGATTAGTGGTTCACTAAACACAGAGTCGTACTGGAATTTCAATATTTCACTCATTTCCTTGTTGTCATCTGTGTAAGTCCCATCCTGTCTGAGTAAGGGCCCAATACTAGATGTGGTATTTGCCTTGTTTTTGGCATATGAAAAGAAATATTTTGAATTTCTTTCAATTTCACTAATAGCTTTAAGCTCCTCCTGCCTCTCCTGGTTCCTGTAAGAGTCATTTAACTTAAGTTCGATAGTTTCCACTTCCCTGGTCAGCGCCTCCTTTCGTGTATCAGATATTCTAGCACTCCTGAGGAGCTCAGTGACTCTTCGTCGTCTTCTGTAGAGGGAGCGTCTTTCTCTCTCCAGTTTACTCCTGCTCTTCTTCTTTCTTAGGGGAATATGCCTAGAACATGCTTCGGCTGCCAGGAAGTACACACACACACTCATATATATATATATATATATATATATATATATATATATATATATATATGTATATATATATATATATATATATATATATATTTTGAGGAATTGTTAAATGTTGATGAAGATAGGGAAGCTGTGATTTCATGTATAGGACACACCCCCTACCTTTCCTAAAGCCTCCTTGTTCATCTGCTATCCTATTCTCCGTCTTACTCTTAATTCTTTCAATAATAACTCTACCATACACTTTACCAGGAATACTCAACAGACTTATCCCCCTATAATTTTTGCACTCTCTTTTGTCCCCTTTGCCTTTATACAAAGGAACTATGCATGCTCTCTGCCAATCCCTAGGTACCTTACCCTCTTCCATACATTTATTAAATAATTGCACCAACCACTCCAAAACTATATCCCCACCTGCTTTTAACATTTCTATCTTTATCCCATCAATCCTGGCTGCCTTACCCCCTTTCATTTTACCTACTGCCTCACGAACTTCCCCCACACTCACAACTGGCTCTTCCTCACTCCTACAAGATGTTATTCGTCCTTGCCCTATACACGAAATCACAGCTTCCCTATCTTCATCAACATTTAACAATTCCTCAAAATATTCCCTCCATCTTCCCAATACCTCTAACTCTCCATTTAATAACTCTCCTCTCCTATTTTTAACTGACAAATCCATTTGTTCTCTAGGCTTCCTTAACTTGTTAATCTCACTCCAAAACTTTTTCTTATTTTCAACAAAATTTGTTGATAACATCTCACCCACTCTCTCATTTGCTCTCTTTTTACATTGCTTCACCACTCTCTTAACCTCTCTATTTTTCTCCATATACTCTTCCCTCCTTGCATCACTTCTACTTTGTAAAAACTTCTCATATGCTTTTTCTCCCTTACTACTCTCTTTACATCATCATTCCACCAATCGCTCCTCTTCCCTCCCGCACCCACTGTCCTGTAACCACAAACTTCTGCTGAACACTCTAACACTACATTTTTAAACCTACCCCATACCTCTTCGACCCCATTTCCTATGCTCTCATTAGCCCATCTATCCTCCAATAGCTGTTTATATCTTACCCTAACTGCCTCCTCTTTTAGTTTATAAACCTTCACCTCTCTCTTCTGTGATGCTTCTATTCTCCTTGTATCCCATCTACCTTTTACTCTCAATGCAGCTACAACTAGAAAGTGATCTGATATATCTGTGGACCCTCTATAAACATGTACATTCTGAAGTCTACTCAACAGCCTTTTATCTACCAATACATAATCCAACAAACTACTGTCATTTCGCCTTACATCATATCTTGTATACTTATTTATCCTCTTTTTCTTAAAATATGTATTACCTATAACTAAACCCCTTTCTATACAAAGTTCAATCAAAGGGCTCCAATTATCATTTACACCTGGCACTCCAAACTTACCTACCACACCCTTTCTAAAAGTTTCTCCTACTTTAGCATTCAGATCCCCTACCACAATTACTCTCTCACTTGGTTCAAAGGCTCCTATACATTCACTTAACATCTCCCAAAATCTCTCTCCTCTACATTATTCTCTTCTCCAGGTGCATACACGCTTATTATGACCCACTTTTTGCATCCAACCTTTACTTTAATCCACATAATTCTTGAATTTACACATTCATATTCTCTTTTCTCCTTCCATAACTGATCCTTCAACATTACTGCTACCCCTTCCTTTGCTCTAACTCTCTCAGATACTCCAGATTTAATCCCATTTATTTCCCCCCACCGAAACTCCCCTACCCCCTTCAGCTTTGTTTCGCTTAGGGCCAGGACATCCAACTTCTTTTCATTCATAACATCAGCAATCATCTGTTTCTTCTCATCCGCACTATATCCACGCACATTCAAGCATCCCAGTTTTATGAAGTTTTTCTTCTTCTCTTTTTTAGTAAATGTCTACAGGAGAAGGGGTTACTAGCCCATTGCTCCCGGCATTTTAGTCGCCTCATACGACACGAATGGCTTACGGAGGAAAGATTTTTTTCCACTTCCCCATGGACAATAGAAGAAATAAAGAAGAACAAGAGCTATTTAGAAAGAGGAGAAAAACCTAGATGTATGTATATATATATGCATGTGCGTGTCTGTGAAGTGTGACCAAAGTGTAAGTAGGAGTAGCAACATATCCCTGTTATCTAGCGTGTTTATGAGACAGAAAAAGAAAACCAGCAATCCTACCATCATGCAAAACAGTTACAGGTTTCTGTTTCACAGTCATCTGGCAGGACGGTAGTACTTCCCTGGGTGGTTGCTGTCTACCAACCTACGACCTATATATATATATATATATAGGTAGTATATATATATATATATATATACATATATATATATATATATATATATATATATATATATATATATATATATATATATATATATATATATACACACTGTAAATTCAACTGTGGTTGCGGGGGTCGAGTATCGTCTACACTCGACTGGCGTCATTGATTCCCGGCCTCTTGGGTCCTATTATACCTGCTTTTCAAACTGAGTAATGAGTCTGTCTAAATGTTTTCCTCGTGCAGCTCATTCCAATTTTAACACAGACTTAACAAATATTCGGCAACGAGGGTTATTTTTTCTTTTCATTCTGAATGTATATTTAATGCTCCCTCGCCTTAGATACTTTGCATATCAAACTGTTAACCATCCCTGCTTTTCTTTTTCCGCTCTTATATATTCCTCTTAGATCGATCCTTAAAACTTGGGGTCTGGAGAAGCTCGGTTCCTTTAAAATCAACTACGAGAGTACAAAAGGTCGTGTATGATATCATCCACAGTTTCAAGCGCAGGTATGATGGAGCCCTCGAGGCCAGGAAGCAGTAAAGCTGAAAGATGAGAGTTTAGAACCCGTGCCAAGAGCTGGAAACGAACCCCCTTCAAACACAATAAGGTGAATGCAGCAAGTTGATGAACAGACTCTCATGCACGCACACACATATAACCTCACACAACCATTCACATAAGGAGAGACACACGTACGTGCACTCACACAAACACGCAAGCACGTACACGATACTGACGAACACACAAAGCAAGCAACTCGACCGTATTATTTATTAGACACGAGGAAACACAATGTGTAGAACACAAAGCCTCGACGGGACTGCTTGGCCTAATCGAAGACGGCCAATAATCAAGAATATGTCAGCTGGGAGTAAAGAAGCTTTGTTAATATTCTTTTCTAATGCATACCTCAATACGCTGCTATCTTAGGGGGAGAGGGAGAGGGAGAGGGAGAGGGAGAGAGAGAGAGAGAGAGAGAGAGAGAGAGAGAGAGAGAGAGAGAGAGAGAGAGAGAGAGAGAGAGAGAGAGAGAGAGAGAGGAGAGACGAGGAGGTGTTGCTGTGTGCTTCTCTAAAAGTGTTCATGCCCAGCACATTGATGTTGCCACCCCTACACATCTTGAAATGATGTTCTTCAAGCTCTGTATAAACACTAGTACCTCTGTACTAGCATGTGCAATGTACAGACCTCAGTGGCAACATGCAGACCCTATCAACTTCCTAATGGAAAATATTGACTCCCTTCTGCTACAACACAACTGTCAACATATTATAATTGTTGGTGACCTCAACCAGCGCCTTATACAGAGGGACTTTGATGACCTTCTTGCAGTGTTTGACATGAGAAACTTTGTTGATTTCCCTACTCATATCTCTGGCTCCTCCCTTGACCCAGTAGTGAGTGATCTGGCAGAAGGCATAGTCACTTGTCAACCCCTCGGCTACGTTGGATCGTCTGACCACAAGGCTGTTTTTACCACACTTAAGATCCCAACAGAACGAGGTGAGGAGTCCACACGCACAACCTGGCTATGGGAAAGAGGTAATTGGCCAGCCCTTTGCTCTGAGCTCGCCACCACCGACTGGAATGCTCTTCTCCAAGGGGATGTTGACAACCAAGTGAAAGCCTTCACTGGACACATCCTTAATCTACAACAAGAACACATTCCTCACCGGCAATATGTGACGAAGCCTACAGATCAGCCTTGGTTTGGCTTTCGTTGTAGAGAGGCTGCTACTGCTAAGTACAAAGCATGGCGACGGTATAAGAGACATCCTACCACCTATAACAGGAACTTGCACATGCAAGCCTGTAGGCATATGGGTGATGTTCAAAAGTGAGCCATTGCTAAATGGGAGGTGGACACTAAAAGAAAGTTAGCATCAGGTAGGGTAGGCTCCAAAACCTGGTGGTCCCTGGTCAAGGACAGACAAGGTTATCTGCCTGATGAACTTATTCCACCTCTAAATCGACAGGATGGGACCACCTCTACTAGTAGTCAAGAGAAGGCAGACCTCTTTGCTGAACACTTTGCTACCAAAATACAAGTTCCTGATCCACCAAGGGACCCTCCTTGGCTAGCTGCAAGAACTGTGTCAAAACTGTCAGTGGTGACAATAAGGCAGGAGGAGGTGCATTTCCTACTTAAATTGCTTGACCAAGAAAAGGCTGTGGGCCCAGACAAGTTGAGCCCAAGATTGTTGAGAAGATGTGCAGACCAGCTAGCAGCACCTCTAACTCTTTCAGCACTGCCTAGTACAGTGTAAATGGCCCTCTCTATGGAAAGAGGCAAATGTAGTCCCTGTTCACAAAAAGAAGAGCAGAGCAGAAATCAGCAACTACAGACCAGTGTCACTCCTGTCAATCACTGGTAAGATCCTTGAGACAATAATCTCAAGACAAATGACAGAGTTTTTTGACTATCACTCACTACTTTGTGATCGTCAATATGGCTTCAGGAAAGGTTACTCTGCTGCTGATCTGTTGTTAAACCTCTCCACTAAGTGGCACCAGTCACTGGATGAATCCAAAGTCAGCTGTGTGGTAGCACTGGACATTGCTGGTGCTTTCGACCGGGTGTGGCACCAGGGCCTCTTAGCAAAACTTCAAGCACTGGGAATTGCAGGCTCTACGCTATGTCTCCTCAGTGACTACCTTCATGGTAGATCTCTAAGTGTAGTTCTCAATGGAACGGAATCAGCAAGACATCCTATTGGGGCAAGTGTTCCACAAGGAAGCGTGCTGGGTCCATTGTTATGGAATGTCTACTTCAACGACCTTCTTCATCTCATCCCAGAATCACATGCATATGCAGACGACTGTACACTGACATTCACTTATCCAAGAAAAGAAATGCCAGCTGCTCTAAGCTACATCAATCACCAGCTGAGAGCTATATCAGCTTGGGGAAATAGATGGCAAGTAACATTTGCACCTGAGAAAATGCAAATGATGATCGTCTCTAGGCACCATGATGGTAATGCTGGTGCAGTAGTAAGGATGAATGGGAGGATGTTGGCACCTGGAGAAGAAGTTGATATCCTTGGGGTGAAATTTGACTCCAAACTAACCATGCAGAACCATGTTGTAAATCTTGCAAACAAGGCAGCCAGGAAGCTTACAGCACTTCGCCGTATCTCCCATCTGCTTGACAGTAGGGGTTGCAAGATCCTGTACGAGGCACAAGTACGCTCGCACCCTGAGTATGCTCCACTTTCTTGGTTTGCCTGTCCCCCCTCTCATCTGCGACTGCTTGACAGAGTAGAGAACAGAGCAAGACGTCTCATCTCTCGCCTGGACCCATCCTGGATAGATCTGTCATTTCAGCAGAGCCTTCAACATAGGAGGGATGTGGGTGGCCTTACTGTTATGTACAAGGCCAATATTGTCAAAATACCACACTTGGATCCACTTCGAGGACAGCGTGAAACAAGCTTTTATGCCACAAGACGGGCAGAAAGCAGCAACTTCACTCTGGCTGTACCCTTCTCCAGAACATCACTCCATCTGAGATCATACATACCCAGGATGACTCGAGTATGGAACACATTCGTACAGGATAATGATGTCAACGAGATAAAGTCAGTTGATCAAATGAAAATGCTGGCCCACAGATGGCTCCAACTTATCCTGTTTCCTACTTCTATGTCTCATAACAATAAAAATGCTTTCAAATGAGCTGATGTAGGTAACAGCTCTTAGCTTGCCAATAAAGTTAGGAATCCTTAACCTGTAAATAGCTGTCAATAAAGCTAGGGATCCTTAACCTTGTCAAACCCTGTGTAAAAAAAAAAAGATAAAGATAGAGAGAGAGAGAGAGAGAGAGAGAGAGAGAGAGAGAGAGAGAGAGAGAGAGAGAGAGAGAGAGAGAGAGAGAGAGAGAGAGAGAAAATAAGAACATAAGAAAGAAGGAACACTGCAACAGGCCTACTGACCCATGCGGAGCAGGTCCATGTCCCCCCCGGATTAGACCAATGACCCACCCCCAGGATTATCCCAGTGGCCCACTCAGTCTGGTCATCCCCACTCAAGGATGGAGCACTGTACCAGATACAGCAGCACAAGCTAGTCAGGTCCAATTCACACCCACCCACACCACTCATGTATTTATCTAACCTATTTTTAAAACTACACAACGTTTTAGCCTCAGTAACTGTACTCGGGAGCTTGTTCCACTCATCCACAACTCTATTACCAAACCAGTGCTTTCCTATATCCTTCCTGAATCTGAATTTTTCCAACTTGAAACCATTGCTGCGAGTCCTGTCTTGGCTGGAAATTTTCAGCACACTATTTACATCCCCTTTATTTATTCCTGTTTTCCATTTATACACCTCGATCATATCCCCCCTAATTCTACGCCTTTCGAGAGAGTGCAGATTCAGGGCCCTCAGTCTATCCTCATAGGGAAGATTTCTGATATATGGGATCATCTTTGTCATCCTCCTTTGTACGTTTTCCAGAGCATTTATATCCATTCTGTAATACGGTGACCAGAACTGAGCAGCATAGTCTAAATGAGGCCTAACCAAGGATATATAGAGTTGAAGAACAACCTGAGGACTTCTATAATTTATACTTCTAGATATGAAGCCAAGAATTCTGTTAGCTTTATTGCGAACACTAATGCACTGTTGTCTTGGTTTTAGGTTACTGCTAACCAGAACTCCTAAATCCTTTTCGCAATCGGTAGTATTAAGATCTACATTATTTAGTTTATATGTGGCATGGTTATTTAACTGTCCAACATTTAGAACTTTGCATTTGTCAATATTAAACTGCATCTGCCACTTCTCCGACCATTGCGTCAGTCTATTCAAATCATCCTGGAGTGCTCTAATGTCCTCATTAGAATGAATTGGACGGCCTATTTTGGTGTCATCAGCAAATTTGCTTATGTCGCTATTTATTCCCTCATCTATGTCGTTTATGTAAACTGTGAACAACAACGGGCCCAACACTGACTCCTGAGGAACACCTCTTGTGACGTGCCCCCATTCTGATTTCTCCCCATTTATGCAAACTCTCTGCTGTCTATTTGTCAGCCATGCCTCTACCCAGGAAAAAAATTCTCCTCCTATTCCGTATGCCCTAAGTTTCCTCAATAGCCTCTGGTGTGGAACTCTATCGAAAGCCTTACTGAAGTCCATATACACAATATCATATTCATTACCATGATCTACCTCCTCAAACACCTTAGTGAAAAAAGTTAGTAAATTCGTAAGACAGGAACGCCCCTTTGTAAAACCGTGTTGAGAATCATCAATCAATCTGTGCCTGTCAAGAGAGACTTACTCATGTTACTCTGTACACAATGCTAACGTTCCATAATTTTTAATTACACATTTCATTCCCCAGGAGCTGTATAACCCCTACGTATTTAGTGCTTCACTCACGAATATATTATCTGAAGATCAAGTAAGACAAAAACAAAAAACACTAGCATCCACAAGGGTCGTTCCAGGAGGCTCAGTATTGGGTCCCGTGTGGTTCACACTTCACCACAACAACACAGATCAAGACATTAATGATGACAGAGAAAAATTTGCCTACGACACGACAATAGATGGATAAATACATTCTGAGAACGACACCAGGCAACTTGAAAGTGACACTGATTACTTAATGATGTGGTTTGAAACACGGTACCTGTGTTATGCCTGTGACTGATCTCGAGTTGCCTATCAGTGGTATTCAATAGCAACAAGATGAAGAATAAAACACTTGAATGGCGAAACGTCTAAAAGTAAAGATATCCAGGTGTCGCATTAGTGTCTAATTCTTGGTCTCGCGTTGTTCTACTCTCCCAGCCTGGTCTGGGACTTTTTATGATGATCGCTTGCTCAATCAGGTTGTTGCTGTTGGTGGCCTGCTGGCTCATATAGCCTTGTTGATCTTCCCCTTCTACCTGCAGTCTACGTGGAGAATGCTCCGAATGTCAGTGTACCCGCGGACCGGTCCCAGAGCAGGCCTCCCGGTGGATCAGGGCCTGATCAACGAAGCTGTTACTGCTGGCCGCACGTAGTCCAAAGTACGAACCACGGCCCGCCTGATCCGGTATTGACTTTAGGTATCTGTCCAGTTCTCTCTTGAAGACAAATAGGGGTCTATTGGTAATTCCCCTTATGGCTCGTTGGAAGCTGTTGAACAGTCTTGGGCTCCGGACACTTATTGTGTTTTCTCTTAGTGTACTAATGGCGCCTCTACTTTTCACTGGGGATATGTTGCATCGCCTGCCAAGTCTTTTGCTTTCGTAGGGAGTACTTTCTGTGTGCAGATTAGGGACCAGTCCCTCTATGATTTTCCAGGTGTAGATAATGATGTATCTCTCGCCTGCGCTCCAGTGAGTACAAGTCAAGTGCTTGCAAGTGTTCCCAGTAGTTAAGGTGTTTGATGGAACTTATATGTGCAGTAAAGGTTCTCCCCATGTAAGTTCCATCAAACACCTTAATCCAATATAAATATCACAGCTCAGCCGATCAGGCACAGACTTGAGAAACTTGTCCAGTTTCTTATTGAAGACAACTTGGGGTTTGTTGGTAACCCCCTTACATATGAATGGAGGGCATCAACAAATCTTGGCCCCTTGACACTCACTCAGTTTTCCCTTGGCTGAAAACCAGTTTCTTCCTTAAGACATCTCCCCTTGTTCCTGAAATATTTCTGATATCTGTTGATAGCAGAGTGAATCGTCTTGGGCCACGCATGTTGACACAGTGTTCACTTACTGTGCCAATGGCGCTCCTGCTTTTCACTGGCTTTATTTTACACATCCTTCCATATTTTTCAAACCAGGGCTTTAGGTATCTTCCATGTGCATATTATCATGCATTTCTCTCTTCTTCGCTTCAGAAAACAATCCCAGTGCTTGGAGGCACTCCCAGTACTATAAACGCTTTATTTACGAAGGGGATTAGAGGTTCAAACGTCTAGTATATCGCCTTGGCTGGGAATCTAGAAGCATGAATTCGAACCCCACATGTCTATTATGAGACATATTGCTTGGCCTCACCTCACATTTTAAAATGATTTACTGGCTTTGGAAATAAGTGGCCATTTTTCTTGTCTTGTAAAAATAATGATGCAGTCACATTATTTTTCTGGCACTTCTCCTGGAGGGCAGCGCAGCTCTCATTTCTTTTGATTCACATATATTCCATTAAGCACACAGCTATATACAGACTATAAACATTGATACACAGAATAGGCTCTGCCTGCACGCAGAGGAATGATTAAAGCCGCAGCTATAAACCTCTCTGAGTTATCGAGCATTACAATATTAAAGGCGAGTCTATTGTAACAACTGGGTGTAATGCGTGTGTATATTATCACCCTGGTGAAGGTCGACCTATAAACACTCACAACGAGTTGCAAAACAGCAGAACAATCAACATATATTACTACACTTGCCATTACAAGACCATAAACCTGGCTAATGAGCTTCGGCTCCATGTGAAAATCAACATTCACATAATGCCACCTGCAATTTTAACCCCATAAACTATACTAATGAACTGGATATAAGAAGAGAAATAACAATCGTGTGCAAATAAAGAATTAATAATGGTAAAACAAGACAGGTATTAAAGAGGAGGGTTGACAAGTGGAGAGAGAGAGAGAGAGAGAGAGAGAGAGAGAGAGAGAGAGAGAGAGAGAGAGAGAGAGAGAGAGAGAGAGAGAGAGAGAGAGAGAGAGAGAGAGAGAGAGAGAGAGAGAGAGAGAGAGAGAGAGACGGCCTCGCGTGTCACATGATTGACGCTTCGGATGACTTTTACGACAGGTGGAGGAGGTTACCTGCAATTACCAAAAATACCCCTGAGCTAGCATAATGCACCTGTCCTGGCCCGTCCCACTGTGGCTTATACCACCACACTCATCAGCAGTCTGCTGAAGAGGACCCGGTGTGAGACCGAAACAAGAAGCATTCCCTACTGCCTTGTTTTATCATCCGCATGCATGTTCACTTGTACTAATAACATTATCTTCAAAAGTTAACTTAAAAATACCTCTCTATACTGCAATATTTCACCAATACGCTAATAAGATTATAATCTGGTACAGTGACTGAGTATTACAAACTAACCAAGGTAGATATTAATCTCTGTAGTATTTCCTTCGTACCACTGTGGATGTTGCTATCTCCTACAATATTTCCTTCAGTGAACACCATCTACTTCATTTGTTCTCAGTACCACTGCAATAAAGATGATTCCATGATCAATATTCCTGGAAAATCCTGGAATGAACAATGGATGTAATAGGGCTATGAGTCCTAATACAAAATCAATCATCGAACATCGGTCATATTACCAATCAGCAAAACACAAAAAGTTGAACCAACCAGCAGTTTCCAGTGAGTGAGTGAGAGAGAGAGAGAGAGAGAGAGAGAGAGAGAGAGAGAGAGAGAGAGAGAGAGAGAGAGAGAGAGAGAGAGAGAGAGAGAGAGAGAGAGAGAGAGAGAGAGAGAGAGAGAGAGACGCAGCCCACGGCCTCCAACAAAACTAACAAAGACTCTCGTCATATATCTGTGTTTCTCAATTGGCGAAGACAAAGTAGGCGAATTTGATGACAATTTAAAGTTAGTGTTCAGAAAATAGCTCTAAAATGTGAGTGGTTGTTTGTGTGGTGAGTGGGTTGTATGGTGGATGAGGGGTGAGTGGTGTGATGGATGAGTTGTAAGGTGGGCGAGTTGTGAGGTGAGTGCGGTGGGTTAGTTGTATGGTGGGTGAGGGGTAAGCAGTATGTGTGTGATGGGTGAATTGTGAGGTGAGTGTGGTGGGTAGGTGGGTTGTGTGGTAGGCGAGGGAAGAGGGGCAGTAGAAAGGGCAGGGTGAGAGGGGGGTAATTACCAGCTCATCTGGCCGATGTTCTCAAGTTACCCTTGAGTGACAGCCTGCATGTTCTCTCCCTCTCTTCCATCCCTCCCTCTCTATTTCCTCCCTTTCTTCTCTCATCCCCAATTATTCCTTTCTTTCTCCACTCTCCCCTTTCTTTCCTGCCAGCTTCCCCTCCGTTACTGTGATCTGTTGATAGTTCCAGGGGTTATCACCCCCGTCGCCCAGTCCTAGACCATCCCTCCTGTTTAGTTAGATTGTTGATGCTAGCAGCATGCAGTCCAGCATACACACAGCCTAGCTGATCACGAACTATTCCTTTATTCCTTTTCTCTCTCCCTCCACCAAGCCGCTTCTTCCTTTCTCTCCCCTCCTCTCTTCTGCTCTCCTCATCTCTCCCCTCTCCTCAACTTTTCATATAATTCTCTCAATCTCACCATTCCATCTTTCTTATTTCTGACGTTTTCATTTTTCAATCTCTCGCAACCCCCTTTCTCATCCTCACGTTTATTTCTTTCTCCTCTCCCGACCCTTTATTTTTTCATCTCTCTCTCTCTCCCCAAGCTTCCTGTCTCCTCTATCAGTCATCTCGTCCCCTCTCCCACTTTCCTTCTCCCCCCCCCCTTCTCCCTTTAGCCAACCCTACACTTTTCCTGTCGCTTCCCTTTAATCTTATCCTCCCTTTCAATTCCTTTTTTCTTTTCTCCTCCTTTACTCACACCCACCTTGCTACATTGAATACAATATCTATCTATTTATATATACACGTGTGTGTGTGTGTGTACTCACCTAATTGTGGTTGCAGGGGTCGAGACTCAGCTCCTGGCCCCGCCTCTTCACTGATCGCTACTGGATCCTCTCTCTCTCTGCTTCCTGAGCTTTGTCATACCTCTTCTTAAAACTATGTATGGTTCCTGCCTCCACTACTTCACTTGCTAGGCTATTCCACTTGCTGACAACTCTATGACTGAAGAAATACTTCCTAACGTCCCTGTGACTCGTCTGAGTCTTCAGCTTCCAGTTGTGACCCCTTGTCCCTGTGTCCCCTCTCTGGAACATCCTATCTCTGTCCACCTTGTCTATTCCCCGCAGTATCTTGTATGTCGTTATCATGTCTCCCCTGACCCTTCTGTCCTCCAGTGTCGTCAGTCCGATTTCCCTTAACCTTTCCTCGTACGACATTCCCTTGAGCTCTGGGACTAGCCTTGTTGCAAACCTTTGTACTTTCTCTAACTTCTTGACGTGCTTGACCAGGTGTGGGTTCCAGACTGGTGCTGCATACTCCAGTATGGGCCTAACATACACAGTGTACAGTGTCTTGAACGATTCCTTATTAAGGTATCGGAACGCTATTCTCAGGTTTGCCAGGCGCCCGTATGCTGCAGCGGTTATTTGGTTGATGTGTGCCTCCGGTGATGTGCTCGGTGTTATGGTCACCCCAAGGTCTTTCTCCCTGAGTGAGGTCTGTAGTCTTTGTCCACCTAGCCTATACTCTGTCTGCGGTCTTCTTTGCCCCTCCCCAATCTTCATGACTTTGCATTTGGCTGGATTGAATTCGAGAAGCCAGTTACTGGACCACATGTCCAGCCTCTCCAGGTCTCTTTGCAGTCTTGCCTCATCCTCGTCCGATTTAATTCTTCTCATCAACTTCACGTCATCTGCGAACAGGGACACTTCAGAGTCTATTCCTTCCATCATGTCGTTCACATATATCAAAAATAGCACTGGTCCTAGAACTGACCCCTGTGGGAC
This sequence comes from Cherax quadricarinatus, assembly GCF_038502225.1. Classification (NCBI taxonomy): domain Eukaryota; kingdom Metazoa; phylum Arthropoda; class Malacostraca; order Decapoda; family Parastacidae; genus Cherax; species Cherax quadricarinatus. Next base: position 24,360,701 of record NC_091339.1, read on the forward strand.
CCCGCTCGTAACAGGCGCCCACTGTGATACCTCTTCACGTACCATGACTCGTTGCTGCCTCCCTGTCAGGTATTCCCTTATCCATTGCAGTGCCCTTCCTTTTACGTGTGCCTGATCCTCCAGCTTCTGCACTAATCTCTTGTGGGAAACTGTGTCAAAGGCCTTCCTGCAGTCTAGGAAAACGCAATCTACCCAACCCTCTCTCTCGTGTCTTACTTCTGTTACCTTGTCATAAAACTCCAGGAGGTTTGTGATACAAGATTTGCCTTCCATGAACCCATGCTGGTTTTCATTTATAATCTTGTTCCTTTCCAGGTGTTCGACCACTCTCCTCCTGATAATTTTCTCCATGACTTTGCACACAATACATGTCAGAGACACAGGTCTGTAGTTTAGTGTGTGTGTGTGTGTGTGTGTGTACTCACCTAGCTGAGGTTGCAGGGGTCGAGTCCAAGCTCCTGGCCCCGCCTCTTCACTGGTCGCTACTAGGTCACTCTCCCTGAACCGTGAGCTTTATCATACCTCTGCTTAAAGCTTTGTATGGATCCTGCCTCCACTACATCGCTTCCCAAACTATTCCACTCCCTGACTACTCTGTGGCTGAAGAAATACTTCCTAACATCCCTGTGATTCATCTGTGTCTTCAACTTCCAAGTGTGCCCCCTTGTTGCTGTGTCCCATCTCTGGAACATCCTGTCTTTGTTCACCTTGTCAATTCCTCTTAGTATTTTGTATGTCGTTATCATGTCCCCCCCTATCTCTCCTGTCCTCCAGTGTCGTCAGGGTGATTTCCCTTAACCTTTCCTCGTAGGACATACCTCTTAGCTCTGGGACTAGTCTTGTTGCAAACCTTTGGACTTTCTCTAGTTTCTTTACGTGCTTGGCTAGGTGTGGGTTCCAAACTGGTGCCGCATACTCCAATATGGGCCTAACGTACACGGTGTACAGGGTCCTGAACGATTCCTTATTAAGATGTCGGAATGCTGTTCTGAGGTTTGCTAGGCGCCCATATACTGCAGCAGTTATTTGGTTGATGTGCGCTTCAGGAGATGTGCCTGGTGTTATACTCACCCCAAGATCTTTTTCCGTGAGTGAGGTTTGTAGTCTTTGGCCCCCTAGACTGTACTCCGTCTGCGGTCTTCTTTGCCCTTCCCCAACCTTCATGACTTTGCACTTGGTGGGGTTGAACTCCAGTAGCCAATTGCTGGACCAGGTCTGCAGCCTGTCCAGATCCCTTTGTAGTTCTGCCTGGTCTTCGATCGAATGAATTCTTCTCATCAACTTCACGTCATCTGCAAACAGGGACACTTCAGATTCTATTCCTTCCGTCATGTCGTTCACAAATACCAGAAACAGCACTGGTCCTAGGACTGACCCCTGTGGGACCCCGCTGGTCACAGATGCACACTCTGACACCTCGCCACGTACCATGACTCGCTGATGTCTTCCTGACAAGTGTGTGTGTATGTACTCACCTAATTGTGGTTGCAGGGGTCGATTCAAAGTTCCTGGCCCCGCCTCTTCACTGGTAGCTACTGTTTGTGTATGTTTACCTGGAGAGAGTTCCGGGGGTCAACGCCCAAGCGGCCCGGTCTGTGACCAGGCCTCATGGTGGATCAGAGCCTGGTCAACCAGGCTGTTACTGTTGGCTGCACGCAATCCAACGTATGAACCACAGCCCAGCTGGTCAGGTACCGACTTTAGGTGCTTGTCATTGGGGGGATGTTGCATCGTCTGCCGAGTGTGTGAGGGATATGTGGATATGTTTAGTACTTTAGGCGTTATGCAGTTTTCTGATGAATCTTTCATGCCTGGAGTATACCTGGAGTATAGTGGAATCAAACACTGATTAGCCAGGATGTTTTGAAACTTGTAAAAGTAACACACATGCCCAGGCTGGTTCACTCAAGGCGTCGCGCAGGAAGAGACGCCTGCTGACGTGGTTTTGGCCATTTAAAAGAGAAGCAGCAGAATAAACTGTCAAAGAGGATTTATATATCCGAGGTGAAGAGATAAGGAAACGTAGAGGTAGTCCCAGGAAGAGTTAAGAGGGAGTTGGGGATTTAGGAAGTTCTAAGCGTTCGAGGCTTAATTAACCAGCAGTGTATGAGTCTGTTGGCGATCACAGTGGACACAAGTGGTGTTTAGGGTTTGAGGTGTTGTTGGAGTGTGAGTCAGACTGGAGTCCTGCACTTTGAAGGAGGGACGGGAGAGTTGCTCTTGGGATGACCATCTTAATTGTTGTGATTCTGCATACTTATGTAAAGACACCTTCTGAATGGATGATGGTAAAGAAATTTAAATTTTTGGGGTCATCCTACTATGGTGGGAGCCGGCCGATGTATATATGTAATGGATATACACATCTTAAACCCTTGTGTGTATATATATATATATATATATATATATATATATATATATATTATATTTCAGACCTTTTGTCTTCTTTCTATCTTGCAGGGACTAAGAGCGGAAGACTTGATATCTTGCAAGACTAAGTGTCTCCTTCCAGTCATGCAAGACTCAGTGCCTGAGACAATCCTTCTTCTCCTGCAAGTCTGAGAGCCTCCAACCCTCTCTCTCCTTCTTATCTTTGTCCTAATCTGGCAAAAACAGTGAAACTGTACGAGGATCCTCGGAGTTATGACAGGCTAATTGCTTCTCTCTTTCCTCTCCCCTCACCTTCTATATTCACATAGCCATTTTTTTTCTTATCCAAGTCTAAAACCCCAATTAATTACGAATTCCTTAATCTGTACAAAGTTTAATTTGTCACCGCGTGTGGCCCTCATCAAATAACTGAGGAAACGTGCCCTCCCCCCCCACTCCCCTCTTCCAGAGGGGAGCCTGGCGTTGAGGGGGAAGTTACTCCCCACCCCCAGCGTCTGCCTGGTGTTGGAAGAAGCGTGTTCACAGACTGGTGCTGGAACAAGCTTGTCCACAGAGACTGGTGCTGGAGCAATCTTGTTCACAGAGACTGGTGCTGTAACAATCTTGTTCACAGAGACTGGTGCTGGAACAATCTTGTTCACAGAGACTAGTGCTGGAACAATCTTGTCCACAGAGACTGGTGCTGGAACAATCTTGTCCACAGAGACTGGTGCTGGAACAATTTTGTCCACAGAGACTGGTGCTGGAACAATCTTGTCCACAGAAACTGGTGCTGGAGCAATCTTGTCCACAGAGACTGGTGCTGGAACAATCTTATCCACAGAGATTGGTGCTGGAACAATTTTGTCCACAGAGATTGGTGCGGGAACAATCTTGCCCATAGAGACTGGTTTTGGGACAACGTATATAATACTTCAGAGAGTCGCCACATCTCTTTGATGACTCACAAAGTTCTAATTACTTTATCAGAATTTGGCCTGGCCCACTGGCGACTTGTGGCTCTTCTGTAAATCTCCCTCCCACCTTCCTTCACTCTCTCTCTCCCGTTTGCCTTCCTTCTTTCCCTTTCTCTCCTTCTTTCCTCATATCCCTCTGTCTTTCTACCCCTCTCTTCTGCGTTTCCTCCCTCCCGCCTTCCCTTCCTTCCTACCAGGGGAGAGAATGAGTATTACAATCGTACTGTCTGGTTCTTAGAGAAGTGGGAATACAAAACAGATTGGAAATTAAGTAAATCACGTAAAATTAATAGTCCACTGTGGTTTACTGAAGTCTCCACATGGCGTTTCAGCACTGATTTCAGAAGTGGCTTCATCAAGGTCTAGGTCTCATAAAACCAGCCACTTCCCTTGGACGTGGTCTTAGTCCAACTTAATAGCAACAAGACGACACAGTCTTTCTCTCTCCATCCCAATGTGGCTGTATTTACTGCTTACATATCCAGAATTTCATATATTCATAAGAACATATGAAAGGAGGAACACTGCAGCAGGCCTACTTGCCCATACTAGGCAGGTCCTTTTCAAACTCAAACCCATTAACAAAAATATTTGCCCAACCCATTTTCAATGCTACCCAAGGAAAAAGCTTTGACAACTCTATTAACTCATGAGTAAGTCCCAAACAAGAAAGGTACAGGGGAGTTGATGGTGCTAGCCTATGCCAGGCTGAAGACCTGCAAAAGAGTGAGGAGTGGGAGGGTCTTGCGTCTGCCGAGGTAGTGAGATGCAGGGTCTGGTGGACTGGGTTTGAGATTTGAACTAGACCCACTAAACCAAACCATACCCACTAGAATGCAGCACAAGGCAGCACGGTGCGATATACAATGTCCGACAGGGGTTACACATGCTATTCAGTTTCAGACACTTTGCTCACCCCTAGTTTTTCGTGAATGAGGTTTGCAGCTTGTCCTCCGAGTCTATACTTAGTTTCCGGTCTTTTTCCCCTTCCCCAATTTTTCATAACTTGCATTTGCTAGGGTTGAACTGCAGATGCCACGTGTCTGACCAATCCTACAGTGTGTCCAGGGCCATTTTTAGCCTCTGAGTGTGTGTGTGTGTGTACTCACCTAGTTGTACTCACCTAGTTGAGGTTGCACGGGTCGAGTCCTAGCTTCTGGCCCCGCCTCTTCACTGGTCGCTACTAGGTCACTCTCCCTGAACCGTGAGCTTTATCATACCCTTGCTTAAAGCTATGTATGGATCCTGCCTCCACTACATCGCTTCCCAAACTATTCCACTTCCTGACTACTCTGTGGCTGAAGAAATACTTCCTAACATTCCTGTGATTCATCTGTGTCTTCAACTTCCAACTGTGTCCCCTTGTTGCTGTGTCTCATCTCTGGAACATCCTGTCTTTGTCCACCTTGTCAATTCCTCTCAGTATTTTGTATGTCGTTATCTGATACACGAAGGGAGGCGCTGACCAGGGAAGTGGAAACTATCGAACTTAAGCTAAATGACTCTTACAGGAACCAGGAGAGGCAGGAGGAGCTTAAAGCTATTAGTGAAATTGAAAGAAATTCAAAATATTTCTTTTCATATGCCAAAAACAAGGCAAATACCACATCTAGTATCGGGCCCTTACTCAGACAGGATGGGACTTACACAGACGACAACAAGGAAATGAGTGAAATATTGAAATCCCAGTACGACTCTGTGTTTAGTGAACCACTAATCGGTCTGAGGATCGACGACCCAAATGATTTCTTCATGAATGAGCCTCAAAACTCCATAAATGTATGCCAGATTTCCGACATTACCCTAACTCCCCTAGATTTCGAAAAAGCCATTGACAACATGCCTATGCACTCAGCCCCGGGCCCAGACTCGTGGAACTCTGTTTTCATTAAGAACTGCAAGAAACCCCTCTCGCGTGCCCTAAGTACACTATGGAGGAGGAGCTTGGACATGGGTGAAATTCCACAGTCACTTAAAACAACGGATATAGCCCCACTCCATAAAGGTGGCAGCAAAGCATTAGCTAAGAACTAAAGACCAATAGCTCTGACATCCCACATCATAAAAATCTTTGAAAGAGTGCTAAGAAGCAGGATTGCAAATCACCTGGATTCCCAAAATCTGCACAATCCAGGGCAACATGGGTTCAGGGCAGGTCGCTCCTGCCTCTCACAACTACTGGATCACTATGACATGGCCTTGGATGCACTGGAAGAAAATCAGAATGCAGATGTAATATACACAGACTTTGCAAAAGCATTTGACAAATGCGATCATGGCGTAATAGCCCATAAAATACGTGCTAAAGGAATAACTGGGAAAGTGGGGAGATGGTTCTTCAACTTCCTAACAAATCGAACACAAAGAGTAGTGGTCAACAGAGTTAAATCGGAGGCTGCCATAGTGAAGAGCTCTGTTCCACAAGGCACAGTACTCGCCCCCATCTTATTCCTTATCCTCATATCAGACATAAACAGAGATATACACCACAGCACCGTATCATCCTTTGCGGATGATACTAGGATCTGCATGAGGCTGTCATCTGCTGAGGACGCGGTTAACCTCCAAGAAGATATAAACAAAGTTTTCCAGTGGGCAACGGTAAACAATATGATGTTCAATGAGGACAAATTCCAACTACTCCGTTATGGAAAACTGGAGGAGATAATAACTAGAACAGAGTATACTACTGACTCCGGCCATACAATAGAGCGGAAAAATAATGTAAGGGACCTGGGAGTAGTAATGTCTGAGGATCTCACTTTCAAGGATCACAACAGTGCCACGATCGCACGTGCAAAGAAAATGATAGGATGGATAATGAGAACTTTCAAAACGAGAGATGCCAAGCCCATGATGATCCTTTTCAAATCACTTGTTCTCTCTAGGCTGGAATACTGCTGTACATTAACATCTCCATACAAAGCAGGTGAAATCGCAGATCTAGAGAGTGTACAGAGATCCTTTACTGCACGTATAAGTTCTGTCAAGCACCTTAACTACTGGGAACGCTTGGAAGCACTTGACTTGTACTCGTTGGAACGCAGGAGGGAGAGATATATCATAATCTACACTTGGAAAATCTTGGAAGGAATGGTCCCAAATCTGCACACAGAAATCACTCCCTACGAAAGTAAAAGACTGGGCAGGCGATGCAAAATGCCGCCAATAAAAAGTAGGGGCGCCATTGGTACACTAAGAGAAAACACCATAAGTGTCCGGGGCCCAAAACTGTTCAACAGCCTCCCATCAAGCATTAGGGGAATTGCCAATAAACCCCTGGCTGCCTTCAAGAGAGAGCTGGACAGATACCTAAAGTCAGTGCCGGATCAGCCGGGCTGTGGCTCGTACGTCGGACTGCGTGCGGCCAGCAGTAACAGCCTAGTTGATCAGGCCCTGATCCATCGGGAGGCCTGGTCATGGACCGGGCCGCGGGGGCGTTGATCCCCGGAATAACCTCCAGGTAACCTCCAGGTATGTCCCCCCCATCTCTCCTGTCCTCCAGTGTCGTCAGGTCGATTTCCCTTAACCTCTCCTCGTAGGACATACCCCTTAGTTCTGGGATTAGTCTTGTTGCAAACCTTTGCACTTTCTCTAGTTTCTTTACGTGCTTGGCTGGGTGTGAGTTCCAAACTGGTGCCGCATACGCCAATATGGGCCTAACGTACACGGTGTACAGGGTCCTGAACGATTCCTTATTAAGATGTCGGAATGCTGTTCTGAGGTTTGCTAGGAGCCTATATGCTGCAGCAGTTATTTGGCTGATGTGCGCTTCAGGAGATGTGCCTGGTGTTATACTCACCCCAAGATCTTTTTCCTTGAGTGAGGTTTGTAGTCTCTGGCCCCCCGTCTGCGGTCTTCTTTGCCCTTCCCCAATCTTCATGACTTTGCACTTGGTGGGGTTGAACTCCAGTAGCCAATTGCTGGACCAGGTCTGCAGCCTGTCCAGATCCCTCTGTAGTTCTGCCTGGTCTTCGATCGAATGAATTCTTCTCATCAACTTCACGTCATCTGCAAACAGGGACACTTTGGATTCTATTCCTTCCGTCATGTCGTTCACAAATACCAGAAACAGTGCCTTCCCTGTTATCCCTGCTTGGTCCTCCAGTTTTTGCACTAATCTCTTGTGTGGAACTGTGTCAAACGCCCTCTTTCAGTCCAAGAAAATGCAATCCACCCACCCCTCTCTCTCTCTTGTCTTACTGCTGTCACCATGTCATAGAACTCCAGTAGGTTTGTGACACAGGATTTCCTGTCCCTGAGACCATGTTGGCTGCTGTTGATGAGATCATTCCTTTCTAGGTGTTCCACCACTCTTCTCCTGATAATCTTCTCCATGACTTTGCATACTATACATGTCAGTGACACTGGTCTGTAGTTTAGTGCTTCATGTCTGTCTCCTTTTTTAAAGATTGGGACTACATTTGCTGTCTTCCATGCCTCAGGCAATCTCCCTGTTTCGATAGATGTATTGAAAATTGTTGTTAGGGGTACACATAGCGCCTCTGCTCCCTCTCTCAGGACCCATAGAGAGATGTTATCTGGCCCCCATTGCCTTTGAGGTATCTAGCTCACTCAGAAGCCTCTTCACTTCTTCCTTGGTTGTGTACTGTGTCCAGCACTCGGTGGTGTACCCCACCTCTCTGTCTTTCTGGAGCCCCTTCTGTCTCCTCTGTGAACACTTCTTTGAATCTCTTGTTGAGCTCCTCACATACTTCACGGTCATTTCTTGTTGTCTCTCCTCCTTCCTTCCTTAGCCTGATTACCTGGTCCTTGACTGTTGTTTTCCTCCTGATGTGGCTGTATAACAGCTTCGGGTCAGATTTGGCTTTCGCTGCTATGTCGTTTTCATATTGTCGTTGGGCCTCTCTTCTTATCTATGCATTTTCATTTCTGGCTCTACGACTGCTCTCCTTATTTTCCTGGGTCCTTTGCCTTCTATATTTCTTCCATTCCCTAGCACACTTGGTTTTTGCCTCCCTGCATCTTTGGGTGAACCATGGGCTCATCCTGGCTTTTTCATTATTCCTGTTACCCTTGGGTACAAACCTCTCCTCAGCCTCCTTGCACATTGTTGATACATATTCCATCATCTCATTAACTGGCTTCCCTGCCAGTTCTCTGTCCCACTGAACCCCATTCAGGAAGTTCCTCATTCCTTTGTAGTCCCCTTTCTTGTAGTTTGGCTTCATTTGCCCTGGCATTCCTGCTTCTCTCTCCACTTGTAGCTCTACTGTGTATTCGAAGCTTAAAACCACATGATCGCTGGCCCCAAGGGATCTTTCATATGTGATGTCCTCAATATCTGCACTACTCAAGATGAATACTAGGTCCAGTCTTGCTGGTTCATCCTCTTCTCTCTCTATTGTAGTGTCCCTTACGTGTTGGTACATGAAGTTTTCCAGTACCACCTCCATCATCTTATCCCTCCATGTATCTTGGCCCCCTTGTGGCTCCAAGTCCTCCCAATCGATTTCCTTGTGGTTAAAGTCACCCATGATCAGGAGCTTTGCCCTGTATGCATGAGCTCTTCTGGCCACTGCAGCCAGTATGTCAACCATCGCTCTATTGCTCTCATCATACTCTTTCCTTGGCCTCCTGCTGTTCTGTGGTGGGTTATACATCACTGCAATTACCACTTTGGGACCTCCAGAGTGAAGCGTTCCCGCTATGTAATCGCTTGCTTCTCCGCTCTCTCCTCTCTCCAGCTCATCAAAATTCCATCGGTTTTTGATCAGCAGTGCCACTCCTCCACCACTCCCCCCTGTTCCCTCTAGTCTTTCCTCAGGATCTGGTATACCATTGAAAAGATGGCATCTGTTATCATACCTGTAAGCTTGGTTTCTGTGAGAGCTATGATGTCCGGTGATGCCTCTTTGACTCTTTCGTGCCACTCCTCTCACTTATTTGTTATTCCATCAGCGTTTGTGTACCATACCTTCAATTTCCTCTCCCTCTTTGTGTGTGTGTGTGTGTGTACTCATCTATTTGTACTCACCGATCTGTGGTTGCAGGGGTCGAGTCTTAGCTGCTGGTCCCGCCCCTTCGCTAGTCGCGCCCGTGCACGTGTATGTGTGAGCGTATGTGTGTGTATGTGTAAATGGAGAAACTAAAGATAAACATGAAGTTGTTCACGTCTGACCGTGGCGGCAGCCTGGACCTGTTGAAGCTGTTGCTGCAACTCCTGCTCTCCTCGCCCTGCACGGCGAGCGCCCAAACACTCCTAACACTCACCTGTAAAGCAGAGAAAACAAAAATTAATCCTAACTTTCCGAGTGCTTTCACTTTATGGCAACACGCAGAGGAAGTCACACAACTCCGTGCTGAAATCCAACCAGAGGTTTCTCTCTGAAAGGGATGCAACTCTTCCCCTTGGAGTGTCACATCTCACTTTCCCCTTCGATAGTTCCTTCTGCAGTTTACTCTTTCGTTTATCTCTTTCTTCCCCTGCTCCTTTATTACCCTGTCTTCAGCTCCCACCCCCTTAGTGTCTATTTACTTCCACCCTTCATCAGTTTTTAATATCTCCTAGTTGTTCAATATTTTACTTTCTCAGCTCGTTCTCTCTGTGCATTACTTCGTCTCCTTTCTTGTCTGCTTGTGTTTTCCGTCTATGTGTGAATTATTCCACCGTCTCCAGTGTTGCCACATAACCTTCATATATCACTTCTCGACTTCCTTTCTCATTTTTCTTGACAATCGGATCGTCTTGGTCATCAACTTCCCCACTCATTTACCGTCTCGTATCCCTCAGTCTGCTGCCATTCTTCTTCCTCCCATTCTCTTTCTGCCCTCCCCTCTCTCAAGTCCTCTTGCCATTCCTCCCTCCATCTTCCACTATTTTTTACACACTTCAAACTCTTGCGTCTTGCCTTCTCCTATCTCCTAACCCCTTTAATCCACCCATTTCTTTCTTCCTTATCATTTCCTTCTTACCTCAAACGTTCACGATCTCCTTCCTCTCGAGCGCTTTTCCCTTCCTTTCCCTTGGTCGACCTTCGTCTCTTCCTTTATCCATCGACCGCTCACTGGTCAGACCGCTCGGCTCACAATAAAAAAAATCCAGAGTTCGATTTCTGGTCCGGTGAAATGTGTAGGCAAGTTTACTTACTTCCTGCTCTGCTTACCTAACAATAAAAATAGGTAGCTGTATCAAAGCTTACTGTGGGTCGACCTCCGATAAAAACTGTTATGCAAATGTGTTGGAAAACTCCAGTTCCGCTGGAAGTCATATCTTGGACAAGAAGTATCCACAGTACTCTGTAAGGAAAGATTTAAGCCCTGGATAATACAACAACCATCACAGTCTTCTCCTCCTACGACCTACCAGCCTTCCACGACCTACCAACCTCCCACGACCTACCAGCCTACCTTCACAACATTACACAGTAATACTAACAATAATTATAATTCGTGAAATGAGAGTCAAAAGTTGCGTGGAGCGATACTTTTAACTGAGCCGTGTGGCGATTGTCATAAAAACTAGTGTTATGTAAAGTGTGGCAAACATTACATCCGGCGATGATCTCTGTTACACGGCTCAGCACCAGGATCACTAATTATAATAATAATAATAATAATAATAATAATAATAATAATAATAATAATATTATTATTATTATTAGTTATCATTACGGTAGTCAAAGAAAGCACTAGACCCTGAAGGGGTCCACCAGACCTTCTGAATACCGTACTGATTTCATCTTTCGCCTGCCCCAACGTCAACAGACCTTTCGGGCATTCTTGCTCCCATTACCCGGCTACTGACGATCAAGGAAAACGAAAAACTAAACCAGTTAAGAGTCACTTGGTAAGTCCACTTGGACTTGAAGGTTGTGTGCTGCAAAGTTCTTGACTATTCATCCTTGATGCATTATTACATCCCTACCATTCAATGTGGTTACTTTTCATCGACAACACTGCTAATCATTTACCTACGTGCCCTCATGAAATTGAGCTACAGCTCTTGTTCCTTTTAAGAACAGTATTATAGTTCTGGAGCTCACTCTACAGTGCCTGCCGATCTCATTAGGCAGTAAGGACCTATTTTTTTTTCTAAGCAGAATTTAACATTTCTTGATACTGGACAAACTATGTAAAATACTCTTGTCTTTCTCTCCTTTCCTCTTCAGGAGTCTTGGGAAAATAAGATTCATATTTTCAAGAGATCATTATTGATGTATTGAAAATCCAAGCAAAATGTTGTCAGATAATGAGAAAACTCTTAAAAAGAAGTCAAGAGTTGCCAAAAGAGCGGAGGCTCCTTCTTGCTCCAGTAATTCCTTAGCCGTTAAACTGGAATAGGAGTTTAACTAAAGGAAATAATTTATATTGCTTCTATCTGTATATATATATATATATATATATATATATATATATATATATATATACACACCCACACATCTTTAAACAAGATTCACGTATAAACAGCAACTATTGAAGATCCACTGTGTAACCTGTGTAACTCAATGCATTAAAAACTGATGCACTCTCACTGAGTTTCGCTTCTAAACTGAAACATGGCTACTGAAAACTTAATGATCCGGGATATAAAGAAACAGATGGAAGTTAGAATCACAGTGACCCACAGGGATGTTAGGAGGTAGTTTTGGTCTCAGTGGAAGCCGAGTGGAATGAGCTAAATGCAGAAGTAATAGAGTAATAGAGGCAAATTCACACATAGTTTCACTAACAGGTACAACAAAACCAGAGTATGAGAGCCCAGTAAATGTCTGTCAATGAAGCTTTTGATGTACGATCACGAACTTAGTCTCGATCCCAGTAGACACAACTTGCGAGTACTGGAAAAAAAAGAAGAAATGAGAGAGAATGTGGTCACTACATACAAAATACTCGGGAGCACAGACAGGGTAAATAAGATAGACTCTCTACGAAAAATGAAACAAGTAGGAAAGTGCAGACTTAAACGAACCAAAAGGATGTCAGGAAGAATTTCTTCAGCATAAGACTGTTAAAGCAGTGCAACAAGATGAACAACGATACAATGACTGTAAACTCCATACAGATAATTATGGCGGCTATTTCCTGTCAACAGCCAGAGTTTTCCTCTCCAGAAAACCAGACAAAGAAATTATACATGTCATCTTATCTGTCCCACACATGAAGTATTGAGTTGTTAAGACTCTTAGTGTAAGAGCAAGACTCTTAGTGTAAGAGCATATGTCGCTCCTCAAGCAAGTGACTGAGGAAAGACATTATCAGCCTTATACTTGCAATTAGTGTAAACGCTGTAAAAAAAAGAGCCTACTAGGCCCGAACATTCTGTAAACATGTCAAACATTTACAGCTCGTCTTCATATAGCCGTAAGAGTCCTTAGCAAACAGTGATTTTTCTTATTTACGAAAAAAGGGAAGACAATATAGTGTTTGCACTACATCAATGCATTTATGTAAACATATAATTAAGAAGTATACAAATGGATTTTTTTTTTCAACAAGTCAACTCTACAAGAAGTGAACAACGAATTTTCCTCTCTCTCTCTCCCCCCATCACCCACGTCCCCGTTACCATCACAGAGGTCGTATGCTATTCGCACTACTGCAATAAAACAAAAAATAACTGAGAACGAATCAAAATACTTGGAGTGTTATCTCCGGAACGGAGAAAAGAGAGATAATTTAAAATATGCACATGTAAGTTACTTAAAGGTCTGGTCCTTAAAATGCACACTGCTGCAACAATTTACTGGAGTGAAAGATCTGGAAGAAAGTGTGAAATAATCCCAATGAAGAGCAGGAGGGGAGCCAGAGATACAATTAGATAACACTGTATCAACATGCTTGGTTCAAAATTTCAATATACTACCATCAGTTATCTGAAATACTGCACTAACCAAGATAAAGGTTTTCAAGAAGCTGAGCAGCTTCCTTCTACAAGTGCTGGATCAGCCTGGTTGTGATGGTTAATTAAGGGGTCTGCTAGCAGGCACCTAGCACAAACAGTTTGGATGACCAGGTGGTTTACAAAGAAGCCTAGCTTCAGGCCGGGCTGCAGGGTTAGCGGAGCCCTCGAAACCCGTCATCGGTACTGCCCAGGTAAGCCACCATGACCCCTCCATCATCCATAACACGCATGCCTCCCTACCACCACCACATCCCATAATGCGCCACTCTTTACAACCATCAACTCTCCTACAACGCTTTACTACCACCATCAACCCTCCCACTATCACCACTACAACCTACAACTCCCTACCACTACAGGTTCATCCCAAATTTATCATCAACTCGCAACAACATCCTCCCTTCACCCCTCTAGCAGAAAAACCACCGTCCTACCCCTAAAACCCCACCCAGTCACCTCAACCGTCTCCACCTAACCACAACCCCACCAACGTCCACAAGCCCTCGCTCACCCCTACTGCGTAAGCCAAAGTAAACACCAGCCGTTGACAAGGTTCCACCTTTCAACAATTTTTTTCCTACACCTAACCAAATACTACGCTGCGAGATACATGCACACGCACGCATGTGAGCACGACCCTGCAACCACATATAGGTGAGTACATATATGTGCACAAGCGCGTGCACGCACGCACGCACACACACACAATCAAAAATTTAAAAGCAATATAATAAAAATAATCCGGAAGACAACACCAGGAACACAATAGCTCTTATTCTGTTGCTACAAATAAGTCATTAAAAAAATGGTAATTATACACAGAATGTACGAACAAGCATAACCACAAGTGAATATAAACCAGACAATTGCAGCAGTATATGCAAAACTAAGTAAATTAAGACTTGCTTTTAGGAACCTTGACAAACATTCACTGATGACTTTATACACAGTTTACGTCAGGTCGGTCTTGGAGTATGCGGCGCCATCATGGAACCTGCACCTGATCAAACATGTCAATAACCAGAAAATTTTAACGGAATTAGACACACCAAAAGCAAACTACTTATTTATATCTTCGCCAATATACTACAGAACTATGATGCTGTAGTTACAATGCCTGCTGCTAGCACCAATAGCCAGAATTATCAAAGGCATGGCCCCAGAGGGCGATGGACCCCGGAACTATCTACACGTGGGTATCAGAACGATTTAACACACAGATGGAAACTGACCCATATGAGTCAAAGACACCAGAAATTCTTCATTTCACAGAGTTTAGGGAGTAAAAAAATGGAAGGAATCGTGAAACTAAACACTAGAAAGAAATCCGTTCACGGTTTCAAAACATAACCAATAGACCATGATGAAACTCCTAGTTAAGGAGGCCCAAGAGCTGGAACTCAGGGTTCACTAACTCTGATAAATTTATGCACATACTGACAAAATATACCTACAACTACTCTTCTAAAATAAAATATCTGAGAGGTGAATTCTGTGCGAGAAGCAGCGAAGAAGGTAACAAGAGAGAGGAAATGAAGGCGGTGACGAGTATCGGAGATGACGCTCCCTCCCCCTTGCTTCCTGGACCATCCATCCCTCCCTCTCACTTCTTCCCTTCCTCCTTCCTTCCCTCCCTCTCTCCCATCCTTCCTTTCCTCCCAGACACCCCCCCCTCACTCCACTCACATCCAGACCTAAATCCCATTATAGGGCTCAATCCCTTTCAACCCCAAGACGCTGACTTGTCCTCGGTCCCTCCCTCCTCAGCCCAAACATCTTCCTCGACTCCTCATGTCTTTCCACACCTCTTATCTGTTCATGTTTCTGGGGATCATCGCCCCCGTGGTTCGGTCTCAGACAAGGCTTTGGGTAGGCAGACCCCTGAAATTTCTCTCTTTTCACCTTGGACATTCAAGGACCCCAATGAAAATAAGTCACTTCGTCTGACTTTTTGTGGGTTATCCTAGGTAATTTACCACGGGGGAAGCTGAATTATAGCTCTAGGCTTTTCGTGTTGCGATTATTACATCTTAATGAGCTTGGAATGTTATAGAAATGAGTAGAAAGTCCAAGTAGATTCGTTTAAGGGAACGATTCTAGCTAGAATGAGATAGCATCAAGCCGACGAACCTACCTGGACTTAGGACTTATTTCTGCAACACTGCAAGCTCCTGAAGATGTGCTGATCGCAACACGAAAGGTCTAGAGCTATCATTCAACTCTCCCTGGATTACCTGGAGGTTATTCCGGGGATCAACGCCCCCGCGGCCCGGTCCATGACCAGGCCTCCCGATGGATCAGGGCCTGATCAACTAGGCTGTTACTGCTGGCCGCACGCAGTCCAACGCACGAGCCACAGCCCGGCTGTTTTGCATCTTTTACCGCTTGTTCGCGATTACTGCATATATGACTAAGTATGAAAATTTGTGTAACTGAATTTACGTGCACTTGTACATAAATAAACTTACACTAATAATTTAAGAAGTAATTCACCTGCCTTGTGGCTCAGCTGTCTGCAGAAGTTCCCTTACGATGAAACTCCAAATGTTACTGAACAAATATTTCCTAACAAAGTGATTAATAATAATAAAATCTAATCTAATCAGCACAACAGCCTGGTTGATCATGCAAGCACCAGACAATCCTGACCCGGAGCCGGGCTGCCATGGTAACGTCAGCATAGCAAGGGACCATAACTAGAAATGATATTATCGCTTATATAACACTACACAAGTATTACGCTGCTAACAAGAAAACTCTCGAAATCCGTCAAAGGTAATACTGTCGTCGAAATTATTTTAATTTGAAATATTATTCGCAACAATTCTGGGAAATAATATTTATTATCATGGACGTACAGCAACGAATTCTACTGAAGGTGCAGACACAATATTACCTGACATTTGCATTACTGCAAACAACGTAGACAATAAGAGAAAATAGGTAACAAAATTGCTTAGCTATGCACACAGTAAAGGCCCGTCTATTTAAGCATGTACACAGCATAGGTTCATCCATCTAAGCAAGTACACAGCATAGGTTCATCCATCTAAGCAAGTACACAGCATAGGTTCATCCATCTAAGCAAGTACACAGTATAGGTTCATCCATCTAAGCATGTACACAGTATAGGTTCATCCATCTAAGCATGTACACAGTATAGGTTCATCCATCTAGGCAAATACACAGTATAGGTTCATCCATCTAAGCATGTACACAGTATAGGTTCATCCATCTAAGCATGTACACAGTATAGGTTCATCCATCTAAGCAAGTACACAGTATAGGTTCATCCATCTAAGCAAGTACACAGTATAGGTTCATCCATCTAAGCAAGTACACAGTATAGGTTCATCCATCTAAGCAAGTACACAGTATAGGTTCATCCATCTAAGCAAGTACACAGTATAGGTTCATCCATCTAAGCATGTACACAGTATAGGTTCATCCATCTAAGCATATACACAGTATAGGTTCACTAACGACACCTGCAGTCTGGCACACCACTGAAAGCTGAACC